>NW_024735442.1:9674697-9714697 GCF_018991925.1 Homarus americanus | reverse complement strand
TTGGTGGACCTTTTAACGGCTTCTACGCTCCGTCAATTTCTTGATGGAATCCCATCCTTCATTGGCATGGGATTTATAACCACCAAAAATGTTGAAGGTATGGCGTGAATCCCAGAGGACCGCTTGATGTCTGCGATATGGCATCTTTTTCCTCTCAGGGATATGATGTGAAACAAGTTTTGTGGTGTTCAGAAACATTTCAAAATGCTCTATTTCAGCGGCGTTGATAATGTTGTCATTATCTTAACCTGAGTGCTAAGAACACACACACACACACACATATCACCGTCATACCATCATCACAACATCCTCTTTACCACCATCACAAAATAACCACCCACCACCAACAACTCTTCCATCGCCATCACAACATAACCACCCACCACCAACAACTCTTCCATTGCCATCACACCACTACCACAACCAAGAACCCCTCCACCAAATGCATGTCACTATCACACCATCTTGGCCAACATTAATATGTCACTGTAACAGCACCATTTATATTATATAAATATTTACCCAGATGTATAATACCAAATTATTTGCCAAGTTATTCAACTGTGCCTCAGCTGTTGACATTATGCATGGCTGAGGTTACAGTTCCTTCAAGAAGCGAGCGAGGGCAGGCTGAGGTCAGCTCATGTTAGCACAACAGTATACCTGACGTGTTTCCTTTCTCACACTCCCGAGGGCAGGCGAGGTCAACCAAGTCATAACATACCTGGCTTGCTCCTCCCTCTCTCTCTTGGTTAAGAGAGGCTGGGGAGAGATCAGACTCATATTTTACCCACACACTACTCTACAATCGTCAAATCACCCCCTTTAATATTATCACACCACCACTACCATCACATTATCGCCTCCACTACTGTCACTACCACTCACTCCACCACCATTGTACATCCACCACAACCACCAACTGCTGTGGTTATGTTATGTTATGTTGATAATGATGAGAATTTGATGGGTTGGATGACAGCTGTGCATGAAATACATGATGCGATGAGACTTGGAGTGAAATCTGCCACCACAGATATTTGCTCTCCCTATTCTAGACTCAGTGGTGCAAGGAAACTGAAATAACTGAGAAGGATAGTTCCAATGGACTGCCGATAGCCTAGTTAGTTGGATTTCACCTTAGTAGCACATCAATCGTGTGTTGCCTTCGTCCACCGGTAAGTCATTGGGTTACCATGTTAGTCACCACAATCTGTCGTTGTTGAAATCTCACTGAAGTCCTATTTGCTAAAATACAGTAGCTGGCTAGGGTAGTTGACTGCCCTAGGGTTTCGTCATAGTCTTTTACTGAAAAGCGCGACCGTAAAGCAATCACACACACACACACACACAAATTGTGCTTATACTCATACTACATATTCAGTACACACAAAAACTAGTTTGCAAAATCTATTATAGCTCTTCATTCTTGTTTTCTGGTAGATCTAGATTTCATTTGCTTATTTTCGGTAAAAGATGGTAAAAAAAAATCCTATTTTAAATACGGAGATATGAATCATTGAAAGCTGAATAACAAAATAGATTTTATGAACACTTACTTCACCACCATAACACTGCCACGACCTCACATTTATCACCATTACATCACCAACACCCCTCCATCACCTTCAGATCAGCACCACTACAAACACCATCAACATTATTTCCATCACCATCACTCCACCACTATCATACTACCACTAACATCCTTTACACTACAATCAAACTGCCAACAACACCCCCTTTAATACCGCACCACCATCTCATTACCATATCACTACCGCTACTACCAACGTTTTCTTTACCTCTACCATACAAATATCACACCAATACCTTCCTCAACTAATGGCATCACAGCACCCAATCCACGAACATTACAGAACCATCCCATCACCACCATCTCCATCAATAACTTCTCCACCTCCATCACATCACCACAGCACCATCATCATAATACCCCAATGCGCCACCATCACACTAACATCGACACGTCCTCTACTTAATCACACCAACACCAACAACCCCTTTCACCATCATATCACATGACCTTCAAAAAACCCTTGAACCCTCAATAATAACCATGTCACTACCACACCACAGTTACAACTCCATAATACCACCATCATTTCATCACCACCAACCCCGTCCACCCACTCCACCACCACCAGAACACTACAACATCATCACCAACACCCTCTGCAGTCTACACCACTGACATATCACTATGAATATTCCTCCCACCACCTCCTCACCATCTCACTGTTATCAATACCTCCACCATCATCACTCCACAAAAACACCTCATTCACCATCATCAAACCACCATCAAAACACCACATTAACCATCGCCACACTACCCCCACCACATCATCACATCACCATCACACTATCCCCACCACTACCATCATACTACCATCAAAACACCACCTCTATCACCATCATGCTACCCACTCCACCACCATTACACCACCATCAAAACACCACCTCTATCATCATCACACTATCCCTACCACGACCATCACAACCATCTGTATCACCATCATACCCTCAAAACACCACCTCTAACACCATCACACTACTCCCTCACTACCATCACACCACCATCAGAACATCACATTTATCACCATCACATTATCCCCTCCACCACCATCACACCACCATCAAAACATCACCTCTATCACCATCACACTACCCCCACCATCGCCACAAAACTCCCACTCCACCACCAGCCCTCCACTACATCCTGGCCAGACCTCAGTATAACCAAACTTAGGTTTCGGGTTTGGGAAGGCGCTGGTGGGAGTCAATTGGTCCTTTCATACACCAACAAAGCCACTAAGAGGTCTTGGAGGCCCGGGGAATACGGAGGCAGGTCTCGCTTCCAGCTTTACTGGGGGGAAAATTCACTTAAAGTCGACCACAAGAAAGTTTAGCCGCCTATAGTGGGCAGAAATTTGTGATTCACAGAGAGGGAAGACCAGGGATCGAATCCTTCCTTGAAGAATTTGTGTGTGTGTTAGGAAATCTTGGGGGTGATCGGATGTAGCATGTGTTTGTATTTCATTTTTTTATTTTTTTTTTGGGGGGGGGGGTATTGTCGTGTTTGTTTGTGATTCTCATGTGATTGTGAGTGTTTCGCAGTTTTATTTAATTTGTGTGAATATTTTTTGGTGATTGTGATTTGTTTTTTGGAGCTATGTGTATAATGAGTTTTAGTGTGAATTTTTATAACATGTGCTTGTAAGATTTTATGTATGTTTGTCACTTTTGTGTCAGTGATTTTCTTCATATGTTTACAAGTTTTGTTGAGTATATTTTAGATTTGTTTTTATTAGATATAACAACGGATACAAGATTCAAATTTCACCGTAAATACGTGCCTTAATGTTTAATTATGTCCTGAAATCTCGAAGGTGTAAGACTTTACTATCACCTGAAGTTCAAAACTTAACCCTGAGTAAAAGGTGGAACACTTGAATGTCATCATAAGCGAAATATATATATCACTTAGATGTTATCGAAAGTTTAAGTTGAAATCATAAATACAAAACCTACGACGAGAGTGTCACCATAAGTGCATAACTTAAGTATCACGACGAATGGATGATTTAACGAGTCAGTAAAAAGGAGTTCAACTTCAAGTGTAAAGCTTGACTGTGTGTGTGTGTGGTGATGTTGGTTTTTGTCTGTATGCGTTATAATAATAATATTAATAATATTAATAATTGTAATAATAGTAATAATAATAATAATAATGATATTGATGGTAATTATAATAATAATAATAATAATAATAATAACAATAATATTAATAATAATAATAACAATAATATTAATAATAATAATAACAATAATAATAATAATAATAATAATTGTAACCGCTTTAGTTAAGGACGGTCGGGTGATGGGCAAGTAGAAGGGAATGATTGAAACCTGCCAATTGATGCACTCATTATTTATTGATATGGTAAAAAACCTGCAGAAAACAAGGCATTCATTAGTATTACATGGTGATCCATCTGAAACATAATTTGTTAGTCTTACACAATTTTATTTAATTACATAAGATCATTAAACAGAGTGACATAATACAAAGTACATAACTCTATTAATCTTAGTTGCGCTTCATTTCACATTGTCTTATTGCTCCAGATAATGCAGAAAACGAGTAGGCATAATTAGTCCACAATATTTCAGTACTGAGGGGTACGCCACCACATAGGCTGTACTTACAAGTGCGGGTCGATGTAAATCAGAGACAACAGTACTGCGTAGATTGTCTTGGCACAAACTCAAGGACAGGATTGTGGTTGGTGTGTTCACTACTGCCAGCAGAGGGTGGAGATGTTCACAGTATCGCTGTAAGGCTTGGTCTGAGAGTTAGGGAAGGTCAGACAATCACCGCCTCCTGCAGAACTGTCAACTCAGGAGAAACTAGAACCACTCGGTTGTAAACACCCCTCAGCTCGTTTCACTTCCCTCTCCTATATCTTCAATTCTCTCATAACTAAACTATTTCTACCAATTTATTAACACTGTCCACGCAGTTCCCCGCAGGCGGTAACACTCCGAAACGCTTGTTTTAAGGTTGCGACGTTTACAAACATCTGGCGAGGTCTCAGGTCGTACGGCCACCTGGGAGTCACAACACCTTTACAGTCTACATCGGAGGTCGCGGCGTACGTGGTCGTAGGCTGAGAGATTTATGTTTGTTTGGGTAAGGTGACACTCGTGGGCAGCACATCCGTTGAGGTGCTGGGAGGCACTCAGTGTTGAGTGGAGGTGCTGAGGGCAGCAAATGCCAACACTGTGTAACTGAAGCCAGCAGCCATAATAATAATAATAATAATAGTAATAATAATAATAATAATAATAATAATAATAATAATAATAATAATAATAATAAAAAAAATAATATTAACGGTTTTAACAAATACAAAAGTTATAATCTAATTATACACAAATGACTTAAGTCGTACATATAGAGTAAATATATTATAACAAGGGGGGGGGGTCATTGAACAAGGAATTTAAACACGGTTACAGTGCAAAAAATTAGGCTGGGAAATAGTGAAAACATGTTATCTACGAGTTGTTGATAATTTTTTTTACAATGGTTGGTACTGGGTACTTATAACGATCAGTACGTGGTCACGTGGATTGGATACAGCTGTCATGTCGAACAGTAAACCGTATTAAGAGGATACCAGGTGGTAGCAAGAGACGGTGGCGAGGATGATGTACTGTAGTAACTTCGTCCCAAACAGACAGATGAGTTCAAGGTGATAATAGAAAGAGTTGAGAGTGTCAGTGTACTGAGCGCCTCTTCATATGTTTTTTTGTTTTTGTTTTATTTTTAATACGCGGAATAGCCCACCAGGGCATAGGTCATCAACCCACAACAGTGCCTAGGGGGGCGAACAATAAGAGTTAAAAGAAATTAAAAAATAGAAAATAAAAATATTATATTAATCTACACCACGAAGATGCCGGAAAACCAGCTTTTTGAAGTGAGACATTGTGTGAGTATGGAAACACAGAAGGGTTATTCTAGTGTAACCGACATCCACAGAGAAACCGTGGGCACCGCAGGCAAGAAGAGTGTTACGAGTCCACGGCCTTGCCCGCGGTACACAGGATGCCAAATCCACCGAACATTGCCCGTTTAAGTACTGTACCTGTAAAAGAGAGAGAGTGAAGCAACATTACGGCGAGAAGAAAGGGAAGAAAGATTATCAACTAAAGGAGGAGAGTTAATAAGACGAAATGCCTTTGATTCCACCCTATCTAACAGTTGGACAGAAGAAGAGCCACCCCAGATATGAGAGCAGTACTCCAAGTACTTATACATTTGGAGCAACTGCTCAGGAGTGAAGTAGCTACGGCATCTGTACGGCATTCCCAGCTTTCGGAAGGCAGCTTTAGTAATGTTGAGGATGTGTGGCTTCCGTGACATATTAGAGGAAATGGTAAGGCCTAGCATATCTATTTTAGAATTTGGCAGAAAAATTTCGTCCTGAAATGTGATTGGTGGGAGATCATCTAATTTGGGATGTGTACTTGGAAAATTCTGAGTTTTATTACTATTGAATTTAACCAAGTGTCTAACTCCCCATTCGGAGATGCTGCACAGATTCGCATTGGTAGATGTAAAGATATCAGCTCTAGAAACAGATCTAGTTTGAGAATTAGGGGGGGGGATGTGAAGAAGAGTGAATAGTAGTATCATCAGCGTAAGAATGGATAGAATTAGTCGTAGTGTGAAGTAAGAGGAGGAGAGAATAGTTTTGCATGCCATCTTCTGCACTTCTCCAAAGAGGTTTCGTTTTGTGGCATTTAAGGTAGAAGAACACACAGGGGAAGCATAGGTGAGCTTTGGAAATAGGTATGTAGGTGAGCTCATGCGCGGAAAGTCCGTAGAGCTTTGGACGATTGAGGATGTAGGGACGAAAGCAGGAAGGTTTGCGGTTGTACTGACGTACGTGTGTGTGTGTGTTACAATGTTTAACAATAATAATAATAATTGACGGTTTATTGAAAAGACATGGCAGCCAGAAGGCTGAAAATATTCAGTTACCTAATTGGGGAATGAGTCACTGGATTGACAAATAATACACAAGTAACATAAGCGATACAAATGTAATATATAATAAAAAGGTGATTAGAAGATTATATTATAGAAAATCTCAACATAGTGACAGTGCAAAGAGGTAATATTGGCTGGGAGTGAAAACACTGTTTGACTACAAGTTGTTGATAATTTTTACAATGGTTGGGACTGGGTTGTTCTTATAGCGATCAGTACGTGCTCATATGGGTTGGATGCGGTTGTGGTGTCGAACAGCAATTAGCGGATGAGGGATCTCGGGTGTAAGTAGGAGCCGGTGATAAGGATTGTGCAGAAGCATCTCACCAGATTTGCAGATGGGGTAGCGGTGATGATCAGAGAGAACCGAGAGGGACAATGTGTTGAGCGCTTCTTGATATGTTGAGTAGGAAGGGGAGAGAATAATCTTGCATGCCTGCACTTTTTCTAGGTGTTTCCGTTGTGTGGCATTTAGGGAGGAAAACCAGGCAGGGAAGGCATAGGTGAGCTTAGAAAGTATGAATGTTGAGGAGCTTGGTGGAGTTCACAACCTGGAATGTGTTGGGGCCCAAGGTAATGGAGGGAGGTGGGACAAGGTCAGAGGAGAGGTTGATGTACATAACCATGGACTTGGTATTGTTGATGGTGACATGGTTGTTGGTGGCCCAATTTTGGATATTGTTTAATATATTCTGGAGGACGGTGTAGTCGGGAGTTGAGTTGTTCACACTGATCTATCTATACGGTGGAGTCGTCGACATATTTCCAGCGAGCATCATTGATAAGCATGAGGAAGCAGAGCGGTCCCATCTTCGTGCCTTGGGGGACGCCACAGGTGAGTGACTGAAAAGTGGAGACATCCCCTCGGAAGTGTACGGCTTGGAGTCGGTCAATAAGGAAATTTGTAAGCCATGGTGTAAGACTTCTCCGAAACCAGATGTCGATAGCTTTGTTGATTAAATTGTGGACTAGGTCAAATGTTTTGGTGAGGTCAATGAAGGCGACAGCTACAGACGTCTTTCGTTTTTCGAGATGGTGGTATATGTAGTCGAGAAAGTTGACAAGACAGTGAGTGGTGGAGGAAGTTTTCATATTGCCAAATTGCTGAGGATCTATGGCAACGCAATATCAGCATAAGTCCAGTAAAAAACGAAAATTTGACAGATTAAGCTGGGTATTGGGATGATGGAAATGGGTCATCGGTCATTTTAGGATTGTGGGCTGGTAGACTTGGGCACTGGCGACATATATGCGATCTTCCAGTCAGCTGGGAATTTTGCTTGTCTGACTGAGAACGGTCTGCTTTAGGTGTTGCAGCTTGGTTGGGTAGTAAGACTTCTTTGCAGCACATATTTCACGGGTGAATTGGCTGAGAAAAGGCGCTGTCTCTCTGCTGCATAAGTCTTTTGATCTGAGGTGTGATCCAGGGCATATCAGCTGTGTGTGATCTGACGGACTTTTCGGGGAAGAAGAGTTTGTGAGCTTCCGTGGTGGTGTTGGTGTAATTTATCCATTTGGTGTTCACGTTATCCACACTATTTATTTAGTCCAAAGATGGTGAACTATCCACTGCCCGAAGAGACGCAGTATACTGTAGAGTCAGCAATCGGCCTGTAAGTTTTGATGTAGGGTTTATGCACTTGGCCGGTAGTAGGAGCTGGAGACTAGAACACTGATAGGTGTATGCTACACCCGATAGGGGGAATTGTTTGAGGTGGGTGGTGCTGGTCGGCTAAATCAGTTTAGATAAGGTTAAGGGTATTTTGACCATGTGTAGCGAAGATCACAGCTTTTGATATTAGCAGCTGGTCCACGATACCAGTGGTATCAGTTTCCTTAAAATCTCCACATAGTACTAGCTTGGCACATGTGTACCTAACTCTGAGGTGGTAATGAGGTGATTGATGAGAATGCCTCTGGTGGGTGAGCGAGGCGAGTGGTATGCCACACAGTATATGATAGAGGCAGTGTGGCGAGGGTGGGCATGTGGCATAACATGTAACTACAATTCCTTAACATCAGCTGGCACTAAAACATCGAGCTGTGATGGGTGTAGTTCATCTTGAAAGAAGAGGACAACGCTTCCTCCATGTCCCTGTGATCGAAGGTGATGAAAGAGTTGATATCCCTCAATGTGGTAAGTTTCAGGAAAAATTTGCCATGCCTCACAGATGGCAATGACGTTGGCATCGACTGACTGGACTGTAGTTACCAGGTGGTAAAATTTGTTGGTGAGGGAAGTGTCGTTGGAGAGCAGTAAGAAGGGGAGGTTGTACAGTCACCCAAAAAAGTCCTGTCGCGAACAACGAACCCCGAGATTCAGACTCGTGAACCCGAAGCAGTAGACACTGATACATTATTCTGTCCATAAATGCTTCGAATTCAAGAGTCTGAATCTCGGGGTTCATGGTTCGCGACAGGACTTTTTTGGGTGACTGTACCATATTCTGGGAACTTCAGTGTATTGGTATGGTCTGTCAAGAGTAGGTTTCTCTGGCTTTGTAGTGGAAGTGATGGTCCTGATGGGCCTCTGTTTATGACGTCCTTATCTATGGCTGCAAACAAGAGTACTTCACTGATGGACATCTGCTGATATCTATTGTTGTGGCGGACGGAAATGTGGAACCGTGGTGGCCTTAAATTCAATGGTGGCACTTGTGGGCCGACGAAATGAGTTTCCATGGTGCAGTACACTGGTAAGATATCTGTTATTATTTGTTTAGTCATAAACATCGCTGTAGTCCTTGTCTCTGGCACTTTGAGGGTCGCCAACACAGTACCCACGGTATATGTAAACACCACGGCACTCTGGCACTTTGAGGGTCACCGACAATGTGCCCACTGTTTAGTATTACACTGCTCACTGGTGATTTGTTGTGAATTACGCTTGTTTTTGTGTTTTTCCTTGGAAAACACTATTGAATCACTGTTTAATAACTAATCATTGCACTGGTCACTTGAATCTTTTGCTAATATATCCTAGCGTCGTTAGTTTGGTAGGGAGTTGGGATTGGTGCAGGGGGAGCAAACAGATTTGGCCTGGCAGCAAATCAGGATGGCCTACAGGACACATCTTGTCTCATTGAGGGCTAACTGGTTTGTGTGTGTGTGTGTGTGTGTGTGTGTTTGCACACAGGGTGGTGAAATGCGGCTAGTGTGGCACATTCTGATAGTGTTAAGGTGCAAGCACTGCATGCTCCCTCTCGCTTTCAGCTACCGCTGGTGGCTGGCCCTCGTGGCGAACAGGGAAGCAACTTGCATAAATCTTCCCCTGCCAGTACACAGCTTCTTCACCATCAAGACTCCTGCTGTACCTCCTACTGGCAACACACAGTAACTGGGTGTCTTGTGGGCCCAGGCTAGAGAAAGCAGGGGCTATCGGAGAAGCAGTGGGCCCAAGAGGGACGGCGCCTAGGCTCACTGATATATGGACACGTCCTGGCATCTACCAACCATTGCCCCGCTGCTTTGGAGATTAACCTTGGTAGGTAAGAGGCTACGGGAGTAAACCCCAGAACGAAAAATATGCAGTGCCCTACATCAGGGAGACATGCTTACAAAGCTCCAACAAGACCCCAACGGCGTCACCACCATGGGAACCCAACTATTACACCGGCCGACGAAAGCAATGCATGATGGACATGCTACTAAGGCGAAACCCAGCAAATTAGGCTATCGGCAGTTCATTGCAACTCTCCCTCTCCACAGTTGTTGCAACACTTGTACCACTGGATCAGAAAAGAGAGAGCCAAGATGTGTGGTTGCAGCCTGCGATCCTGCCTCACCACATGAACCAACTCACGTGCAGCCATCATCTAGCTCTTGATACCTCTCATCATCATCAAAACCCCTATAACCCCAAAATTCCTATGGTGACGGAGGAGTGGCGATGGGGGCAGGCAGAGATGACTGCCTAAAATCTATAGTCACAACTCTGCACATGGGCGGCACAGATAAGATGGTCGTTTATGCACTGGGATCTAGGCAGAAGTGCAATCCAGTCCTGTCTGTGCAACTGAGCAGCCCTTTCGAGGAGCCACTCTGCGCATTCCACATGGCGAGGGGGCTAGAAAAGATGCCCTATGCAAAGCCTGTCTAAAAATTGCACCTGACTGGGCAACCTCACCCAGTAAGGTCATCCTTATGTGGTCGAAAACACAATCAAAATCAAAGATCAAAACATAAACAAACTGTACAACCTCTTACGGTCGCTGCATGGAATGTCAGGAGCCTTCTCAATACTGGCATAAATGAGCATCCTGAAAGAAGAACCGTCCTTGTGGCAAAAGAGCTGGCTAGGCTTAACATCGACATAGCAGCCATCAATGAGTCCCGGCTCCCAAATGAGGGTCAACTCACAGAACGGGTGTCTGGCTATACCTTCTTCTGAAAGGGGAAGCCTGCTGACGAGAGAAACTGCATTTAAGGACTTGGCTTTGCCATCCTCCAATGCATCCTACACAGGCTAACTGAAATGCCTATTGGGATCAACGAGTGCCCCATGATGCTCCGGGACCCACTGAATCACTCACGTCATGCCTTTTTCATCAGTGCATACGCCCAATACTGGATGCAGAGGCTGACATCAAGGAGGCCTTTTACACTGACCTCGACAGAGTGCTAACCTCTATCCCCAGAGAAGATAAGGTTGTGCTCCTGATGACTTCAATGCTAGAATTAACAGAGATGCTGACATTTGGCAGGGAACCATAGGGAAAAATGGACTAGGCAAGTGCAATCCCAATGGTCTACTCCTCCTCAGCAAGTGTGCTGCACATAACCTCACTATCACCAATACCTTGTTTAGGCAGGCCGACAAGTTAAGGGGTTCGTGGCAACACCCACTATCCAAACACTGGCATCTCACTGACTACATCATTGTCAGAGAAAGAGATTACCGAGATGTCCTGATCACCTGTGTCACACACCTTCCCCCTCCATCCAGCTTATTGGTACTACCCTCTCTAATGTTACCCACTTTCTTTATCTCGACAACCACCTGTCCACCGCCACGGACATCGATGAAGAGATTCAGCATCGGATTAGATGTGCATCTCAAGCCTTTGGCAGATTCCGAAATCGTGTCTGCCGCTGTAGGGAGCTGAGATGATCTAAAGAGTTACACGTGTAAAGAGCAATGGTCCTCCCGCCTTGCTATTTGGCAGTGGGACATGGGTCACATACAGGAGGCACCTCGAGGCACTTGAAAATTTTCACCAACGTAATCTAAGCTCCATCCTCCGAGTTCGCTGGGAAGACAAGAGAACAAATGCCAGTATTCTTGCTGACACCAACTGTAGAAGCATCGAGGCTACCATTATCCATGAACAACTACGCTGGACTGGCCATGTTACCCACATGGAAGACTGTAGACTGCTAAAGTTGCTACTTTACCTAACGAATAGTAAACGTAACGCTAGCGGGCAACTAAAAAGGATAGTCTTAAGACAAACCTGAGAAAGTGGCAAATCGACCCCCCTCACCTGGGAGACGATTACTCCTCACCGTAACGCTTGGAGGATCACCACACAAGAAGGTGTCAATAGTTTCGAGTTAGCCAGACTGCATAACGAGGCAGACAAGCGCCAACGCCGGAAAGACGCTGCCGCCGCCCGAATGACTCTGCTGCCCCCCCTACATGTGCAACATCTGTGATCTACCCTGGCGGTCCCGTATCGACCTCTTTATTCACTTCAGAATTCACTAACCTAGGCGAAATCCTTAATAACTCATTTCATTGTAACATAGCTGGACGATCGTCACACACGATTTCGAGTGATAGCAAAGTAGTAGAGTAGGTGTGTGTGAAAAATAATAAATTCTAGTAATTTAATGGTTTATTAAAACCCACAGCAGCCAAAGGCTGAAAATATACAACGGCACAGGATTTATTTTGTAGTATTAGGTATAGTGACATTGGGGAGTGAATCGTTGAACAAAAGTTTTCATTACAAAAAGGAGACATGAAGATAATATACAGGTTATATTTAAATAACTGAAAATTTGGTGTTGTAAAGTAAACACATGGTTGTAGGTCGTCTCCCTGCTGGTAATGCTAAGAGAAAACATGGTTGTAGGCCGCCTCACTGTTGGTGTTGTGGAGGGAACACATGGTTGTAGGTCACCTGACTACTGGTGCTGCGGAGGGAAAACATGATTGTAAACCGCCTCACTGGTGATGTTGTGGAGGGAACACATGGTTGTAGGTCGGCTCACTGCTGGAATTATGGAGGGATCACATGGTTGTAGGTCGCCTCACTGCTGGAATTTGGAGGGAACACGTGGTTGTAGGCCGCCACACTGCTGGTATTGTGTGTATGTGTGTGTGTGTGTGTTTGTGTGTGTGTGTGTGTGTGTGTGTGGTAATAATCATGTGCGTGAGTGGTGATGGTGGTGGCCGATGATGAATGATAACTGGAAGTGATGGATGACTAGTCTTATAACAATATTTTACAGCAATTCGTCTCAATTACCTATGAACTGTTTGTGCCAGTTGGTGGAATGTTCCGAGTAGGAGTCTGAGAGAAAGAGACTCAGTTACATAGGTTCATATACATGTACCCCTCTATATATATATATATATATATATATATATATATATATATATATATATATATATATATATATATATATATATATATATATATATATATATATATATATATATATATATATATATATATATACCTGTATATATATATATATATATATATATATATATTAGGTATAGTGACATTGGGGAGTGAATCGTTGAACAAAAGTTTTCATTACAAAAAGGAGACATGAAGATAATATACAGGTTATATTTAAATAACTGAAAATTTGGTGTTGTAAAGTAAACACATGGTTGTAGGTCGTCTCCCTGCTGGTAATGCTAAGAGAAAACATGGTTGTAGGCCGCCTCACTGTTTTTTGTGTGTGTACATATGTGTCACGCTGAATATGATAATATGCAAATAAGCTTTAAAATGCAATTGACTTTTTTTTTCAAATAGGGATAATTTTTTCTCTTACTTGCTACAATTTCTTGGTAGCTAATTCGTATATGGAGAAAAGTTGTTCTGTTTATTTGAATACGTCGTCACTGCATATGTATTATGCTGACGTGTATAATTGTCTTTGGCCTCTCAGAGGTTTCCCCCAGAAAAGGTCCATAAAAGTTATCAGTAATTAGCGAATCTCTCTCTCTCTCTCTCTCTCTCTCTCTCTCTCTCTCTCTCTCTCTCTCATGGTACACTGGCTGGTACACTCACCATGTAAGTAAGTGATCCTTGGGTAGATTCCCAAGCGAACTCTAGCTTTGGGAAAAAAGTTTCACTTCCTGTGTCCAGCAGTGGTAGTTGTTGATTCGAATGTACAATACACAGTACCTCGATTAAGGGATCGTGAGCAAAATCTTCAGCGTGGCTAAAGAGTTGATTGGGTTTCTTCGGTTATATAATTACCCACAAGCATGTCATGTGTACCAACATACGTACACCCACCCACCCATCCACCCACCCACCCACCCACCAACACACACACACACACACACACACTCACACACACACACACACACAGAAATATATATATATATTTAAATGAGCTGCGACTCCCCTTTTCTCGACTCTAATTATTCTCCATTTCCTTCAGATGGAAAGAGGGAAACACTACAGCCGAGCGACTGACTTTGCATAATTTCACCCTCAGCATGCAGACATTAACTGATGAACGCTAACTCACTCATTCCTATGTCAAACGCCTTTGCTGAGAGAGATTACTCAGCTTAATGAGAAAGCTCTAAATTGCACTATGTATACATGTGACCTGGTAGACTCCCTTAATCCCTAGTTCATCAGTTGAACACTGAAGTCTTGCATATGCAATCCCTATTTGGTGCAGAAATACAGATATCGAAATATATAATCAAAAGATTATTATGTGATAAAATAAGGGTATAATTGCAGACATAATGCTGGGTAAAATTGAGAGTAAGGAGGCCAGGGGAAATCAGAAGTTGAAATGGGTGTACTAAATTAAAAGCTGGATCTCTGGAGAGATACACAATCTGGGAGAATTGATAAAGTCAGGCAGAAGACGTTTAGGGTTGTAGGCCATGGTCACCAACCCTCAAACATGAGCCTAGCATCTTGAGAAATGTTAAATCAAATTCAAATATACATATCAACGGTTATAGACGACAATCTTCTTGCCTTTCATAGACAAACGTATATGTTGTCAGTATGTGTGATAAGGAATTTTGAGTTTATTTCCTTAGAATAAAAGGGAATCTTTGATTGGAAGGGCACAGGCTGAATGGCGGGTTTGTTTGTTGTGCTAATTGCCGACCCTCACCACACTCCTGTTCAGACTTTAAGCAGAGAACGCTCGGTATACTATAGATCCATATTTTCAGGTGTCGGTTTATTTGTTTATCTATTTATCCCTATATATCTTTTTTATTTGGTTATATGCATGTTTGTTTGTCTGTACATTTATTTGCCTTTCTAGCCGCCTGTCTTAATACAGGGTGATTCAGGTGCGAGAAAATTAAACATAGTCCAGGCATTCTGGAACACGTCAGACAATCAATGGTACGACGTATACAGGCCTGCATTGAGGCAAAAGGGGGCAACTTTTAACATTTCCTTTAGATTGTAACATAGAAGGGTCACACTGTAGAGATCTGTGAATATAGGATTACAATAAACTACAGGGGCTTCACTTCAAATTCACTCTCATTAATACAGCACCTTAAATGTATTGAAACATGGGAACTATGCAGAATCTGACATTTTACCAAAGAGACATTGTGGTTTAGAATTATCCAAGGATTTCATCCTCCACTTTCATGTATTCCTTGCTGAATCACCCTGTATATTTTGTGGTAATTGAGATGCTGCACACCACACCACACCACACCACACCACACCACACCCTCATCTTTCATCTCCGAGAATAAACACGTTCAACAAATCCACTTTTTCAAGAGTTATAACTTATCAACTTGAATTACGTTAAAGATAAATATACTAATGAGGGCACATATGGCACAACAAAAAACAAAAACAAAAAACAAATTAGCAACTCCGCACATCCTATTCCTGGGTTGAAACAGCCCTCTCTTTATCCCAACAGTTCAGGAGTAAAGTTTGGAATTATACACATTACAAAAGATTTTAATAAAATTTAATAAAAAAGAATACCATAATAAGTGTGTAGGTTCCATCATGAACAGATAAATTAAATCAAGAGAGTATAGAATCAACATAATCCTGAGTAAGCCACTAATATATGCACAGTAAATAAACAATAAACTTCTTTGTAATATCACCATTGAATGGACTTTACACCCATAAATAATACTAGAGTAGCACTGAATAGTTAATGCTCAACTAAACATGATTTGAAAAGGTATCCACCACTGACAAACTCAAACGTCCTTCCACCTCCAAGGCCAGCCAATGTCTGACATCGCATCCATACTCCAGGGAACTCCAAACCTATTACTAATATTAATCAACTCCCACATTAAGCTTTAAAAATACCTACATACATACATAAAAATATTTCATGTATAAGATACCAGCCCTGCTCACACATCATTATAAGAAATTATATTTACATAACTTGGGGGTAACATGCCTAAAAAATATTTTACTATGCACAGTGCAATGTACCACTGTACATTACACCATGCATAACACCTCCCTTCTTAAAATAAAACCCATAGGGGCTTACATTGGCAACACAGTTATCAGATCAGCCTAATATGGCCTAGACAGGGAATCAGCAATAATGTTATCCTTACCCTTGATATGTCTAATTTCAATATCATATGGTTGAAGTGCCAAACACCAGTGAGTTAAACGTTGAAAGTTGGAGGGGCGTTACGCATACCAAATGGCATAACAGCATAGTGATACAAGCAATAAGGGGTAACAAATGCCGATATGCATCTCGCCTGCTCTGACAATGGTACCTGAACACAAGGGGATGCTTGCTCACTGTCACTAGGTACAGCCAAATTATTGTCAATCAAGAACTGCACCTCGTCATTCAGAATGCCAATTTTCTGGGAAGACATGCTGGAGGGTACTTGTTTCACTAGGGCTACGTCGTCCACCAACACAATACAATGGGTCACCACTGGGCTAGCCTACAGCACATCACCAAAGATGGGCTGGAATTCCTGTAAGAGACAAATTACATTTCTCCTCTGGTACTGTAGTAGATGGCACAATTTAGAAAAAGGATCATTTAACACATCATAATTGTTCAGTTTGATATCGGCTTTCAGTTCCCCAAAGTCATGCTTAGGTAACTCATCCTCCTCCACTCCATCACATGTCACAGTATTGCAAACCACCTTAACAGGTCTAACACAATAGGGTTTCAGCAGATTCACATGTACACTCGGAAACCATATTTTCAGCCTACCTGGGTCGGTGCTGGGGGTTAGTACAGTGTCCTTTCTGGACGGGGGCCCACTCTAACTATCACGAGGCAACACAAGCACGAACACACACAGTCATAGTACAGCTGTATAGATGATATTATGTATAAATATTGAATATGGCATTTTATACGCTGCATTATCTTCATTATATATGAACACGAAGAAAAATTACCATAGTTTGTAGTTACGAAAGTATGAATGGAAATAAACACTTCCACACCACCCAGTGAATCCACACAATGTTTACAGCGCTTCCACCACACTCCATCTATATCTTTTATTTCCCATTCTTCGCGTAACTATATGAAAAATCGTGTTTAATTTAACTACATATTTCAAAAACCTTAAATTACATGTGGATCAGTCACTCCTCATTTGACACACTTATAGTGTAATACTTTGACCATCCCACCTGGGCACATGGAGGCCCACGGTAACTCTCACGGGGCAACATACGCACGAACACACAAGTTATGATATGAACCCTTCTTGGCTTCACTATCATTATCTTGTTATGTTCATCGTACTCTGTATCTTGGTAACTAGTCATAGTATTAATACATGACAGTGTTATTAGTATAATATTGTAACTTTTGCCCTACAGTTATTGTTGTAAATCATTGACAGGAAGGACCCCAAGTCAGACAATGCATCACATAAAGTTACACTGTGTGTGTGTGTATGTGTTTTCCGTAACATTAAGCTTCTTCCTTAGTAGGTAAGATGTTTCATAAAGATGTTTCTCCCATTCCTCATTGTGAGTATCGTTCCAGAGCACATTGTTTTCATCAAAACCATGGTCCATCCTTATTTCCCTTCTTCCGTGTAACTATATCTATGTGGCTAAGTGCTTGCTTTTCATTTCTTTATTTACCAAAATAATGTGGATCAGTTACTCATTATTTAACAGATACATGCACTTAGAGCATCAAGATTGTTTTGTAGGCATGACTATTGGTTAATTGAAATCCCAAAAATATTTTTCACATTTATTATGCATAAACATTGTAAGCATATGTAATAGGCCCCTGTCTCATCAACAGAACATATTATATAAATGGGTCAATACATCTGATATTATATTCAGATTCACCACCCTGTAACTTTCCACTGTCTATGAGTAAGGCATGAGACCGACACGTGAGTGGGCAACTCACCCAAGAGGGCGAGACCCATAGCTCAGCATTTCTGTAAGCACGCACTGCGATGCCCTTAAGCTTCAGTAGCTCACCTCAACTCATATCGTAAGGACGTGACCTAACGTTTATTATACATAAACGCTGTCCCCTTCTCATTCACTCCTAGACAGTGAGACTTACGGTTGATATACACTCAGGAATTATATCTACAACCTTTTATAATAAAACAAAGGAACTACCGTTTGGGTTTCGTTACTTAAAACCCAAATATAAATATGTGTGAACGGACTGGTTAATTGGACAAGCAGCCGATTCATATAGGTGGCAAGCGGTGTGTACGGATTCTTCAAACTGGTAGTCGTATCATCCGTCTGTGTTTTGTGAAAAACAAGAAAACACACAGCAGTGACACGTTACATAATCCGAGTGTTTAAAACTATATCCCGTATTGAGACGATATTTAGTGAGCGCTCCTTATCTCTGTCACATACAAATACGTGCAGAATTCGTAATATACATATATTACAGCTTGTTGGTACATATCCAGATTGAGCAGGTTGAGATAGACTCCACTCAGCTTTCCCTAGACATTACAGTGTTGCAGTGTTGAAGACAAGTTTCATAGCCTGGCCTAACAATTTGTATTTCACTAGCAGCTGACCAGTATTGTTGTGTCGTCAGCGCGAATTACGAAGTTCCGGTGTCATCATACAGATCTCCATATATACGTGGACTTTGAAGACTTGGCACACGGCAGTTTCGCCAGCGACCCAGCAACGACCAGTGTGATAACCAATCATCAGCAGTTTTCTGATCGCCGGAGGAGGAACTCACCTAGTTCAAGTGGACTCGTCTCTCACCAAAGCAGAAGCGTCTTCTCGTTGCCAAGGAAACCAGCAGCAGCGCAAGCATCCTAGGAAGAGGCCCCGCCCACACTCCACCCACTCGACTGAGACCTCTTGAAGGATCACATTTCTATACAGACGTACTACTCTGTATAAATAGGTATTTAAATTACATAATTCTACGCACATGAACACGTTCGAGAGATATCTTCACACCTATAGGTTCGTCGGATAGGATTATTTCAATGATAAAGTGTCGAATGTAAGATTAATGTATTGAAATCCTATAATTTACAGTGGTTTGTAAGTGTCTGTCTTCTTATTGATAGTTTAATAATTAACTACAATTCAGATTCATTTGTCTTGTAAATGAGAGGCGAGTGATCTACTTACTGTTAAGTATTCATTGACCAAAGGGGGCTAATAGATAATTTCTAAGTTCCCATGTCTAATGTAGATGAAATCGAACGCCTAGCTCAACTGTTTGCTGATAACCAACTCATCGATGATCAAGCCCAGACTGACATAGATTTTGAGTATGGAACACAGTTAAATGAGTCGGTAGGAAGTAGTGAGAAAGTTATAGACGAATCATTTGACGACTTAAACCGTCGTACCCTACGGTCTGGTAATCACTATAGTACCTCACCTAAGTATACAAAAACAGTTACCCCTGTTACAGGTGATAGTGTGTCTGTTGCTAAATCAGTAACAACCTTATTAACCCAGCTTTCTGTTAAGAGTAAGAATACTAACTTGCTTAATACTAACACTACAATGGCGTCCTCTAACCCTCACACCAGTACTACTACCACAACTAAAGCTGATAATGTTATTTATATCATGCAGCGCGGCGACTATGTTCGAAATTTCACGGGACAAGACGATTATAGGGTAGCACATTTTATTCGTGCATGTGAAGATAACATGCGCAATAGTCACATAACGACTGATGAAGAAAAGAAAGCATATGTACATTCCCATATAACGCAGGGTTCTTATGCAGGCAGTCGTTTAAATGCGCTTGGTTTGCAAAGCCCTGACTATGAAAAGTTCAAGCGAACGCTAATTGGGATTTTTGGGGGTAGGTCACAGCTGGGCCAACTGCAATGGATCTTCAGATGGTTGGATCGCTGTATTCCAGGTATACGAAACGAAACGCCTGTTGACGCTGTTGACATTGCAGGCGAGGTTCGCCAGGACATGCAAGCGACCTTCCGGTCCTGAGGCTGGTACAACTCACAGGGTGATATGCCACCCGACAATGTAAATACGAGCAGTGATCCTCCCCACCTTAAGGCACTTGAAAACTTTCACCAACGTAGTCTATGTTCCATCCTCTGTATTCGCTAGAAAGTCAAGAGAACAAATGCTAGTACTCTTCCTGACACCAACTGTAGGAGCATCGAGGCTCCCATTATCCATGAACAACTACACTGGACTGACCATGTTGCCAGCATGGACGACAGTAGACTGCCAAAGCAGCTATTTTACATTCACCTAACAAATAGTAAACGTAATGCAGGCGGGTACCTGAAATAGTATAAGGAAAGTCTTAAGACAAAACTGAAAAAGTGCCAAATCGAATCCCTCACCTGGGAGTCGATTACTCCACATCGTAACGCTTTGTACAGCAGCACACAAGAAGGTGTCAATACTTTCAAGTTAGCGCGACAGCAAACAGAAGCGGACAAGCTCCAATGCCGGAAAGACGGGGCCACCGCTCCCCGGCAATTGATGTAGCCTTCCACCTGTGCAATGAATGTGAACGACTCTGCCGGTCCCGTATCGGCCTCTTTTGTATCATAGTTGGATGATCGTCATACTCGATTCCAAGTGACAGCAAAGTAGTAGTAGTAGTAGTAGTCCAAGCTTTGCGATGTTTGTTGAAAATTCGTATAGGAATCCTTCAGACCTCTACATAGTAAATAAGAAGGCTCTACGAGGTGATACCATCCTACAGTCGACCGAGGGAACAACACAGGGGGACCCCGTTGCAATGGCAATGTACGCAATTGGCCTATCAGTGCTCCAACAAAAAATAAAATTTGAAGCAACTGGGGTCAAACAAGTGGCATATGCTGACGACCTTACAGGAGCAGGAAAAGTGGAGTGCATCAAAAAGTGGTGGGACTTGGTAACATCGCGAGGTCAGCAAATAGGGTATCACCCAAACGCCAGCAAGTCCTTCCTCATCGTGAAGCCAGAACATTATGAACGGGCATTGGAGGTTTTTGGCGGAAGTGAGGTCAAAATAACTAAGGACGGCCAAAGACATCTAGGCGCAGTAATTGGCACTACGGACTTCAAGACCGAGTACGTGGCGGGAAAGGTGAATGAGTGGGTTAGTGAAATCCAAGCTCTGCCTGAGATTCCTAACACAGAGCCACATGCGGCCCTTGCAGCATTCACCCATGGAGTCAAGCATCGCTGGAACTACCTGATGCGTACCATCCCTGAGATCGGACCCCTCCTCCACCCTCTGGAAGAAGCTATCAGTGTCAAGTTCATTCCCAAACTAGTGAAACACCCTGACTTAACCCCAGCAGAAAGAGCACTTCTTGCACTTCCACCAAGACTGGGAGGGATGGGACGAGTCACCTACACCTCACGAGGATCCGCCCCACAGTGCACCTCGACGCTCGGAGCGACTTAGGACTAAGAAGTCCGCTCAAGACAAAGACTATGAGCGTGAGGGGGGAGGGAGATGTAGGTTATGTATCTAAGCTACTGTGCCGAGTAGCAACCCTGTATATAAGCTACTGTGCCGAGTAGCATTTATATATATAATCACGTGGCAACACTGCACGTTATGTGGCAACATTGCCCCGAGGCTGCCATATGGCAAGGCAGTCTCAGTCTGACTGTGTGAGCCGTGCATGGCACACGCTAGTCACCACTTGTATTTCTCTCATCCATAATAAACGGACTTCAGTGTTACCCGGTGTTTCCCTACCCATCACTGCATTCTTCAGGGAATACTTGTAACCATCAGGACTAACTACTCCAGAGGAGATTGCTGCCACTGAACATCAAAATTCACTTAAGCTCACGGCAGCCCTCACGGACCACATAATAGCCCAGAATGCAACAGGGGAAGTGGATACCAGCGAAGTAAATAAGATTCGTAGGTCCATTACGACAGATCGACAGCACTGCCAAAATGAAAAGTTGCAGCAACGATTCCTGCAGGTTCCAGAAAATTTGAAAAAAAAGTAGCTATAGCGCAGGAGGTGGGCGCCTCGAACTGGTTAACTACGTTACCGATAAGGGCAAATGGTTTCAGTCTCAATAAACAAGAATTTACAGATGCCATTGCTCTAAGGTACGGTTGGCCAGTAGAAGGTTTGCCCTCCCAATGCGTGTGTGGCTCTTCCTATGATGGCGATCACGCCATGGTCTGCAAGAAGGGGGGGCTTCATATGCATGAGGCATGACGAGGTAAGGGATCTCACAGCAAATATGTTGAAGGAAATCTGCCGGGACGTCATGGTAGAACCGACCCTCCTTCCATTGGATGGCGAGATCTTCCAACACAGGACTTCAAACACATCTAACGAAGCCCGCGTGGACATCAGTGCTCGAGGATTCTGGACGCGGGGACAGCGAGCTGTCTTCGACATCAGGATTTTTGATCCCATGGCCGCATGTCACCGTAACCTAGCTCTCGATGCTGCACATAGGAGGAACGAGAACGACAAGAGAAGGGCATATGGGGAGAGAATTCAAAATGTTGATCAAGGCAGCTTCACTCCTCTAGTGTTCACAACCTCTGGTGGGATGGGCCCAAGTGCAAGATGTTTCTACGCCAGACTCGCGGAGTTGATCTCCGAACAGAAGCAGCAGCCCAGAAGTTATGTTACAGCCTGGATGAGATGTCGACTGTCCTTCTCTCTCCTTCGGTCGGCTTTGCTCTGCCTCAGGGGAACGAGAGCTTCTGCCCCTACTCCGACAACTGCTGCAGATATCGACTATGAGGCTACAGTCACTGAATGCCGCATGATCTGCGGCTCAACTAATTTAACACAGATAGGATAGCTTCTTATGTATTAGGATATTTAATATTAAGGTAAATAAATGGTGGCGAAGGTGTGGCTATTGGGGGAGGCTGGAGGCCACGTAAAAAAAAAAAAAAAAAAAAAAAGTAGTAGTAGTAGTAGTAGTAGTGTTGGTAGTAGGCGGCCAGCGCGGCGTGGGTGTGGTGGAGTGCCCTTCCTGATCTAAAGTGTTATTGGAGGGGACATATTCGGAGTGTGGGAGCGGGAATTTCACAGTGTGCCATTGAATATCGGATGTCACCCGAAGCATTCTTACCGAAGGTTCTTCTTATCCTTTACGGCATTAATCGCAAATAGTCCGTGTGCTCACCGGCGATCACCAAGCAAGTTGTGAGTGCTTGGCGGGACGGCTGGTACAGGTGCCAGGTGCCAGTGCTAGTGTCGATAGGCCTACTTTGGCGGGGGTGGCATCGAAACTCTCGCCCCTATGGGGCCAAGCGTTCTACGCTTGCGGTTGCCTCCCACAAGTAACGGTCACTTCATGTAGTGACAGCCGACCAAGTGAGTATATATAACTAATCTTACATCAGTGCGACCATAGAAATAGTGGTTATTTCTGCCAAGGATATATAAACAAGTGTTAGGTGTGACAACTTGCTCCTAGTGTATCACTCTGATGTGTGGATTGTCGCCCTCAAGGGGGGGGGGGCGGCCTACACACCCACGCACGCACGTATGCTCTTACTACCCGGACATAGCAGTCCAACCTGTCACCTCTCTGCCCTTTCCTCTTAAGAACTAGTTTCTTCTTCTGTATGGGACCAAAGCAGATGTCGGAGGCCGACGTAACTGTCGCCCAAAGAGCGGAACACTATACCCGGTAACAGACATTGTTGCGTCTGTGCTAACCAGAACCAAAATTGCACTAGCTGTGAATGTGCGAGAAACAACCGACCATGTGTGGTTTGCAGAAAGGGAAACAATTGTCGGAACCCACATGGCAGGGAGCCGACACAGGAGGCCACAGTGGCTATCGCCGGGATCCAACCGCCCGATGATATCCTAAATGATAGCATTGAGTCTATTCAACCTGAAAATGTAGTACCAATAAACGCTGCTCCAATAGTAGCAGATGTCCACGAGGTGAATGAGAGACATCCACCACAGTGGAATGGCATGTCGATGGAAAATGCGGACATATGGGTTCAAGAAACGTGCCACAAAGAAATGATTTGGGAGATGACTCGCCTCATAAGCGAGTACAATAAGGACTGCTTCCTAGCCCCTTTAGCTCTTCAATTACTGGCAATAATACCACATCCATTCTGTCAGAGGACACACACAAAGACTAAGCACAAAAAAATGTGGCAGCAATGAAGAGAATATCGACAATGTGGCAGAATGGGACCCTTGGTGATCTCCTATGTCAAGCAAGAACACTGCAGGAGAGTCTAAAATTTATAGGAGACGGAAAGCAAAACACCGATGACGTTGCAAGAAAGTTTGCAAACAAAATGCGTGTGGGAAAAGTGTCTTTGGCGGTAAGATCTCTCACAGAGGAATCCTCCGGTGGGGTTCTGCCAATAAACAGAGAGACATTAAAACAACTGAAGGAAAAACACCCCTCTGCAAGTGAAATCGAAGGCATCAGGTCCCAGCGGGACTATATCCGACCAAATGCTGTCCTATTCGAGAAAATAAGAGGAGGGATGGTGTGGAAAAGGGCACTGAAAACTCAGGGAGAGGCAGGCCCTTCAGGTCTGGATGCAAACGGTTGGAGAGTCATCCTCAACACAAACAAGTTTGGCCCCATAGCAAGTGATCTCTGCACTGCCATTGCCGCCCTTGCAGGAAAGCTAGCAACCTAGTGCTGCCAACACCTCTATGCTCTGACGGCCTGCCGCCTCATTCCCCTAGATAAGAATCCAGGATGTAGGACTACAGGGGTGGGTGAAGTGCTGAGGCGGATCATCAGAAAATGCATAATGGAGGTGGTAAAGTATAATGTCAGGACTGTAGCAGGGAATTGTGCTGGCTACCAGACTGGAGGAGAAGCTGCCATTCACGCCATGAGAACGATATTTGAGCAGCGTGACTGTGAGGCCTTTCTCCTGGTGGATGCTTCAAACGCATTCAACATACTTAACATCAAGATCAAGTGTCCAAGCTTTACAATGTATGTTGAAAACACCTTGGGGAATCCATCAGACCTCTATATAGTAAACAACATGGCTCTAAGAGGTGATACCATCATACAGTCAACTGAGGGAACAACGCAAGGGACCCTGTTGCAATAGGGTGTCATACGGAGGCGAATTTTTTTTTTTGAGTTTGAAAAATCGGCCCATGGTATTAATGATGCATGTAGTTCTATGTGCAGAATCATTTGATATCTTCAGATTTGAAAAGTTTTCATTTTTTGCTAGGTAAATTTTAACTTGAAATCTTATGAAAATTCAGTATTCCCACCCTTTTACCAACACCACTAAATAGCTTATTTAAAGTAAAGTAAATGTATCAGGTTAATTTATTAGGATGAAAAGGATCCAGAATAGTGAAACGAATGATCTTGACACATTTATTAAATTTAATATTCCTTTAGAAAACAAAATCATCAAATACAAAAACCGGTTTTACTACTACGACCCGGTGTTGCTGCACACCATAGAGAACATGTCTTTCTTGCTTCTGTTTCAACTCATCACCTCCCTGCTGACCACCTGAGCTCGGATCGTAGCCTTCCCTCCTCTCCTGGCTGTACACGTGACTGCTGGCCTCGCTCACTTGCTGTACACAACGCTCTATACTCTGGGTGTGCGAGGGCCAGGCAGGGACATGCATGGGGTTGTCCAGGAAAGCTCTGACTTGAACATTGGTGAGGCTGCAGGTAAGAGGGGGCTCACTGCCAGCCTCGATGTTATCCAGATCTATGAGATCAGTGAGGGTCTTGGCACCTAGATTGACTTCAGGAGTCTTCCTGACCCTGAAGGAATCGTCACCAACTGATTCGTCAAGCCCAGATCCTCTCATAAGTCTCATATCCAAGATCTTTTTGACTGCCACTCTTCTCTCCTCCTCATCCTTACTACAGAGCATTGTCTGCAGAACTGCCTCGGGATGAGCATACCAGGAAAATCTCCTCACAGTCTGCTCCACAATCTGAACAACCTTCCTTGGCTGACTCCTCAGGAGCTCAAGCTGGAAGAGAACATGCCTCGGACCTTCGGGGAACGATGACTTGACCTTGGTGTTGAACCAATTTGGCAAGTAGACACTCACGATGAATTGGACAATAAGTCTCAGGTTGTGAAGCTGGTTCCCTTTCAGTTTATGATGAGCGACCCAAATTCTGCAGAACCTAAGAGCCGTTGTGAGCCACCTAGAATGTGAGACTGGACCTATCTGCAGGTAAGCAAGTCTATCAGGCATGACCCCAGTTTTGATGGCACTGCAAATCATGTAACCATAGTACTGGTCAGTACTCAGGTCGTCAATGACAGTATGTGCAAGCTCAACGAGTGGAGGGCCAACTGTGATTTTTTCAAAGCTCGGATTTATTTCTAACTCAGTGGCAGAGTCCAGCATCTTGCCAAGAGGACCAGACCATCTGTTGTTTGAAAGAGTCTTGCCATCCAGCTCCTGGATCAGATGTCTGAGTGGCAACTCGTTGGTGTGGAGGTCACAAACAATCCAGACCAGCTTCCTCCCAATCTTCCGCTCTATCCACTGTATGACCCCCCCTTGCCACCCTGTGTTCGTGTTGGTGCTGTCCCCTCCAATGGCCTGCAGGGTCTGGTCTACGTTCCTCTCTCTGAGCCAGTTCACAATGTTATCTGCAACTATCTCAGCTGGTTTCCTGATGTCATCTTTCTCTGGAGTGAAATGCCACAAATACTTCCCTCCTGGTTCACTGCAGCAGGAGTAGTGTTCCTCCTTCACCATGGCAGGGAACAACTTGTCAGAATCTCCAACTTTCATGAACACTTTAGTGTCATCCCTTCTCCCATCAAAGAACAAACAATTGATTCCATTTTCTCTTATCCCCTTATCAAACTCCTCTTCTAGGTTACTGACAAGTTTCTCCTGAGCTCTCCTTACTTTGTTATGATCTATCACCAGGTGAACATCATCAGGTGTTATCAAACCACCGTCAATCCAGGCAGCTGTTGCTATCACTGCAGTTTCTCTGAGACCAGTGTGGTGTCGCATGCTGGCCAGAGCTATGCTCGGGATATCTTTCCTATTTCGAATCTTATGCCTGGAAGGTTTGGGATCATTATTTTCTGGGTTAGGGACAAAGTCACCATTCTCCTGGTCAGCATTCGGATCAGCCATGGGGAAGTCATTAAACTCTGAATCAGCTTGACTCCAATCATCGGCCTTTTTACCTCACCCTGGGCCTTCTCAAGTCTCTCTTTCCTCGGCAACTCTTTCTCCTTCTGTCTCTCTGTGGCAGCCTCCTGTCTCTTGGACTCCGGAATATCTTGGCTAGAAATCATGAGAGCCCCTATACTGCCAGTCTTCTCTCTCTGTGCTTTGACAAATGCCAGTTCGATCACAGGAATCTTCAGTTCACGCTTGCAAATACAGGAGATGTGGGCCTCGGATTTACAGTCACGATCGCATCCAAACTCAGGACAGAGAACAATTGGGCACTTGCAAGTAATTATGTCAAATAACTGGTCCAGTTGCTTTGCAAAGCTGTCCTTAACTGCAAGTTTTCCTCTCCCAAGAGAGATATCTCTTGCATTTTCCCAACTGGCTAGCAGTCTCTCACTAATCTTCTTCTGACTTGTTATGACTGGAGGCTTGAACTGAGCGTTAGCCAGAGTGTACTGTGCCAAGACAGCTTTGGTCATATCACTGGCAATGTCTTTTTTTGTGTAAGTTCTTTGGTTCTTTTCACTGATTTGCCTGATTAAAACACCGTATCTCAAACCATCTCTCAATGTAGGCAACTCCGACTTCAGGAGCTCTCTCCCAGACCCAAGATAGTGACTGAGATGGCTGGATTTTTGGTTCCTCGTCCTGACACAAGCAGCCATCGCAAATATTATCAACTTATAAATGCATCAGAATCTGAAACAGAAAAAAATATTGTTAGTTGGGTTGTTAAAGAATGAAGTCAGAAAGCAATGTTCACTATTTAATTGTAATGCACTAATGCAGCTGTACGTTAGATTTTCGATAAATTTCACGCTAAAATTTACCTAGCAAAAGGTTGCAAAATATTGAAACTGAAATTATTTTCTGTTTATATACACTAAAATCTACCAAAAAAGTGATGGGCCATTAGTTTTAGCTGATCTTCACTCCTATGACACACCCTACTGTTGCAATGGCAATGTACGCAATAGGCCTATCCGTGCTCCAACACACAATAAAATTTTAAACAACCGAGGTCAAGCAAGTGGCGTATGCTGACGACCTTACAGGAGCAGGAAAAGTGGAGGACATCAAAAAGTGGTGGAACCTGGGAACATCACGAGGTCCACAAATAGGGTACCACCCAAACGCCAGCAAGTCCTTCTTCATTGTGATGCCAGAACATTATGAGCCGCCAATGGAGGTGTTCGATGGAAGTGAGGTCAAAATAACAAAGGATGGGCAAAGACACCTAGGCGCAATAATCTGCACGATAGACTTCAAGACCGAGTACGTAACGGGAAAGGTGAATGAGTGGGTTAGGGAAATCAGAGCTCTGTCTAATATTGCTAACACAGAGCCTCATGCGACTTTTGCGGCAATCTCTCATGGAGTCAAGCATCGCTGGAACTACCTGATGCGCACTATCCGTGATATCGGACCCCTCCTCCACCCTCTGGAAAAAGCTATCAGCATCAATCTCTCCCAAATTAGTGAAACACCCTCACTTAACCCCAGCAGAAAGATCACTCCTTGCACTACCACCGAGACTGGGAGGAATGGGATTGAACAATCCAGAGGAGATTGCTACCACCGAACATCAAAACTCAGTTAAGCTCATGGCAGACCTCACAGACCGCATAATAGCTCAGCACGCAACAGGTGAGGTGGATACCCGTGAAGTAATCAAGATTCGAAGGTCCATTACGACAGAACGACAGCACGGCCAAAGTGATAAGTTGCAGCAATTGATGTTGCAAGTACCAGAGAATTTGAAAAAAAAAATAGCTATAGTGCAGCAGGTGAGCGCCTCGAACTGGTGAACTACGTTACCGATAAGGGCAAATAAACAAGAATTTATGGATGTTATTGCTCTAAGGTACAGTAGGCCAGTAGAAGGTTTGCCATCCCAATGCGTGTGTGGCTCTTCCTTTGACGTCGATCATGTCATGGTGTGCAAGAAAGGGGGCTTCATATGCATGAGGCATGACGAAGTAAGGGATCTCACAGCAAATATGTTGAAGGAAATCTGTCATGATGTCAGGGTAGAACAGACCCTCCTTCCATTGGACGGTGAGAATTTCCAACATAGGACTTCAAACACATCCAACGAAGCCCGAGTTGTCGTCAGTACTCGAGGATTCAGGACGCAGGGACAGCGAGCCTTCTTCGATATCAGGATTTTTTATCCCATGGCCGCATGTCATCGTAACTTAGTTCTCGATACCGCACACAGGAAGAACAAGAATGACAAGATAAGAGCATAAGGTGAGAGAATTCAGAACATTGATCAAGGCAGCTTCACTGCTCTGGTGTTCACAAGCGCTGGTGGGATGGGACCAAGTGCTAGATGCTTCTACGCCAGACTCGCGGAGGTGCTATCCTAACAGAAGCAGCAGCCCAAAAGTTATGTTACAGCCTGGATGAGATGTCGACTGTCCTTCTCTCTCCTAAGGTCTGCCTTGCTCTGCCTAAGGGGAACGAGAGCATCGGCCCCAAATCCAACAACAGTTGCAGATATTAACTATGAGGCAACAGTCACTGAATATCGCATAGATCTGCGGCTCAACTAACTCAAAACTGCTAGGATATTAAATTTTAAGGTAATAAAATGGCGGCGAAGGTGTGGCTATTAGGGGAGGATGGAGGCCACTTTAAAAAAGAAAGTAGTAGTAGTACACTGTTAAAAAAATCTTGTAAAATTTACAGAAAATTCATTGGTTATATTGTTGCCAAACATTATCTGTATAATTTACAGAGGTTCTGTATATATTTTTGAATAAATATATATTGATTTAACAGATTGTTGAAAGCTGGCCCAAAAAAGTCTTGTCCATAATAACGAATTCGCAACTTTCGATTTACAGCAGGTATCTACTTTGCTGCTAGGTGAACAGGACCAAGGAATGTCAAAACAACTTCGGCCTCCGGGGAATCGAACCTGACATCTTGCCGCGAGAAAAGACAAAGTACCACTCCACCAGCGCCCCCCAATGTGATGATGGCGCCCTGAAATAATGTAAACAAACACCACATACGCATGAATGTGAATAAACAACCGCCAACCGCATATTGAGTAATTACATATAGAAATACCAGCATTAACATGCAATTTAAATGTTCTTGCATCTATAGTATGATAAAATGTCAGTTTATATTGACAATTAAACAAATTGAAACAGAGAAATATAGTGTCTGAAATATTTTACAGAAAAAAAAAGTAATTCAAATTACTTGCTTCTGGTGGGAAATACAGAAAAAACAAGTACAAAATACTGAATTTTCTAACAGTGTATAGTGTCACGTGCCTGAGCGCTCGGTAAGCATAGCGTGAGGCATATGTTCATTCCTACATTTCACACAAGCTATAAACTTGTTAATTGTACTTATTATATTATTATTGTTCTTAGTCACTTAGGTTAATTGTATATTTATGTATGTTATTAATATGCATCATTGTCTTACTCTGTTAAGTCAAATCAAAAAGTAGTATTAATAAATTATATAAAATATCCAGCAAATGTCCTGGATCAAGTGATATGAGACGCCTCCTCAGCCTGCCCACACCTCCCAGTCGCGAAAAAACCGTAGGAGAGTTGTCCATTCAGTTCTCTAGCCTTGACCCTTGTCTAGTGCCTTGTCCAGTCTCTTCCTGACCCCTAGGGTTACCAGGTAATAGTGACACGTTTAGTTAGGCCTAGAAAGGGATCCTGGTGGTAAGGAACCACCTGTTTGGTAGGAAATAATAATTTTGTAGTGATTGCTGTTTATATATGCTGTATGTTTGTGTAATATATTTATGTAAAAGTAATATTAGTTTGGTCTAACTCCACTGTGTATTTTCTCCCTTCCGCATCACTCTTATTTTATTATACAATTACTTATTCCTTCAATTCTTGTTTGCTAGTCATTACTCCTTTAGAACATAAATTGAATTAATTAATTATCTTCCCTTGATTCACTTATTTCAACTGTTCTTACTTATTCATGCCGTGTTCCTATTTGTTCCTTTTTTATTTAATAACTTGGGTAGGTTCACCCCCAAGTATAAAGGCAAAAGGGATCGCGACAATAGTAGTGTGTAATAACAATAATAAATAATAATAATAATAATTAACGGTTTATTGAAAGAGCTTGGCAGCCAGAAGGCTGAAAATATACAGTTACATATTCGGGGAATGGGTTTCGAATTACAAATAATATACAAGTGTTACAAACCACGCCACCAATTGTCCTGATCTACCTACCCAGCACCACGAGCAACGCCATCTAGGGACGAAACCTGAATATGACTACCTAGTTACCAATTCGCTCTCCATATCCTGGCTGTTACGCCACCTCCTCAAAGCCTTCCCGCTAGCTCCAGTTCGATGAGAGAGAGTTCAGTTCACTTAAAGTGACCACAGGATCACCCATCCTGGAAACCTATGCGCGAAGTGACTACCCCCACCGCCTTCTACAAATACTCAGCCTTACTCACAGCCTTCTCAGCCCAAGACTTAAGGCCGGTAATCTTATATTGCCTCCCCCCCACCTAGACCTTTGCTTCAAAATTGTTTTCATACAAGCAAAATGTATTTACTGTTAATGCTTTTGTGTTAAGGCGGTTAAGTGTAAACAGTAGAAAGCTGAATATTTTGTTAAGTGATTTATGGTACTTACATACACAACAAAAACTCACATCCTTTGTCTACTCCTTTTATAGTCCTAGGTATTGTCTTTGTTTTTTTATTGTTGTTGCCTGTTGTATCCAAGATCTTAACCATATTCTAAACTCCTAACTCTCCGTAATAAATGGCGATCGCATGCATCAACCCCATGCCATATTTCTGCCCTTGTTATTCCTTGTTAATTATTCCTCCCATTACTTTGCCCATAATTGCTTTACGGTTTAAAGTTTCTTCATATGTGTGTATATATTGGTATTATCGTACAGTAAGAGCATTAGACGTAGGTGATGGTTAGGTTGTCCTGGGCAATAAGGCTTACCTGTTATTACATAACGTGGCGGTCGCAGTAGTAAGTCTTATCGGTAGTTAAACCGGATCTGTTTAACGTCGCACTTTCATCTACAGAGAGTAGGCTGTTCCATAATCACAAGTCAGGTGAAGATATTCTGGGGACGCCCTGCTCTACCAGGACCCCATAATTATAAAGCCCTCAATCATTGTTCTTTCTATTATCGCATTCAAAATAGCCAATCATAAATCAAGGGTTGTTAATCCGATCTATATAAATGCCGCAATACGCCCTTCCTGCTTATACTTCAAGGGTTGTTGTCGGATCTTATATAAATGCCGTAATACTACTTCTCCTGTTTACTCATGTTGTTACATGGATCTTTATATTAATGCTGTACACGCTTCCTGTTCATGGCGTTTACAATCCGATCTATATTAATGCCGCACACGCCCTTCCGTTTACTCAAGGGTTGTTAATCGATCTTTTATATAAATGCCGAACACGCTCTTCCTGTTTCAAGTATCTAAGGGTTCTAATCCCGATCTTTACATAAATGCCGCACACGCCTTCCTGTTTACTCACGGGTTGTTAATCCAGATCTTTATATTAATGCCGAATACTTCTTCCTGTTTACTTCCATACGGGTTAATCCTTATCTTATATTAATGCCGTAATACGCCCTTCCTGTTTACTCAAGGAAGAAAGACCGGGATCTTTTATATAAATGCCACACCCTTCCTGTTTCCAAAGTATCCGGTGTCGTTTAACCGATTCTTTATGGTAAATGCCAGTAATACGCCCTTCCTGTTTCAAGTATTCAAGGGTTGTTAATCCGATCCTTATATAAATGCCGTAATACGCCCCTCTTCCTGTTTAAAGTATCTAAGGGTTGTTAATCCTGGATTTTATATATTTTAAAGTCTTATCCTTATTCATGATCTTTCAGAAGAACAATATTTCAAGTGTAATTTTGAGGTATAACTTGGGTAGTTTCCGGGATTCTTTGGTTATTCAATGCTGCAGATATTTTCAGGTAATCCACTTTTTTTATCTTTTTAACGACTATTAGTTAATTTATCCTAGTTTTTTAACAATGGCCACCCCAGGATTTGTTAAGCTTGGTAGTCCTGGTATGGAAGAGCAAGATACCATTTCACTTCTTGAAGCATGTGGAGGAGCGGAGAGGTTACAATTTAGGACGTGCGGTTGAGCTACAGGTTGCCGCGTGACGCTTCTTGCCAGGAGCTCACGGTGTCAGAAAGCGGCGCCTTCCTACATGTTAGGGTCCTCCTCTGATGAGGTCCGAAGGAGTGGTAGGTCGAAAGGTCCCACCTACCCCTCTGATGCAACCAAGTTTTATTGTTCTTACTGTAAAAACCAGGCCATACGATCCAGACTTGCAAACACCCAAAGTGCTGAATTGCTAAAAGCAGTTCCCTGATCCCAAATCCAAACCAATAGTAACCAATTACCGGGTGCGGCCCCATCAGATATCTTCTTTGTTCACCTATGAGGGAAAAATTTCAATCATATAGAGGGTCTGTTCTTCCCTATTCGTATAATTATGACACACGGGCGCAGCAATAATCTATCCTCCTGTTTAACGTCATTCCTTGATGGCATCTTTACCGCTTACTAATGAGAGTGTTCTAATTTCAGATCTCAACCCATTCTTCTTCCATTCCTATTAAAAGTGCACCTCCAATGTCCCTTGATTATCAGGGAAGTGCAAGTAGCCATTAGGATCTGCCAGGGGCATTCATTTCTTATTGGGTAATGACTTGGTAGGAGGACTGAGTGCTCCAACATCACACAGTCGACCTCCTCACTCCGTCAACTCCACCACTGACCTTGAAGAAACTACTCTCACCTTCTCCCATCTTGTGCCATTACGGTCACCCGGTCACAGAGAGTGTAAAGTGAAGGGTCCTCTTTCATTTAAACCACCCAATATCTTCCCACCAGCAGAAGATTCTGCACAATAAGACCATTAGAAAGCATGAGCTCAAAGCCCAACAATTCTGCTGATCCATCTGTGTTCAAACAGGTGATGAAAGACCTCAGTAAAATTCATTGTACATTCGGCTTCACCCACCGTCCCGGAGGCGTTGCTTTTTCTGGAAACGGTTCTATCAAACTTTCAAAATCAATGCTAATAAAACTATCTCCCTCAACTATATAGTCCATACTCCTGATCGCCAAAAAGATTCACAACTTGTTCGTATTTAATCTCATGAAACTTTACCATTCCAGGCAGTCAGAGGAAGACATCCCAGAGGCTATGCTTCCTAGCAATGTATTGCATAATGGTTTTTGCCAGGGCTGGCCGGAGACAGATGAATAACTTATTTGGTCCTAGATCCATCAACCGATGAGTATTTTTCTGTTCTGAACCATCTCGCTAAAAGATCTCTACTGTTGTTATCAACATTCTAAAGTCACGTCAGACCTTCCAGGGTTTTGCAATATACTTAAACATGATATTAAGCTAATTCAGATGATGTACAACCTTAGGGTAATCAGTATATAGACTAAATCCGTCAAAAAAAGAGATTATAAAAAAGGAGGTAGATTTTGTTAAAACATAACTATTGAGTCAGTACCTCCTCGCGGGTTTAATTTTGCCTCATTCCAAAACCCACAGTGCACCTTTTGTTTCAAAATGATTATCGTAAGGTGAACCAGGGCATTGTCTCAGAATCCTACCTTACCTTTGATTGAAGATGGTATAGACATAGGCTAGTAAATTTATATCTACCGGACCTAAAGGATATTATCAAGTGGGACTCACGGATAGGGCAAAATAACTTCAGCATTTATAACTCCATTTGGTCTTTTTTTCATTATTTGGTTATGACGTTTTGGCTTTTCTAATGCTCTGGCCATCAGGGGAGGGGGCAGCAAATCCAATCAACGACCAGGCTCCTGTAGGATGTCTCGCCTACCCGTGGATGACCTGGTGGTGTGGTGCGGCCTGGACGGCTGGGACGCAACATCAGTGTTTGGAGATATTGTTCTACATGACTGCAAGAGATCGATTCCCCATAAACCCTGGCTAAATCTGAAGGCCGGACCTCAGTACCCTACTCTGGGAGAAAGACGTTGTTATATGGTGGCAAGTAGACCCAAGGACGCAAACGTTAACGCCATCTTTGTCCTTCCCCACCCATATGATTTGGCAAGGGCACCACGCGCTTCCTGGGGATGTGCGGCTACTGGTTCTGCAGTAACTTCTCCAGCGTGGCCGGACCCCTCACACAGACTCATTTTCAGTTCTGAGGTCCCCTACATCTGGGAACCAGAGGTGCGACCAGTCTTTCACTGCCCCCAAAGCCTTCTCTCCTGCCTCCAAGCCTATAAGCAACCTCCTGACTACACCTTGCCCTTCCATCTGCAAATTGACGCTAGCGGTGTCAGAGAGGGTTGTGCTCCGGCTAACTGACCCATCCACTGATGTCCTTCTCACCAGGGGGCATTACCCGCCAAGTTGAAAAACATCAGACCAACTACTTCGACCATAGAGAAGGAGGCCCTGGCTCTGGTAAGTGGCAATAAAGAAGTTTGAATGATACTTCCTACTACCAAACAGCTTAGTTCACCTGCTACACCATAACCCACTCACGTTCATCCAAACCAATGCATTCCCAACCAGCGAATCCTCCTGGGCTCTCTCACCCAGCCCATATAATCTACAAGTCCAAAATATAAGGACAAATTTGAGGCACCTATCCTGAGCTCCAGTGGAATGCAGCAGTACTCAGATGCACCTAGGTGATCACCTCCTCTGCGCCCAAGGCTATGAGGTCTTGGAGGGGGGGATGTGTTATGAACCACGCCACCACAATTGTCCTGATCTACCTACCCAGCACCACAAGCAAGCCATCGTTAGGGACGAACCCGAGTATGATCACTTCCAGTTACCACTCCGCTCTCCATATCCTGTTGTTGCCTTCAATAATGTCTTCCCTGCCCAGTCTATTCGATGAGAGTTCAGTTCACTGGAAGTGACCAGGATCACTTATCCTGAAACCCATGTACAGTATCACCGTCTTCACAACACTCAGTTTTACTGTCAGCTATCTCAGCTCCACTTAAGTATTTGTAAATTTTATGTTGCCTCCCCACCTCCAATCTTGTTTCAAATTATTTTTATGTTGTATAAATATGTATTTACTGTTACTGCTGCGAGTTGGCTATGGTTAAGGGTAAATTATAGAAAGCTGAATATTTTGTTATGGATTTATGGTATTTTAGTACAATAACAAAAACTCACATCCTTTGTCTACCCTTTTATAGTCCGATTGTCTTTGTTTTTATTGTTGTTGCCTGTTGGGATCTGGGTAGACTTAACTATATTCAACCTCAACCTGTAACACAAGTAGTAACATAAGTGATACAAATAAGATATATAATAACTAGATGGGGAAAGCTCAAACTACAGTGCATTTCAACATAGTGACAGTGCAAGAAGTATGGAGTGAATACACTGGTTTATTACAAGTTATTGATAATTTTTACAATGGTTGGGACTGGTCTGTTCTTATAGCGATCAGTTCGTGCACGTATGGGCTGGATGCGGTTGTGGTGTCGGGCTAGGAATCTCAGGTGGTAGTAGGAGCCGGTATCGAGGATGGTGTAGAAGCTTCTTACCAAATTTGCAGATGAGGTCGTGGTGATGATCAGTGAGAGTCGAAAGGGTCAGTGTGTGTGTGTGTGTGATTAAATTAAACATATGTAGAGTGTCTTTAGATTATAAAATCACTGTCACACAATCCTTGGATCATTTATAAATAGTCAGGTGCGGTGGAGAAACAGTTCCATTTGCATTTAGTCAGGCGTTTTGTAAAATTAATACGAAGTCGGAGTTATAGTGTTGCCTCTGCAATTCGTACAAGAAAAGACGATGGGCTATGGAGTGATGGATATGTATAGAAAAAAAGACAACTTTCAAATTGAATAAAAGACAACGAAACAGATTTATAGACAAGCAGATATATAGACAGATAGAGAGACTGTATATGTGATGTTATGCATGGCGTAATATACAGTGGTGCATTGCTCTGTGACTAGTGAAATATTTTGTAGGCATGTTACCCCCAAGTTATGTAAATATAATTTTGTATTATGATTTGTGAGCAGGGCTGGTATTTGATAAATAATTTTTTTTTGTATGTTTGTAGGTATTTTTGCAGCTTAATGTGGGAGATGATAAATATTAGTATTAGGTTTATAGTTCCCTGGAGTATGGAGCAATGTCAGTCATTGGCTGACCTTGGAGGTGCAATGACGTTTGAGGTTGACAGTGATGGATACCTTTTGAAATCGTGTTTAGTTGAGTGTTAACTATTCAGTGCTGCTCTAGTATTATTTATGTGTGTAAAGTCCAATCAATGGTGATCATTACAAAGTAGCTTATTGTTTATTTACTGTGCCTATATTAATGGTTTACTCAGGATTATGTTGATTCTTTAGTAATTTTTTTTTCTTGTAGTGTGTATAATTCCAAACTTCACTCTTGAACTATTGGGATAAAGAGAGCTGTTTGAACCCAGGAATAAGATGCGCTGACTTTCCATTTTTTTATTTATATATATTTTTTGGCTGTGCTAAATGTTCCCTCATTAGTGTATTAATCTTTACCGTAATTCAAGATAAATTATTGCATAACCAAATGGGGGGCCTGTCAGGGAGACTTTGGTTAAAATTAATAAAAATTAAGTTAAAATAAGTTCAAATCATCAGGAGTGAAGATTGCAAATTATTTTTGGTACAAGTTTTCTCCACTAGTCGGTAAGTTGCCATATCTGTTTAAAATGAAGCCTTTTGATTTAGCTAAGTTCATTAATGAACCTTCAGTGTTAAGTTTGGAGTGTAGTATCATTTGCAAAGTAGTATCATTATAAAGTAGAGATTAAGTCAAACTGGACAAAGGCAACTGTCAAAAATGCCGTAATTGGAAGTTGGGTGGAAAAGACATTGATGAGTCTGCATTCCAACTGTGCGAGATGGAGGAAGATCCGTCAGTAAAGTTAATAGAGTTGCAGTTAGAAAGAGAGAAGCTGGAATGGGAAATGAAGTTAAGGTTGCAGGAAAAAGAAATAAAAGAGAATGGGTGTACAGGGAAAGAGAAAGGGTGGACAGAGAAAGAGAAAGGGAGGATAGGGAAAAAGAAAGGGTATTCCAGTTAGAGTTGTTGAATACGAGAGCTACTCTGAAGTCATGTGACGTCAAGTTTCAAGTAATTAAAGTGACAAAGTTTGTGCCAAAATTTGACGAAAATGGCCCGGAAGAGTTTTTTATTCAAATTGATCAGATTGCCACAATACTTTCCTGGCCTCAGCAGTATTGGCCCTTGCTGATCTAGTCTGTCCTTGTGGGCAAAGGCCGTTCCACTTATTTTGAAATCTGACCAGTTGACAGCAGAATCATATAGAGATAACTTTAGAAATACATTCAAATTGCCCGATCAGTCATATATCGAATATAGTCACACTGTCCATAAGTTGCGCGACAGATGGCTATCGGCTAGTGGAGTTAAAACCTATGATGAATTGATTGCACAAGATCTAGCGGTGTTATGACTTCTGTGTGCTTTTTATTGTAAAAAGCCTGTCACTATATTGCCCAATGTCCCAAGCTCAGCTAAGGAGTCCCATGACACGCCTGTTAGTTATTTTTGCATTTTGTCTCCTGGAATAGATGATGTTGCCAGGTTTCTGTCCCAGATTGTGTGGATCCTAAGGATTTGTTCCAGCCTTTCAGTTTCCTGGTTTTGTGTCCGTGTCCGAGGGTAGTCCTGCTGTCCCTGTGAGTATTTTGAGACACTGGTGCTTAACTTAGTATTCTGTTGAGTGCTCTTCCATCTGTGGAAGAGGGGTTTATACTGGTGAGCATGTTGTGGTTGTGGGGCGTTGAAACACTATGTTCCAAAGTGTATTCGACGGACCTTTAACTCAGCCAGTTAGTAAGGGTTCAGAGGTTACAGTGGAAGGAGGGTTCCTCTTGGGAAATGATATAGCTGGTAGCCCTGTTGTTTCCGGACTAGTTGTGTGCTCTACACTTGAGCAATGCAGATCTCAAGTTGCAGACCTTGTGAGTAAGTGTGTTGATTATTCCCTCTTGTGCTGTAAACCGAAAGCCCAGCCAAATGGTGACTTATGGGACAGATGTGGGTGATCAGAGTAGATGTTGGCCTGGATTATGATGCTGTCAATGGAACTGTTTGATGTTGCCAGTGCAGTTAGATGCAGGTTTAGTGGGTCAACCTGTTAGTGATGTGTCAAGGATATCGGGCGACAGATTCTAAGGATCATGTGAATGGTGATTTCAGTAGCCTTCCTGTCACAAGAGAGATGTTGATTTCTACTCAAAAAAGCCTGACCAGCCATTGTCTCCATTATTTGCTAGAAATTGCATATAGTACCAGAGGGCCAATATTATGAAACTGGTGTTTCCTCAGGCAGGCCAGAATTTTGTTGCACATGTCTTGTTTGCCAGTTAGCTGGTAAGCCCAATCAAGTCTTGTCACCTGCACCTTTTAAAACTTATAGGGCTATGTTGATAAACCATTTGCGAAAGTAATCACTGATTGTGAGCCCTCTTCCTAAAAATATCATCAGAGAATGTGGAAATGGAAAATTTGAAAGAAGGTGATGTGTGCTTCCACT
>NW_024735442.1:9618968-9674597 GCF_018991925.1 Homarus americanus | reverse complement strand
GTTCGAGGCGCCCACCTCCTGCGCTATAGCTACTTTTTTCAAATTTTCTGGAACCTGCAGGAATTGTTGCTGCAACTTTTCATTTTGGCAGTGCGTCGATCTGTCGTAATGGACCTACGAATCTTATTTACCGCTGGTATCCACTTCCCTGTTACATTCTGGGCTATTAGGAACCGTGAGGGCCGTATAAATGAATTTTGATGAGCAATCTCCTCTGAGAATAGTCCTGATGGTTACTAGTGTTCCCTGAAGAATGCAGTGATGGGTAGGGAAACACTGTGTAACACTGAGTCCGTTTATTATGGATGAGAGAAATACAAGTGGTGACTCGCGTGTGCCATGCACGGCTCACACAGTCAGACTGAGACTGCCTGCCATATGGCAGCCTCGGGGCAATGTTGCCACATAACGTGCAGTGTTGCCACGTGATGATATATATAAATGCTACTCGGCACAGTAGCTTATATACAGGGTTGCTACTCGGCACAGTAGCTTATATACATAACCTACATCTCCCTCCCCACTCACGCTCATAGTCTTTGTCTTGAGCGGACTTCTTAGTCCTAAGTCGCTCCGAGCGTCGAGGTGCTCTGTGGGGCGGATCCTCGTGAGGTGTAGGTGACTCGTCCTCGATCAGGGGGCCAGCAGCAGGGGGTGGGACTGGTCGAAGGAAGCGGCGGTTCCTCCACCAGACACGGCCGCTCGGCATCCTGACCTTGTAGTCCCGCGACCGGCCGACGCCCATCACTATGCCCACCTTGTCCCAACGTGTCGTCGTCGGGTCCTGGACGCGGACAAGGGCACCAATCTCCAGTGGCTGAAGAGGGCAGGCACGGTCGTCATACCGAGCCTTGGCGTCCTGGGCACGTAAAGCGGCGCGGCGGTCACAGCTCTCGGCTTTGGTCTGCCAGTCCTTCGCAAAGGCCTTGGCGTGTGTAGGAACGCAAGAGCGGAGAGGGTGACCATACAGGATCTGACCAGGGGAGCGTCCTGAGTGGGTGGGAGTGGACGCGGGTTCTGGGCAGCTCCGTGTGGCAGCGCCAGGCGCGTCGCTCGTCGACTCACGCACCCTGCTGGCGGTGTAACGAGCAGCTGGGATCTGCTCGGGAAAGTCTCTGGGCACCATGCATAACTCCTTGAGGTGCTCCCACGACAACAAGGGTGTAGCGAGAGTAGGCTGCACGTCGATCCATCCGTGACACGACCTGTCACCGTAAGTGATCTCCGCTTGAAAGGAGCCCACAGCGTCCGGCATCTGGGAACCGTCCGCATTGTAGTACAGCAGCTGCGGCGGTGGTCCCAAGTCACGTTTGGTGAGGCCCAGTTTCTGGAGGTGTTTCAACCCAATCACCGTGGTATCAGCGCTGGTGTCCGGTATCACCTCGATGTGACCCGACACATCACCGTGTGTGACGGCGACGCGGAGAGTAGGGGAAGGGGTAGCCCTGGGGTGTGTGGTCGATTCCACCGTCCTGATGTGACTCTGCTGCTGCTTGGGGCTGCGTGGGCCATCTGGAGGGGGCTGCGTGTGAACCACCCCGAGGGAAGTGCGCTGCTGTCCTCCTCGTCTCGGGCTTTTGGGCTTGGGTTGGCGGCAGCACTTGTCGTAGTGTCCATAGCGACCACAGGCCTGACACTTGCGGCCTCGTGCAGGGCACCTGTCTGTGTTAGACCAGTGGCCCTTACGGTCACATCAACGACACAGTGCGTCGGCGGCCGGGCAAGTCTTGGGGCTGTGCTGCTTTCCACAGCTGCCACAGGAAGCACTAGGAGGAGGCGTGGAAGAATGTGTGGCAGCCTTCGCGTTGTTGGCCGCCTTCTTACCCTTCTTGTACTGAGAGATTGCTCTCACAGCAGGAGGGGCCCATAAGGCAGAGGTGGCGGACTTGGTGGCCTCGTATGACCGACATTCAGTCACTACCACCTGGAGTGTGGAGGAAGCGTCCAGGGGGATGAGTCGCTGCATCAACTCTTCATGCCTGACACCTGTCAAGATCCCGTGCTTGATCCAGGCTTCCTCACATTCCCGGCTGTGCGCCTTGCAGACGTCGATCTCCTCTGACAAACTCTTCAAGCGTACAAAAAAGTCGTCAAAGGATTCGTTCTCCGTCTGCTTGCAGCTGGTGAAGGCACGGCGATGCAAAGCCTCGTTGTTCCGACCTTTAACGTGCTCCTATAAAAGGTCGAGCACATCCGTCACTGAAGAGGTAGAATCAGGAGGCACTTGCAACGTGTGCTCCAAAACTCTCTGGGTCTCCAGCGACAAACACATTCGCAGTTGGATGAGCTGTTTGTTTGGAGGCATGCTGTCAAGGTCCACCATCGTGGAGTAATCTGTCCAACGCCGCCTCCACTCACGAAAAGCTAGTAGAGGGGCGGGGGGAACAGATGCCTTGGGAGCTGCTAGGGAGTGCCAGGACGCTGGGTGGAAGAGGAGGGTACTGGCGCCTATATGCGAGCTACCGCGAGTGAGGGAGGGTGCAAACGAAACCTTTCCTCCTCTGTCTCCTCCTGAAGTTTCACCTCCTCTGCCCCGGTCGTCCATCCACCTCAGAATTGTGGATAGGATATGAGCCTGCGTGGAGGAAAGGTGGTAGAGAGTCGTGTCTCCCATCTTGGCGTTCCCTTCCCTCCATCTTTGTGTTGCGTGGACTGCACTGTTTAGTATATAAAGCCTCAACAGAATATTATATGACATAAACAGCGCAGAAATACTCAGCGTCCACTGTTCTGTCCATGAGTGGCATGTGTGTGTCTCAAAGAGCAGAGCGTGGTGGTTCGGGCAGGCAAGACCGTCAGTGTCTCTCCGGATGTCACACGAGAAGGGTGTACGCCTGCGTGCTCCGTGGGTACCACTAAAAACCAGGCCAATGCTCAACTCTCAGCTCTAGACACACACTAATACACTGACACTAACACTGCCACCGTCACTAAAAAGCACTGTGATGGCCCAACACTGCACATCGCGGCGAAACACAGCGCAACACAACACAACACATTATGAGTCGATGCGCATATCGCCGGCAGATGCAACCGTCGGCTCTGTTCACACACTTGCAAGTCCACAGATCCCAGTCACTGCGCCATGATGGTTACAAGTGTTCCCTGAAGAATGCAGTGATGGGTAGGGAAACACCGGGTAACACTGAAGTCCGTTTATTATGGATGAGAGAAATACAAGTGGTGACTAGCGTGTGCCATGCACGGCTCACACAGTCAGACTGAGACTGCCTTGCCATATGGCAGCCTCGGGGCAATGTTGCCACATAACGTGCAGTGTTGCCACGTGATAATATATATAAATGCTACTCGGCACAGTAGCTTATATACAGGGTTGCTACTCGGCACAGTAGCTTAGATACATAACCTACAAGTCACATCCCTCCCAGTCTTGGTGGAAGTGCAAGAAGTGCTCTTTCTGCTGGGGTTAAGTCAGGGTGTTTCACTAGTTTGGGAATGAACTTGACACTGATAGCTTCTTCCAGAGGGTGGAGGAGGGGTCCGATCTCAGGGATGGTACGCATCAGGTAGTTCCAGCGATGCTTGACTCCATGGGTGAATGCTGCAAAGGCCGCATGTGGCTCTGTGTTAGCAATCTCAGACAGAGCTTGGATTTCACTAACCCACTCATTCACCTTTCCCGCCACGTACTCGGTCTTGAAGTCCGTAGTGCCAATTACTGCGCCTAGATGTCTTTGGCCGTCCTTAGTTATTTTGGCCTCACTTCCGCCAAAAACCTCCAATGCCCTTTCATAATGTTCTGGCTTCACGATGAGGAAGGACTTGCTGGCGTTTGGGTGGTACCCTATTTGCTGACCTCGCGATGTTACCAAGTCCCACCACTTTTTGATGCACTCCACTTTTCCTGCTCCTGTAAGGTCGTCAGCATATGCCACTTGTTTGACCCCAGTTGCTTCAAATTTTATTTTTTGTTGGAGCACTGATAGGCCAATTGCGTACATTGCCATTGCAACGGGGTCCCCCTGTGTTGTTCCCTCGGTCGACTGTAGGATGGTATCACCTCGTAGAGCCTTCTTATTTACTATGTAGAGGTCTGAAGGATTCCTATACGAATTTTCAACAAACATCGCAAAGCTTGGACTACTACTACTACTACTACTTTGCTGTCACTTGGAATCGAGTATGACGATCATCCAACTATGATACAAAAGAGGCCGATACGGGACCGGCAGAGTCGTTCACATTCATTGCACAGGTGGAAGGCTACATCAATTGCCGGGGAGCGGTGGCCCCGTCTTTCCGGCATTGGAGCTTGTCCGCTTCTGTTTGCTGTCGCGCTAACTTGAAAGTATTGACACCTTCTTGTGTGCTGCTGTACAAAGCGTTACGATGTGGAGTAATCGACTCCCAGGTGAGGGATTCGATTTGGCACTTTTTCAGTTTTGTCTTAAGACTTTCCTTATACTATTTCAGGTACCCGCCTGCATTACGTTTACTATTTGTTAGGTGAATGTAAAATAGCTGCTTTGGCAGTCTACTGTCGTCCATGCTGGCAACATGGTCAGTCCAGTGTAGTTGTTCATGGATAATGGGAGCCTCGATGCTCCTACAGTTGGTGTCAGGAAGAGTACTAGCATTTGTTCTCTTGACTTTCTAGCGAATACAGAGGATGGAACATAGACTACGTTGGTGAAAGTTTTCAAGTGCCTTAAGGTGGGGAGGATCACTGCTCGTATTTACGTGCAACTTTGTAGATAATTTCAGCTCCCTACAGCTGAAGACACGGTTCCGGAGTCTGCCAAAGGCTTTTGATACACATCTGCTCCAATGTTGAATCTCTTCATCGATGTCTGCGGTGGTGGACAGGTGGGAGCCGATATACCGAAAGTGGATAACATTAGAGAGGGTAATATCGTTAAGCTGGATGGATGGTGGAGGTTTGTCTGAACCAGGTGCAGGTTGAAAGAGAATCTGAGCCTTACCTACATTCACCTCAAGGCCGAAGTGGGCATATGCATCTAAACAGGAGTTTAGGATCTCCTGTAGGTCGTGTTCATTGTAAGCAACAAGGGTGAGGTTCGTCTGCATACTGAAGTTCAATAATGGAAGCTGCCGACACCTTTGTTCTTGCCTGGAGTCGTCTTATATTTAAAAAAATCCCTTCTCCCGGTAATCGATGTCCACCCCGCCGGCTAAAGTGGCACTGGCACGAGTAAGGAAGGCCGCCAAGAAAATGGAAAAGAAGAATTGGTGCCAGTACACACCCTTGTTTAACCCCTGTTTGGATAGGGAAAACTCAGACTAAGTGCCGTTGTGCAGGACGCTGCCGTTCATGCCATCGTTGAGTTGCCTCACATTGGCGATGAATTTTGGTGGGCAGCCAAAACGGCTGAGGATCCACCAGAGGGCTTCCATGTTGACCGAGTCGAAGGCCTTGGTTAGGTCGATGAAAGCCATGTACTGGTCACGATGCTGTTCTCTGCAAATTTCCTGTATCTGGCGGGCAGCAAAGATCATGTCAGTGGTGCCACGTTATGGTCTAAAGCCACACTGAGATTCTGGGAGGAAGTTTTCCGCCTCAGGAAGAAGTCTATTTAAGAAAGCTCGCGCAAAAGTTTTGCCAGCAACGGAGAGCAGAGAGATCCTGGGGTAGTTGCCAGCGTCTGACCGGTCTCCCTTGTTCATATAAATATTGACGATGGAGGATTCTTTAAGAGCTTGGGGGATTTCTCCCTTTTTTCATATATTCTCCAGGAGAGAGTGGAGACGGCTGGTAAGCTGCGGTTTTTCTGCTTTATGCATCTCGGCTGGGATTCCATCAGACCCTGAGGCTTTGTTATTTTTCATCTGTTTGATGGCAGTGGCTACCTGATCCAGGGATGGAGGATAGATGAGGTGGGTCAGCTCTGGATGCTGAGGGACCTGCTGGGTAGTCAAGACGTCCACATCGGTGTTTCAGATGAGCAGTGAATGGTAGTGCTCTTTCTAGCGCTGGAGGAGGCCTTCATCGTCTATAATTATCGAGTTACCGTCGGAGGAGAAGAAGGGGGCTGCGCTATGAGTGATTGGACCATAAAATGTTTTAGTGAAATTAAAAAATTCGCGTATCTTGTGCTGTACTGCAAAATTTTGTGTTTCACATGCTTTATTTTTAAACCAGTCGCTCTTTTGACTGCAAAGTTCCCGCTGGGCCGCTGCTTTCTTCTTGCAGAAGGTATCAGCGTTGGTCTGGGACTAAGGGTTGGTCTGCCAGTCAGTAAGAGCAGTACATTGATTGCTGGGTCATCTTCATCAAACCAGTTCTGGTATATTCTTTCGATCTGGCCGAGGGTCTCTCTGCAGGTTTTTGTCATGACAGTGTCAAGAATATCCCATTCGGTTCTGGGATTTCCACGGTTTGCTGTTGGCTTGTTTATCAGCCCATGTTCGAGTTGCTCTTGTATGGGCGGCGTTTCCTACTCACACTGCCACCCTTATCTTACTCATACTTCAACTGCTCTTGTACTTCACTCAATTGTTCCTTCTACTTACATAACCTCAGTTCTTTTTGGTAGCATGGACGAGGACCGGCACGTGGGTATAGTAATTCTGATATCAAGTCACTTGGACAGAAATAAAGGTGAACTACTGTGGTGAAAAATGAACACTCCTAAAATACTCAAAGAACAGGTTTATTAGTATGAAATACAAAGGGAAAAAGATATTATTAACATACCACTCCAAGGTGCAACTCCTCGGCCTACTCCACTGCACTTACTCAGATCCTGTACTCTTACTACACATAATCTTACTGGTGTTACATTACAGTACAGACTGCTGGACCCGGAGCTGCGAAGACCTGCCTCTTTTGCTGCATGTTTGAGCAGTCTGCAACTTTGTTGTGATAGGACACTCAATCCTTGTGATTGTACTTACTCAACATAGTGACGGTGTAATTACCATCACAGATTGTACGGAAAATTCCAACTTCTGGAAAACAAATATTTGGGCTCCCCAAATTTTGACTACTACCCGTGCGTCTACGTCCTGGATTGGCCAATCAGTGGTGCCCCACGGTGGCGTGATACATGCACGTTTACTGCGGTGCTCTGATTGGCTAACCGAACGTGGCGTGGTAGGTAGGCTGTTTCTACTCTCTAAGTCCTCTTCTTTCCTTTTTTCATCCCCCTCATGCACTCCGTTCTTTGAACGGGAGGCGGGACTTAGCGATACGGTCGATCCGGCAAGGGAACCTGTGATAGTGCAGGGCACCCCTTGTCCGGGGGTCACCGGTAGGTGGCAACTTTCTTAGACATAACTATAGTCACAGGTAACCTGGGTGCAGAACCCTACGAGCCCGACGCCCGTCCAAGAGGGGGGGGCGGGGTCACTGCTCCCAGGCAGGAGCCCTGTGTTATAGGTAGGATTAGATGTAATCAAGAAGATGACAACAAGCATTAGAATAAAACATAGAGATAAGGGACACTCTATTGGAAGGGGAAAAGTGGCAGAAATCACTTACAACAAATTGCAAGTCCCACTAACAAGAATATTCAGCACCAATGAAGGTTTTAAAGTAATCTGTAAAGATGACTTTGATTCAGATAAAATCCTTTCAAAAGAAGCCAGAGATATATTTTACAATGAAGGCCTTGTTGTTGTCATGCCACCAGAACAAAAAGCAAAAAGATCAGTTTTCGTTCGTCAAGTCGACCAAGAGATCGGGAGGAAGACATCTGAAGACCTGAAAGATGAACTGGAACGCCAAAACAGGTGGATGAAGATTGAAGAAGTCATTAAGATAAAAGACTATACTCATGTTTTTAAGATTACTTTTGAAGAAGTGTCAATGGCTGAGAAAGTTTTACAACAGGGCTTTCTAATATTCAACATGTCAGTCACACCACATCAAATAAAGAAGGAGACATTCATCAGTCTGCAAACTTGCTTCTCCTGCTACAAATATGAAGCACACACAACGAGAGACTGTCCGGAAAAAGAAAAAAAGTACTGCTCAGATTGTGCAGGCGACGACCATACCTACACTCAATGTAAGAATACACATGTTGGCTGTCTCAACAGTAAGAGAAACGGGAATGCATACATAGGACATAGGACGTTAGCAATGGCATGCCCAATAAAAAACACATGATAAAGTACAAGGAACAAGAAACAAGGAAAAAGGAACAAGACAAGAAGCATACGACATACGTCGAAATAGCCAAGAGAGCGGTCCAAGAGGCTCATAGACCAGAATCCACCATATTAAACCTAAGTGAGCCAATACATGATAAGGTAATGATTAGTATGATCCATGCACATTTGCACAATATCATTGCACCCGGATCATACAATGAGGAATTAAGGAAAATATTTAAATTGAATAGCCTACCAGAGATGATATTTCCAGAGAATCCACAATCCGAAAAACTATTTCAGGCAACATATGCAAGCGAACTGAGAGAAAGACTACAGCTAGACAAACAAAGGTTTGAGCAAGGAGCAAGCTGATACACAAGGAACACAAGCGACTGATAGAGATCCCAGACAAATGACTAGAAGTGACAAAGAGAAGATAGAAATAACAAAAGGACAGACTATAAGACAAAGGAGTAGGAGGAGAGAAGATAAGATGGAAACTGAACACAATATACAACCTGAATCTGCTGAAGATATTGGATTAAAAGTTATCACTACAACAAAACATGGAATCCCAACATCGAGACCAACAGGAGGGACAATAGTAAAAAACTGTGAAGGAGGGATATACAAGTGGACATATCAAGAAAAATCCCTAAGTGAAGATTATGTCTGGTCACTAATTACTACGGACAAACTAAAGATTACGACCAATGACTTTAAAATAGTAGACCAGTCAGAGTTTAAAAGAGTCAGAAGCGGGAAACAGGATGATAGGTCTCCACTTCAACAGTTACAATCCAAGTATAAGAAATAATGGACAATAGACAAACAGTAAGAACTTTAAGAATAATACAACACAACGTAAGAAACTGGAAGACCGAGAGAATTAACCTAAGTAATATATATCAAGAAATTGACCCTGACATTATACTAATAAACAGTCACGGTGAGACAGAAAACAACAACATAAAACTCTTTAACTATTATGTAAACCAAAGAAATAAATCGGGCGAGAAAAATGACGGAGTAGCTATAGCGGTTAAAAGAAACTTAAAATTTAAACTAATTGATGACTTCCAGGATGAATTTCTAGCAATAAAAATAAATACAACTCAAGGAGACGTAATTATTGCTACTACTTATCTGCCACCGAGACGACCCTACTTACCTATAGAAGACCTATTAAAATTGGCTAACAATAGTCATCCGATGTACATCTTAGGAGACTTTAACGCCAGACATAGGATTTTTGACAATACAAATAATAACGTCGTGGGAAACGCCCTTAATCAATTAATAAATTTAGGGAAAATCAATCATCTGGGTCCTAACTTTCCAACCTGGAGAAATCACAATACACAATCGACACCAGACAAAATTTTTACCAACAACAAAGCCTTTTTCAATTACCATATAATACAGGGACCTCTTACAGGCAGTGACCATCTGCCAATTATACTAACACTGTCAACAAGCCCCATACAGATACCAATAAAAAAGAGACTGAAAATGAGTAAAACAGACTGGGACAGCTTCAAAGACGACTTAAGTAATCACCACTCGATTAACCTACAAGGGAAAACAACAGAAGATATAGACTCAGAAATGGACAGACTGCACTCAGCAATAAAAACATCTATAACCAAACACACTCCTACTTCACACTTTAGAACATTACCCAACAACAGACTATCAGAAGAAGTTAAATTAATCCAGACCTATTACAATGAAATAAACAGGTATATGGAAAGACACGGCAGTAACAGATGGCTATATACGACACAGATAGCACTACAGATAAAATTAAGAGACGCATGTAAGGAAGCAAACAATAAAAAATGGAATGATATTATAATGGCGGCTGACATGACTAAAGACACAAAAACATTTTGGACTTCCATAAACAAGATGATGGGGCACAACAAGCAAAAAACACCATACATTAAAGACCAAAATGGAACAAAATTGCACGAGGAAAATGAACAAGAGTCAGCATTCAAAAGGGAATGGGTAAAAGTTTTTAAAATATCAGATGAGGAAAATGAAGATTTTGATAGTGAACACGAAGAAAGGATAGAAGAAGAAATGGGAAGACAAATACATAGAATCACCCCAAGGCAATATATAGACTATAACTTATTACCTAATAATCAAATAATAACCATGGGAGAAATGATGCACTGTCTGAGGAAATTTAAGGAAAAAGCCCCTGGGCTCACAGGTATTACACGAAATATGATCATGAATCTACCTGAAAACATTTTAAATACACTATTAAACATTTATAACGCATGCTTAATAACTGGTTACTTTCCAGACAAACTAAAATATGCTAAAATGATATTTATTCCGAAGGAGGGTAAGGACAATAAGGAAATATTAAACTACAGGCCAATATCTTTATTAGAAATTACTGGGAAACTATTGGAAAAAATTTTAAATACAAGACTTATAGCCTTTTTAACACAACATGGGAAAACTAACAACAGACAACATGGATTTATGCCCAATAGAAATACCCTAACTGCAATAGCTATAATAACGGAAATAATTGCAATAGAAAAAAGCAAGGGTAACCAGATCAATATAATTTTAAGGGATGTTTCTAAGGCCTTTGATAAGGTTTGGCATTTAGGCTTAAAATATAAAATATTAAAACTGGGACTTAATGAATACTTGCTAAGAATATTGTGTAACTATTTAGATGGTAGGAGAGCACAAATTCAAATTGGAAACTTTTTGGGAACTATGTTTAATCTTGAGAGTGGAGTACCTCAAGGAGGATGCCTTTCTCCAACACTATATACAATTTATACTTCAGACACACCTCAACCTACCCCCTTTAGCGAATATGTAATGTTTGCTGATGATATTACTCAAATAGTATCATACCCAGGAAAATCAACCCAATTTATGGCACTCTACACGGTAAGAGCGATAAAAAACATAAATGATTTTGAGAAAAAATGGAAAATCAGGACAAATAAGAACAAATTCAAGATAATACCAATAGCCAAGATTAAAACAAGTCCAGTAATAGTCGACCAGGAACTATACCCATACGACACTGAAGGCAGGATGCTTGGATTAAAACTAACAAAAAGAGGATATATAACATACTTAAAAGATAAAGAACGACAGGCAAGAATAAGATTATCAAAAATAAAACGCTTTAAGAACCTTAGCATTAATAACAAGAGAAAGATATATATTGCCCTTGTCAAATCAATTATGGACTACCCACCCATCCCATTGAACACCCTTAGTAAAACGTGCATTAAAAGGTTACAAACAGTACAAAATATAGCCCTTAGATTTATATATAACATAAAATATACAGACCACATCAGTAATGAACAGCTACACAAGAGAGCAAATCTCTTAGCAATCAATGTAGATATACACAACAAAGCTGTAAATATTTGGAAAAAAGTGACTGAACTTAACACAGAAACATATCAAAACTGGATAAATAATATAGACAACGAAGAATTCCAAGAACACAGTTGGTTTAAATCAGCCAGGAAGAAAGTAATTGAACCATCTCCTGCCCCAATATACATATAAAACATTAATAGAGAGAATAAAAGATGAGAGTGACCTACCAGCTCCACAAGAACCTGGCAGGCCTCTCCATACAGCGTACCTTTAGACTAACATAACTAATATTTAACATTTAACATTTAACATTTAACATTGAACTAACATCTTAGTAAAAAAAAAAAAATAAATAAATAAAAATGTGACTACCCTCCCAGCTACACAAGGACCTGGGCGGGCTCACTAACTCCATCGGAAAAAAAAATAATAATAATAATGTGATTACCCTCCCAGCTACATCAGCCAGGAAGAAGTAATTGAACCACCTCCTGCCCCAATATACACATATACACATAAAACATTAATAGAGAAAATAAAAGATGAGAGTGACCTACCAGCTCCACTAAGAACCTGGCAGGCCTCTCCATACAGTGTACCTTTAGACTAACACAACTAACACTTAACTAACACCTCAGAAAAAAAAATGTGACTACCCTCCCAGTTACACAAGGACCTGGGCGGGCTCACTAACTCCAACAATAATAAAATAATAATAATAAGCAGCATTATATAAATAAACCAATATTAATACAAAGGTCTGACGACCCAAGGGAGCAGAACAAAGATAAAACACCAATAAGAAAGATGAAGCGATCTGGTTGAGCCCAGATTCTTTCTACTTCTGCTGTATTTCAGTTTCACCACTTTTCCCTCAACCCCTAATAATCTTCTTTCACCTCTTAACTAAAGACTTCGTACTCGTACTCGTACATTATAGTACATAGTTACATGACAACTCCTGGCTTCTCTCAACTGCCAATCCAAGTGGGTACTTACTTCACCCACGTTACTGGTGATACATTTCATTGCATACATGACCAACTTACATATGGTCCCTTCGGTACTCAACATGTTATTACTGAAACCAACACATACATGGGTCCACTATCCAACATGGGATAATTATTTCCAATTAATTATCCCCAATCAACTACAACCGACACTGTTGACCATAAATGCCAGGAATGCGTCCCAGGGTAGGACACTGGGGCTCACGACCAGGGTAGGACACTGGGGCTCACGACCAGGGTAGACACTGGGGCTCACGACCGTTGTTGTGATCGGTGGAAGCCAGACACATGGCGAGTCTGGGGTCTGCCTCCACGAGGCAGTGAACAGATTAATCATGTCGAATCAGCGCCATCGCTCATATATTGATCACTGCTGACTATCCACCGGCTCCGAGCCACCGGTGGGTGTTCAATTAAGCCTTCCCCTGTACCTGTAGACAAGTTGGAGAGGACGAGTCACAGAGGACGACTCTACTCGGCAGTGGTTCATATACCCCTGAGTTGCCAGCGATCGCTACTCACGCAATGCCAGAAATCACAAACAAACCAACTGTCACTCATTCAAGGATGACCCTCAGTTGACAAGGGTCTGGCGAATTACTTGAGTTGATTTACACAGACTAATCAAAAATTGAGCTTGCCAGGAAAAAGTGGAATAAAAAACGCATTGACAACTGTGTTCGAAAGAGGGAATTACTGGGAGGGATCATGAGTATAAGTGTCGATGGAGAATAACACTTCTCTTCTTAGGAATAGCTAACCCATTCATGTTTTGAGTTCATGGAGAATAATAAGAATCATTAGTTAAAAAAGACTAGCAGTCAACGTGACCATGAGACACTGTCTGAAAGCATATGCTACCACTGGATCCTCCAGACGCTTAGTGTTAAAACCCCTTCTGGTATCTTGCTGCCTCGCCATTTTGGGGCAATGTGAGGATGAGATCTTGGCCCTGACAAGACAATGATCAGTGTCACAGTGGTCTGAGCCACGCATGGCACGAGTGATGTCTCTTTCTCTGACAATGCTGTAGTCAATGAATTGGCAGTATTTGGATCGTGGGTGTTGTCACGAACATTTTAACTTGTCGGCCTGCCTAAACAAGGTATTGGTGATAGTGAGGTTGTGTGCAGCACACTTGCTGAAGAAGAGTAGGCCGTTGGGATTACACTTGCCTAGTCCATTTCTCCCTGCTAAATGTTAGCATTGAAATCACAAAGGAGCACAACCTTGTCTTCTCTGAGGATAGAGGTTAACACTGTCAAGGTCGGTGTAAAACGCCTCCATTATGTCATTCTCTGCATCCAGTGTTGGGACTTATGCACTGATGAAAAAGGTATGACGTTAGTGATAACGTGTGACTTGAAGCATCATGAGGCGCTCGTTGTTCCCAATAGGCATTTCAGTCAGCCTGTGTAGGATGCGTTGGCGGATGGCAAAGCCAACTCCATAAATGGGGTTTCTCTCCCCTGCAAGCTTACCCTTCTAAAAGAGGGTATAGCCAGACCCCCTTTCTGTGAGTCGACCCTCATCTGGGAGCCAGGACTTACTAATGGCTGCTATGTTGATGTTATACCTAGCCAGCACTTTTGCCACGAGGGCAGTTCTTCTTTCAGGATGTTCATTTGTGCCAGTATCCAGAAGGGTCTTGACATTCCATGCAGTGATCTTAAGAGGTAGTATAATTTTTATTAATTTTTTTATTAACTGTGATTTTAATTGTGTTTTCGACCGCATAAGGATGATCTTACTGGGTTAGGTTGCCCAGTCAGGTTATTTTTTTAGGCAGGCTCCTCGAAAGGGCTGTTCAATCGCACAGGCAGGACTGGATTGCACTGCTGCCCAGATCCCAGTGCATAAATAACCATCTTATGTGTGCCGCCCATGTGCAGAGTTGTGACTAGAAACTCCTGGCAGTCATCTCTGCCTGTCCCTGTTGCCACTCGTCCGTTGCCATAGGACATTTAGGGGTATAGGGGTTTTGATGATGATTAGAGGTATGATGAACTTGCTGATGGTTGTGTGTGAGTTGATTTATGTGGTAAGGCAATAGCGCAGGCTGCAACCACACATCTTGGATCTACCATTTCCTGATCCAGTGGTGCAAGTTTTGCAACGACTAGGGAGAGGAAGAGTTGCAATGGACTGCCAACAGCCCGGTTTGTTGGGTTTCGTTTTAGTACCATGTCCATCAGGCATTGCCTTCGTCCTCCGGTGTAGTCGTTGGGTTTCCGCAAAGGTCACTTCCTCTGCATATACCGCCGTTGGGGTCTTGTTGGAGCTCCGTAAGCATGTCTGCCTGATCTGGGGCTCCACCTCAGATTTTTCGTTTGGGGTTTACTCCTGTAGCCTAATAATTACCAAGGTTAATCCTCAAGGCAATGGGGTAATGGTTGGTAGGCAGCAGAGCGTGTCCACATGCCAGTGGGCCTATGCGCCGCCTCTCTGGGGCCCATTGCTACTCCTAGATCCCCTGCTGGTCTAGCCTGGGCCGACTAGGCGCCCAGTTACCGTGTATTGCCACGAGGAGGCACAGCAGGAGTCTTGATGGTGAGGTGGCTGTGTACTGGCAATGAAAGACTTATGGAAGTTGCTTCCCTGTTCGCCACAAGGGCTAGCCCGTGGCTTCAGCTGAAAGCGAGAGGGAGCAAGCAGTGCTTGCACCTTAACACTGACATAAAGGTGCCACACTAGATGCATTTTACCACTCTGTGTGCAAACACACACACATACACACACACACACTCATTACAACTACTATTCCTACTACTACTTTGCTGTCACTCAGAATCAAGTAATCATTTAATGATATGCGTTATTATGGATGTCACCTTCTTTGGCGAGCTATGAGGTGATTAGAGAGGCCGATATGGGGCTGGCAGTGCCATCCACAGATGGTGCACGTGTGGAGGGCTACATCTAGTGTAGGAGGGGTGGCAACAGCTTCTGTCCGGCATTGGTGCTTATCTGCCTTGATATGCAATCTGGCTAATTCAAAAGTATTTAGAACTTCATTTGTGGTGCTCCTTCAAGCAAAAAGGTGTGGAGAAATCATCTCCAAGGTAAAGGGATCGATTTGGCACTTTTCAGGTTTGTGTTAAGACTATCCGTATATCTTTTCAGTTTCCTGGCAGCGTTACTTTTACTATTCGTTAGGTGACTCTAAAGTAGATGGTTTGGTAGTCTACTGTTGTCCATGTGGGTAACATGGCCAATCCAGCATAGTTGTTCATGGATAATGGTAGCCTCGATGCTCCCTACAGTTTGTGTCAGCGAGAATACGTTGGTGAAAGTTTTCAAGTGCCTTGAGGTGTCTCTTGTATGTGACCCATGTCTCGCTGCCATATATCAAGATTGGGAAGACCACTGGTTGATATACATGTAACTTTGTAGATCATTTCAGCTCCCTACAGCTGAAGGCACGGGTCTGCCAAAGGCTTGAGATGTACATCTGATCTGATGAATCTCTTCATCGACGTCCATAGTGGTGGACAGGTGGGAGTTGAGATATTGAAAGTGGGTAAAATTTTAGAGGATAGTACCGTTAGACTGGTTGGATGGCGGAGGTGTGGGTGAACCAGGGGCAGGCTGAAAGATAATTTGAGTCTTAAGTACATTCACCTCAAGGACGAAGTATGCATACGCATCTGCGTAGGTGTTCAGGATCACCTGTAGGTTGCATTCAGTGTGAGCAACAAGAGTGAGGTCGTCTGCATACTGAAGTTCAGTAATGAAAGCTGCCGACACCTTTCTTCCTGCCTGGAGTCGTCTTTTGTTGAAAAGACCTTTCATTTGGTCCTGGATGTACACCCTGGCAGCTAAATTGGCATTGACACACGTAAGGAAGGCAGCCAAGAAAATGGAAAAGAGAATGGGTGCCAGTACACATCCTTGTCTTACCCCCGTTTGGATGGGGAAGACCTCAGATCGGGTGCCATTGTACAGGACACTGCCAATCATGTCATCGTGGAATTGCCTCACAATGGCGATGCATTTTGGTGGGCAGCCAAAATGGCTGAGAGTCCGTTAGAGGGTTTCCCTGTTGACCGAGTCGAAAGTTTTGGTTTGGTCGATGAAGGCCATGTACAGGTCACGACGCCGTTTTTTTGCATATTTCCTGTATCTGGCAGGCAGCAAATGTCATTTCAGTGGTGCTACGTGAAAGTCTAAAGCCACATTGAAATTCTGGGAGGAAATTTTCCGCCTCAGGAAGAAGTCTGTCTAGGAGGACTCGGGCGATAATCTTGCCAGCTACGGACAGCAGCTATATTCTGCTGTAATTGCCACAATCTAATCAGTCTCCCTTGATCTCCTTGATTCTCCAGGAGTGACTGGAGACGGCTGGTAAGCAGAGGTCCTCCTGCTTTTATCACGTCTGCTGAGATTCCATCAGGCCCTGAGGCTTTGTTATTTTTCATTTATTTGATGGCAGTAGGTACCTCATCCACGGATGAAGGATAGCTGAGCTGGGTCAGCTCTGGATGCTATGTGGCTTACTGGGTAATCAGGACATCCACCTCGATGTTTTGGTTGAGCAGCGAATGGTAGTGTTCTTTTCAACACTGAAGGATCTCATCATCGTCTTTAATTAGGGAATTACCATCGGATGAGCAGAGGGGGCTGCGCCCTGTGTGATTTGCCCCCAAAATGTTTTAATATAATTGAACAACTCGCACATCTTGTCTTGATCTGCAAGTTTTTTGTTTTCACATGCTTCCTTTTTCAACCATTCGTTCTTTAGTCTGAGAAGCTCATGCTGGGCCGCCAATTTCTTCTTGCGGAAGGTATCATCTTTGATCCGAGACGGAGGATTGTTCTGCCAGTCATTTAAGTAGTACGTTGTTTATTATCGGGTTGCTTATCAGCCCATGTTCGAGCTGCTCTCTGAAAGCATGTGCTACTACTGGATCCTCCAGATGCTTTGTGTTAAAACCTCTTCTTGAGGCTTGTTGCCTTAGCCGTTTTGGGGCGACTTGAAGTGAGAGCTTGGTTCTGATGAGTTGATCATGAGTGTCACAGTGGTCTGAGCCACGCATGGCTCCGGTGATGAGGACATCTCGACGATCTCTTTCTCTAACAATGACGTAGTCAATGAGTTGCCAGTGTGTGGGCCGTAGTTCTTGCCACAAACCCTTGAACTTGTCGGCCTGCCTAAACAAGGTATTGGTGGGAGTGAGGTTGTGTGCAGCACTCTTACTGAGGACGAGTAGGTTATTAGGATTATACTTGCTTAGTCCATTTCTCTCTATGATTTCCTGCCAAATGTTAGTATCTCTGCCAAATCTGGAATTGAAGTCACCTAGGAGTACAACCTTATTTTCTCTGAGGATAGGGGATGGCACTCTGTCAAGGTCGGCGTAAAAGGCCTCCTTAATGTCAACGTCTACAACCAGTGTTTGGGCGTATATGCACTGTTGAACAAGGTATGACGTGAGTTATTCAGTGGGACTCGGAGCGTTATGAGGCGCTCGTTAATCCCAACAGGCATATTAATTAGTCTATGTAAGATGCGCTGGCGGATGACAAAGCCAACTCCATAAATGCGGTTTCTCTCCGTAGCAGGCTTACCCTACAGAAGAAGGTATAGCCAGACCCCCTTCTGTGAGTTGACACTCGTCTGGGAGCCGAGACTCACCAATGGCTGCTATGTCGATGTTATACCTAGCCAGCTCTTTTGCCACGAGGGTGGTTCTTCTTTCAGGAAGTTCATTTGTGCCAGAATTGAGAAGGGTCCTAACATTCCATGCAGCGACCATAAGAGGTTGTATAGTTTGTTTTTGTTTTGATCTGTGATTATGATTGTGTTTTAGACCACATAAGGATGACCTTACTAGATGTGGTTACCCAGTCAGGTTGGTTCTTTAGACAGTCTATGTTCGGGGTACCTTTTGTAGTCCCTCCCCATGTGGGGTGAGCAGAGTGGCTCCTCGAAAGGGTTTCCCAGTCTCACAGACAGGGCCGGATTGCACTGCTGCCTAAATCTCAGTGCATAAACGACGATCTTATCGATGCCGCCTATGTGCAGAGTTGTGACTACAGACTCCCTCCCAGCAGTCATCTCTGCCTGTCCCCGTCACCAGTCGTCCGTCGCCATAGGACTTTTGTGGAAATTGGGGTATTGATGAAGATGAGAAGTGTGATGAGCTGGATGATATCTGTGCGTGAGTTAATTTATGTGGTGAGACAGGAACGCAGGGTGCAACCACACATCTTGGCTCTTCCATTTTCCTGATCCAGTGGTGAAAGTGTCGGATCAACTGAAGAGATGGAGAGTTGGAATGGACTGCAGATAGCCCAATTTGCTGGGTTTCGCTTTAGATGTCTGTCCATCAGGAATTGCCTTCGTCCACCGATATAAGAACATAAGAATGGAGGAAACTGCAGCGGGCCTATTGGCCCATACTGGGCAGTCCCGTTTACACCCAACCCCTATTGTTCATATAAGCATCCAACCTATGTTTGATGTTTGAAGCTATTCAGCGTATTCGAGTTAATGATGATATTTGGTAACTTGTTCCATTCATCCACTACTCTGTTTCCAAACCAGTGTTTACTTATTTCACGCCTAAATCTAAATTTGTCCAATTTAAAACCATTGTTACGAGTTCGCTCCTGGTTGGATAGTTTGAGTACCTTTGTTTCGCCCTGACTTCCACTTATACACCTCTATCAGGTCGCCCCTCGCTCTACGTCTCTCGAGGGAGTGCAAATTAAGATGCTTTAATCTGTCTCTATACTCAAGGTTCCTAATGCCTGGGATTAGACTTGTCATTCTCCTCTGAATTCTTTCCAATAATTCTATATCCATTCTCTAATACGGTGACCAGAACTGAACTGCGTAATCCATGTGTGGTCTACAGGAGCAAGATACAGTTTTAGGATGACCTCGCTAGTCTCATAACTAACACTCCTTTGTATGAACCCAAATACTTTATTAGCCTTGTTACGAGCAAAAACACATTGTTTACTTGGCTTAAGGTTCCTATTTATCATTACTCCTAAATCTCTCTCGCAGTCGGATTTCTCTATGGCATCGTTGTTCATCTGGTATCTGGTTTCCCTGTATACATCTCCTATACTGAGTACTTTACATTTGTCCACGTTGAATTTCATCTGCCATTTTTCAGACCATTCGAAAAATTTGTTTAGATCTTCCTGTAGTTTTGCTGAGTCCTCGTCAGATGTAATAACACGTCCTATTTTAGTGTCATCAGCAAATTTACTTATGTTGCTGTCTATGCCGATATCTATGTCGTTTATGTATATAATAAATAATAATGGTCCAAGTACTGAGCCTTGGGGAACTCCACTTGTGACGTTGCTCCAATGGGACTTAGTGCCGTTAATGCTCACTCTCTGTTTCCTGTCCTGTAACCACGCCCTAATCCATTTTAGGATGTTACCTTTGATGCCATGAGCTTCTACCTTTCTAATTAATCTTTCGTGGGGGACTCTGTCGAAGGCTTTGCTAAAGTCGAGATATACCACATCATAATTGTGCCCCTCGTCCACCGATTCGAAAGCTGTTGGGCTCCCATGTTAGTCACACACGCACACAGACATACACCTGAGATCCCTAGCCCGAGAATTGCTGTTCGACACCACAACCGCATCCAGCCCATACGTGCACGAACTGATCGCTATAAGAACAGCCCAGTCCCAACCATTGTAAAAATTATCACTCCCAGTAAATACTACTTCTAGCACTGTCACTATGTTGAAATGCACTGTAGTTTGAGCTTTTCCCCATCTAGTTATTATATATCTTATTTGTATCACTTATGTTACTTGTATATTATTTATAATTCGAAACCCATTCCCCAAATATGTAACTGTATATTTTCAGCCTTCTGGCTGCCAAGCTCTTTCAATAAACCGTTAATTATTATTATTATTATTATTACACACACACAATATTAAATAAAAGAGTACGGATCGAACATGATATCCTGATAAGACTTTTTAATGTGTCAAAACTCAGAAATTCTTTTGCACATTTATGTCGCATGTGAAACGTACCATTACAATGCCCTTCTCTTTGACCCTGCCTGTTATATCTGAATAAATATATCGCTTATTTTACACCACTATGATAATTGAAATAATAACAGCCATAACAACCACGAGGAATATAAATATCTGTGATATATTTGCAGGTAAACGGTCAGTAATGAGGAAAAAAGACCGTGTAAAGGTGGATATGCCGACGATTATGATGACAGCGACTATATGAAGATGAAAAAACAACTGCCTGAAATATACTCTCGGTCAGGGTTCACAAAGATTTTGCAAGATAATCTTTGTGTCCTCACTGGTGGCATATTTATGTCGCCCAGGAAGTTAATTTGTTTGGTAAATTACGTCAGCAATTTCCGCGTGGTTTAATATTTCCAGTTACGAGGAAAATCTAACATATGAACGTTTGAGAATTCGAAATGTATATCTTTCATCAAGGGAATCCCTCACTTGGACCATGCAAAACTGTGATTATCATTGGACACAAATATAATTCAGCATTTGCAAAAACACTGCTAAAGTTTGCCGCATTTATCACTTTTAAATCTGAGGTAAAGTGATCTGTCAAAACTTTGAGAAATTGTGACAGCTTCTTCAACAACTTGGAACTTGGCATAGGTAAAAAGGTTTCTCACTTTCAGAGTTGTCTGTTACTCAAGGCTTTACACACACATTATATATATATATATATATATATATATATATATATATATATATATATATATATATATATATATATATATATATATATATATATATATATATATATATATATATATATTTCATTTAGATCCACAATTGAAACGTGGATAAGAAAAATCTTGATAAAATCACACAGGGAAAAGGGAAACGATGGAGAACCTTAGCTTTCGTCTTTATTCAAGACATCTTCAGAGGCAACTGAATTACAAAGACTGAGAGAGAGAGAGAGAGCTTATGTATATAGGGTGACCTTACAAAACATGAGGTCAGGTAAAAAAACATGACATCCACTAATCAACACACCAACCACACAGAAAACATAAGAAGAGATTATAAGAACGGGCGACATAACTAGTCATGTCACGCCAGGTAAAAAATATGAGACCCACTAATCATCTATCATACATCTACCTTACATGCTTTCAAACCATTTTTAATTTGGGCACTGACAAATAAATTTGTGTAACGTATTATCAGTTTTGTACTGACTACCACTAAGGTTTAAAGAATACATTTCTTTAATCAAACTTCCTTCAACTGTATATATATATATATATATATATATATATATATATATATATATATATATATATATATATATATATATATATATATATATATATATATATATATATATGCAAGTAAATCACTGTAGGTGCGCGTGATCCAGGTATATGCTGATAACCACAAGAAAAGAAGAAAACACGAAGTTCCCAAGCGCTTTCCTGTAATTCACATCTTCAGGGGTGAGTACAGACTAAGGAGAAGTACAAAACAGTACAAAACAAGGTATATATATATACAGAGGAGGGTGGACCTGATCTCACCCTCCTCTGTATATATACAGTATATACCATGTTTTTTACTTCTCCTTAGTCTGTATTCACCCCTGAAGATGTGAATCTTGGGAACTCGTGTTTTCTTCTTTCCTTGTGGTTTTCAGCATATATATATATATATATATATATATATATATATATATATATATATATATATATATATATATATATATATATATATATATATATATATATATATATATATATATATATATATATATATATTCCCGACTAGTGAGGTGCTCTGGACTGATCTTCTATTCACCACAAATATTAAAAAAAAAAAAAGTCTGGAAAATCCAGCATCAGTTTGGACGATTTGAGTGTTCGTACATGCGGTTGAACTAAACCTCTGTGCTTGGGTGTCTCAGACTCTCGCTTTGTGTCTTCCCTTCAAATTTATACTGTACTGAAGTATCAATGTGCGCACCTCGCTTCCCACATTCATTTGTCTGAAATTTTTTGTAGAGTATGTTTTTTCCTTGTTATTTTTTTAACGGGGATTAGCCCACCCGGGCACAGGTCACTGTGCGAAAATTTAATAATAATAATAGTATCACTAAATAATAATAATAATAATTATAATGATTATCATAATAATAATAATAGTTGACAGTAAAAAAATAAATAATAAATAAAAAAATAAAGATACAATTATAAAATAATAATAATAATAAAGAAATACAAAATTAAAAAAAATCAAAAGTGAAAAACATTATTTGTAAGTTGTGTTGTCAGTAGTAAGAGAAACAATTGAGACCTTGCAATTGTGTGTAAATGAGGCAGAAAGTCAGTTCATCAAACTGGGACTTGGAATCTATAACGTGAATGCAAGAGGGTTTTTCGAAATGGGTTAAAATTATGTAAATTCATATTTTAAGAAATGGGTAAAAATTAAAAAACAATCTTACAAAAAGAGCAACACTTAATCAATGAATACTGTACAATGGTCTAATCAGATCTGCTGTAGGCCTAACGAGAGCTAAGCAGGCTCGGGGGCGATGGTGGAGGGGCTGATCGGGTCTTGCCACATTCGTCAGGTTTATTTATTGATTCATTATTATATTTTCCGATGATCAGCCTCTTGTGGTGTATAGTTGTGTGTAATTCATCACGATTAATATAACATCCTCAATAATAGAGAAAAAATGCAACATGTAATATGCAATTTGACTAGAAAATAAAAGGATGAGCTGTATCAGAAAATATTCATTCAGGATGCGTTCATGTGAGAGTATTCTGCAAACCAGCTTACAACAGGGTCACTATAACACACTGTATAGTATTTGATATGAAGATACCCTCCCAACAACCTTATTTATACCCTTGAGTAATTCTTGATGGTTCAATTTTACGACTTGTAAACCTAGACAACTGATTAATGAATAAACCAGGGTATAAGTACATGCATAATACTGTACACTGCAATATTACTTATTAAGTGCTGATAAATACACTACAATATTAGTTAAGTGATGATACATATACTACAGTACTGTACTAATTTACCAAGTGCTGATGATAGCTGTTGTGGTAAGCATGAAAGTGCATGAAGACGTGTTAATGGGATCTTGGGGGAGGGAGTTACCCACCCTCACTGCTGCTCCCAGATCACTCTCATCTATCCACATTCCACATACAATATACCCCTACACTTATTCATTTCTATTTTTTAACTTTATAATAATGTACAGCATAGAGTTTTATTTTTGTTTTTAAGATAAATTATGTGGTTACTTACATATAACACTATACAGCACGGGTTCACCCAGGGACGTTCTTGTCTCACAAATTTGCTTAGCTTTTTCTCAGAAGTATATGAAGCGGTAGATAATGATAAGTCATATGATATAATTTATTTGGATTTCAGTAAAGCATTCGATAGAGTCCCTCATGAGAGATTGATAAGGAAGGTAGAAGCACATGGAATAGGTGGATCAGTATTAAAATGGATTAGGTCATGGTTAACTGGTAGGAAACAAAGAGCCAGCATAAATGGATTAAAGTCAGACTGGGGTGCGGTCAAAAGCGGAGTTCCCCAGGGATCTGTATTAGGCCCTCTGCTGTTTGTTATATTCATTAATGATCTTGATTTAGGCATAACTAGTAGGATTAGTAAATTTGCAGATGATACCAAAATGGGGAGAGTGATAAATTCAGACAGTGACTTTGAACACCTTCAAAGAGATCTAGATACCTTACATGAGTGGTCAGTAGACTGGCAAATGAATTTTAATACTGATAAATGCAAGGTACTACAGATAGGGAAGACGAATACAAACGTTAAGTATAAACTAGGTAACACGGAAATAGAAAACTCAGTTTGTGAAAAAGATCTAGGTGTATTTGTTAGCAACGACTTGAAACCTAGAAAACAATAAGAACATAAGAATGGAGGAAACTGCAGCGGGCCTATTGGCCCATACTGGGCAGTCCCGTTTACAACCAACCCCTATTGCTCATATGAGCATCCAACCTATGTTTGAAGCAATTCAGCGTATTCGAGTTAATGATGATATTTGGTAACTTGTTCCATTCATCCACTACTCTGTTTCCAAACCAGTGTTTACCTATTTCACGCCTAAATCTAAATTTGTCTAATTTAAAACCATTGTTATGAGTTCGCTCCTGGTTGGATAATTTGAGTACCTTTGTAATGTCCCCTTTGTTTAGCCCTGTCTTCCACTTATACACCTCTATCAGGTCGCCCCTCGCTCTACGTCTCTCGAGGGAGTGCAAATTAAGATGCTTTAACCTGTCTCTATACTCAAGGTTCCTAATGCCCGGGATTAGTCTTGTCATTCTCCTCTGAATTCTTTCCAAGGATTCTATATCCATTCTGTAATACGGTGACCAGAACTGAACTGCGTAATCCAGGTGTGGTCTCACAAGAGCAAGATACAGTTTTAGGATGACCTCGCTAGTCTTGTAACTAACACTCCTTTGTATGAACCCAAGTACTTTATTAGCCTTGTTACGAGCAAAAACACATTGTTTACTTGGCTTAAGGTTCCTACTTATCATTACTCCTAAATCTCTCTCGCAGTCGGATTTCTCTATGGCATCGTTGTTCATCTGGTATCTGGTTTCCCTGTTTACATCTCCTATACTGAGTACTTTACATTTGTCGACGTTGAATTTCATCTGCCATTTTTCAGACCATTCGAAAAATTTGTTTAGATCTTCCTGTAGTTTTGCCGAGTCCTCGTCAGATTTGATAACACGTCCTATTTTAGTGTCATCAGCAAATTTACTTATGTTGCTGTCTATGCCGATATCTATGTCGTTTATGTATATAATAAATAATAATGGTCCAAGTACTGAGCCTTGGGGAACTCCACTTGTGACGTTGCTCCAATGGGACTTAGTGCCGTTAATGCTCACTCGCTGTTTCCTGTCCTGTAACCACGCCCTAATCCATTTAAGGATGTCACCTTTGATGCCATGAGCTTCTACCTTTCTAATTAGTCTTTCGTGGGGACTCTGTCGAAGGCTTTGCTAAAGTCGAGATATACCACATCATAATTGTGCCCTCGTCCACTGATTCGAAAACTGATGAAAAGAATGTTAATAGATTAGTTAGCCAAGAACGTCCGCTTGTGAAGCCATGCTGGGAATCATTGATCAATCGGTGCTTCTCCAGGTGATTTCGAATAGAGTTTGAAATGATTGCTTCCAGTAATTTGCCTACTATTGATGTTAGACTGATTGGGCGGTAGTTAGAGGATAGTGATCTATCCCCTTCTTGAAAATCGGTATTACATTCGCTATCCTCCAGGATTCTGGTACTACACCTGTTTTTAAGGACATGTTAAACAACTTTGCTAAGGGCATACTAAGCTCTTCCTTACATTCCTTTAATACTCTGGCAAATATCTCATCGGGACCAGGTGACTTATTAGGCTTTAGTTTGTCTATTTGCTTACTAACATCGTTACTAGTCACTACTATCTCACTTAATTTGTTTTCTTCACTATCTCTGAATAGAGTCGGTGCCTCGGGTATCATGTTTAGATTTTCGGTGGTGAAAACTGTTGAAAAATATTTATTCAAATTATTGCTCATTTCTCCGTCGTTATCAGTGAGCTCGCCGGAGTCTGACCGTATTGGTCCAATCTTTTCTCGTGTTTTAGTTTGATACATTTGGTAGAATCCTTTGGGGTTTGTCTTCGCCTCCCTTGCTATCCTTACCTCATTATTCCTCTTTGCTTTCCTTATCTCGGTTTTAACTCTACTCGCCAATACCCTATAATAGTCCCGGAGGTGAATTTCGCCACGATTTATCCTTCTACCTATAGCCTTCCTTTGGCCAATGATGTTCTTTAAATAATTATTTATCCATTTAGGGTCATTGTTGTCTGATCTGAGTTTTTTGTATGGTATATTCTGCCTTTGTGCATTAAGTAACTCACTATTTAAATTATCGTGGAACTCGGCAATCTCAGATCTCGTTATCAGGTCGGTGTCATCTGTGAGGTTCACGGCCAAGCGCGACACCCCCTCTCTCAGCTGCCTCTTTAAACTGTCAAAGTTTGCCCTTCTGAAATCTGGTACTTTAGTGGAATTTTCCTTACGTCTGCCCTGAAAATCTAACTGGAATCGAATTTCTTTGTGATCGCTGTTTGCAAGTTCGTTCCCTACCTCGACATTGCTAATGAGTTTTTCTCTGTTCGTCAGAACTAAATCCAGTATATTATTACCCCGTGTGGGTTCGGTTATATGTTGACTTAGGAAACAGTCCTGAATCGTCTCGAGAAAATCCTCTGATTCTGAGTTACCCGTAAGGACAGTCCAATCTATTTGGCCAAGGTTAAAGTCGCCTACTATACAGACTTTGTTGTGTATGGAAGCCCTGCGCATTTCATCCTAGATAAGTGGCTCATTGACGCTATCAAGATTGGGGGGTCTATATATTACCCCTGTGATTAATTTTTCCCGACCGTCGCTTAATTCTATCCAAATTGTTTCTGTATTCCTCTCAGTTTTTATTTCCTTATTTATTTCACACTTCAGATTATCCCTAACATAGATTGCTACTCCGCCTCCTTTCCTGGTCTGCCTATCGGTATGGAACAGTTTGTAACCCGCAATTTGGTATTCGACTGGTAATTCACGTGTGTCTAGGTTGATCCATGTTTCAGTGAATGCAATTATATCGATTTCTTTGGTACATACCAAGGCCTTAATATCATCCATTTTGTTTCTCATACTTCTACTGTTCGCGTAGTATACATTTAAGTTAGTCGTGTTCTGAGTCTTTCCCTTACCGCGTTTAGTTTTAAACTCCCTGTCTAATTTAGTTTTGTCATCATTCCTAACACTATTTCCCTGTAATCTTTCGCCTTGTTTACCCGCTCCCACTGCAGTCTCCTCCACCCCCGTGCTCCTATGTTCTCTTAGCAGTTTAAAGACTTCGATATCTTTTGAACTGCCCCCTCTAGAGCCCCAGCCAGGGTTGCTACTCCATCCCTAGACAGGTGCACCCCATCCCTAGCATAAAGGTCCCTTCTGCCATAGAAGTTGTCCCAGTTGTCAATGAATGGGACTGATATTGACTTGCAATATCTGTCAAGACGGTCGTTAACACCAACTGCCCTTGACAACCATTCACTGCCAACTCTCCTTCTAGGCAGGACACCGCATATGATAGGGATCCCTCCCTTAGTCCTAATACGATCTATGGCTGCCTTGAACTTATCAAGAAGTTCCTCGCTCCTACACCGGCCAATATCATTGCCTCCTGCACTGAGGCAGATAATGGGTTTGTTCCCATTACCAGACAAGATATTGTCCATCCTGTCAACTATATCCCCCACCCCAGCTCCTGGCAAACACACCCTCATCCTATTTTTGTTTTTACCACAAAAGGCCCTGTCCATGTACCTTACCTGTGAGTCACCAACAATTAAAGTTTTTATACCTTCCTTGTCATCCCTGCCCCTGACTGTACTAACGTCCAATTCGTCTATCAAGGGACTGAACGGGTTGGTACACTTAGCTGTTGTTGTCGTTGTTGTCGTATCCTTTGAGTGCTTCTTGACCACCAGCTTGGTCCTCCCACTACTCACGACTTTCCACTCGTTTGATTTTTCGTCAGACACTGGCTTTACTCGTCCAGCCTCTCCTTTTAACTTCGCCAGCTCTTTCCTTAATTTCAGGTTCTCCAACGTGGCCCTCTCAATTTCTAACTTGGCCCTCGCCAATTCTTCAGTGGACCACTCCAGTTTGGTCAACAAACTCTCATACCCAAGACCGCACATATCACTGGCCATATCTGATAATTATCCCTCTGGAGCTAACCCTGCCGTGACCTTTCCCCTAGTATTAGCGTTCGCAACAAGGCAAACAGGATTCTTGGGTTCATATCTAGGTCTGTGAGTAACAGAACTGCTGACGTTATCTTGAAACTTTACCTAACATTAGTGAGGCCACACATGGATTATGCGGTTCAGTTCTGGTGTCCTTATTATAGAATGGACATAGATTCTTTGGAGAGAGTACAAAGAAGAATGACAAAAATGATCCATAATATTAGAAACCTTCCATATGTAGAAAGACTGAAAAGCTTAGGCTTACATTCATTAGAGAGGCGTAGAGTTAGGGGAGATATGATAGAGGTGTACAAGTGGGTAAGTGGGATTAACAAGGGTAAAATGGAAGATGTTCTGAAGCTCAGTAATAACGAAATAACTAGAACAAATGGCTTTAAATTAGATAAATTCCGATTCAGAAAGGATATAGGCAAGCACTGGTTTGGTAATAGAGTTGTGGATATGTGGAATAGGCTACCGAGTGCTATAGTAGGATCGGGGACGCTAGGGAGCTTCAAGACGAAGTTGGATAGGCACATGGAAGTGCTGGGATGGGTGTGAAAGGGATCTGCCCTGTATGGGCCAGTCGGCCTCCTGCAGTATCCCACTTTCTTATGTTCTTATGTGACTGTCAAGTATTAAGACAGCCTCATTCAAAGTACTGGCGAAAATTCCAATAGCAGATGAAACCTCCCCTTAAGTTATGACAAAATAGGCGACCACACCAGGTCGTTTTCCTGCTCTACATGTACTTTCCCTTGGTCTGGGAATCACTTTTGTTATGAATCACGCTGTTGATCGTTCCGTTCCGAATCAGAGAGAGACGTGAGACCTGTTTCTATGTGCAGCTTTTCAATTCTTGTTCATATTGGTGCCTTGATAGTGAGTTTCGTATCATTGTTCTGAGCTACCTCCAATTTCTTCCACTGGCACTGAGACAGTGTATTAAGAGCAGGTGCCGCATAATCCGTTAATGATCGTATGGCGTGTATATAAAGCGTTATGAGACCCGCATCTACCTTGGGCCATGTCATATCTCTTATCTTATGGACTCTCTTGTCCATTCGTTCTCTTAGATAGTGCATATCTCTGACAAATTTGAGGCCTTTGCCGATCCAAATGGCCAAGGATTTATAGTGTATTGTAGTGCAATAACTTGTATTCAAAGGTGTGTCTCCGTATCCCTGTTTTCAATTGTCATGTTTTTCGATTTTGGAATTGACTTCTTGATCCCGAGAACCATATATTCTTCACTGATGATGTTCAGTGCCTTTTGGGCTTTGGAGATCCGATTTCTGCCTTTTATCACCACTGCTTAGTCATTAGTATAGCATAACAGTCTGGCACCTCCTTGGAAGGGGAGCCGACATAAATGTTCCATGAATTGGATTAAGAACTGCTCTGAAACTTGTCCTTGACAATTAACCCTTGCTGATCTATTTTGGAATCAGTTAGCAATCCAAGCTAGTAAGCATCCCTTGATGCATTTCCGGACCATAATGGTTACGATAGCCTGTGCATTTGCCAGCTCAAATGCATTTTCTAGGTCAAGGAATACAACAATTGGCTTATTTTGCCCAATCGATCCCAGGACTGTGACCATAGTGTGTGCGGTGTTGACACCTTTGGTGAACCCAAAGATGTTCCGGTGAAGTGGTCCAGTTTTCCAGAAGAGTCGTGTAGGCAACATCCTTTCAGCGATTTAACTGATGCATGCTGTTAATGAAATTGGTTTGAAATTCTGGGGATCATTGAGTTTGGGAATGGGAAAGATGTTTACCCTTTTCCAAGCTGTCGGGAGATCTGTTTGTTTACCTTGGCGCATTGATAAAAGCGAGAAAAGCAAGTCCACCAGCAGGTCCTGCATTACTTAGCAATGAGTAAAATGTAACACCACTGATATGGGCGGTGTCTTTGCATATTTTCCTGGCCTTTTTGCTTTTCTCTATGGCAAATAGACCGTCTGCGATATCGGGTTGTTCAATAGCTTGTCTGACTTCTTCTTCCCTCTTCAATAGTACTTGCTGCACATGAAGCCTTATTTCGGGAGGCTAGTTGAACTGATGACGAGCGTTCTGCAAAATGTTCTGCCTAACGGTTTGCTTCCTGAAGTGGCTGGGGGTGGACTGGAACTCTGGACGGTCGGGGAGACCGTTGGTGTCCTGAGTTTCTCTAGAGTTCACTCAAGTTGTACACCACTCGAATCATTTGACTTTCCTAATTTTCTTAGTGATTTGACGAGCATTTAGGACTATTAACAGACTGGTTGCAAATATGAGGAAAGAGCTTTTATAAAGTTTTAGAGGTATTTATGAGGAAAAGTAGACAGATTAACTCTCCGCCCCCCCCCCCTCCCTAATCTGAGTATGCTGAATCCAAATTTGGTGTCTGTCGCATCGTCAGACCACTATTAACCCTTTAAATCGCTAGTCTATCTTGGCATATAGACTAGCTAGAACAATAATTTTGGTGTCGTTTCCTCGGTTTTGAAGGTCAAGGAGTTCATATCAAACATTGTATACACTGATGGATTTATTTTCAATAAGTTATTTGCTATTTGTTTCAGAAAACTGAGTAACTGAAGTACATCTTTATGCATTTCAGGCTATGCTCCCACTATTTATGAGATATAGCCTTACACACTATACACGCTGGGGAGTAACACATGTGAGAGATGCACCAACTTCCAGCAGAACTGCAACATGAATTTCAGGAAGGGAATTTTGTAGTGAAGAGGTCAACTCGTAAGTTTAACCAAGTTGACCCAGACCATAGCCAGGAATGGCTCAATGCCAATGGAAAATAGCCAGGTGGCATATTTGACGTAACCAAAACTTCTACTGCTTTGAGTAGATGGCCCTTCTCATATAATCTGAAATCATACGTGTTACATGAAACAGTACTTCTGTACAATCTAAACATAGAACCTGAAGATACGCCTCTGCATAATGAGTCCATGAGTTCTAGACAGAAACATGACAATCAACATGAAGACAAACTGATGGCTACAATGGTGTCACTGAGATTATTTTCTGATGAGGGAGAATCATTCTTGCAAAATATTGTGACGAATGACTTGGCCACACAGGAAATTGGAGAGAGTCTTTTACATGCTAGAGAGAAGGGACAGGAGAAACTCAACACATTTGTGAAGGACAGAATTTTAACAAACGGTGAACAAAAGGTAAACTTTTTGAGAACCCATGCACATAAAGAAAGTACTGACATTTCCCTCACTGTTTGAAAAAGAAAGAAAGTCAACAAGGTCTGGGAAAGAGAAGATCCTGAAGGTGGACCGATCTATTTTTCAACGGCTGATTATAACTGATTAGAAGGGTAGGACAGTAAACTTAAATGAAATCCTTTGTCATGAGGTTCTAATGGTCCCAGTAGCACTGGCAGAAATGAATGACGATCTACGGACAGGGTCGAAATCCGTTTTGTCCCGTGTTCTAACAGTAGAAATACAGTGTCCGACAAAATTGGGTAAATAGGAGGTTGGTGATAATGCGACCCTTTATCGTTGATGGCCAGGCTATGATGGTTGCCTTTGGAAAGCAAAGGAAGCAGCAACATTCGAAACTTGTATGAATTATTTAGAAGCACTGTTCTTCGTTAGTATTCTTTCAGCCACATAGACATTGTATTTGATAGGTATAATGAAATGTTAATAAAGTCATCAACAAAAAAATGGCTTGCCAAGGAGCCAAACCTATCAGAAGAGTAATTGAGAATGATGATGTATGTACTTCTGCCTTCAGACTGAAAAAAAAATCTTAGCTTTGTCAGGAAATAATGCTGATTGTAATGCACCAACGAATGTCATATCTGGTACGTTCATTGACCAGACAGAAGTGAAATCAACCAGTCCAAGTGTCGACACATTTATGCTTCAAGTAAGACATGAAGAGGCTGATACAAGAATCATTCAACTGTATGCTGTATTCATAGCCATTCTAAGTTCATAACAGTACATGTGTAACTGCACCTTTGCTTTATATAAATACACACAAATGAATAACACCAAGTTATTCGCCATTTTATTCACGATTTGATCACTTAGCTTGCATCTCTCTCAAGGGTCGAGCCAGGGTCAGCTGATTTAGCAAACACCTGCTCGCTCTCTCACACCCAGAGAGGAGCAGTTCACTTACTTCCACTAGACAGGGAAGTTACGTACTTAGCACAAGTGTTATCTCAAAGTGATATTCACAACACTTCTCTGTAGAGAATTCACATTATTTTCTCCCAGATTGTACCCGTGTATATACCAGCTTTCAGCAATAAAACAGAATACCCTCAGAAATGTTTACATCAAGCCCTACCACTTAAGAGTTCCAGAATGTATAAAACAATTAGTGTGATGCCAAAACAGCTATCACACTTGGTGGCAAACGTTGAGACGAATACTATAAACTAGTGCAGTACTCAAGCAATTATTGATGAACCCAAGTAACACAAGTGAAATTCTAAGTGAATCATCATCAAACAAAGCATTTTCTAAAAAAAATAAGTGGATACTGGTTAAAAATACTTGCAAAACGTGTAGGCAGAAATCTAGTGGTAACAAAGGCAAAATAAAGACTTGCTGACATAGCAGTCAACACACTCCCCACAAGCACCAGCATACAGCTCATGGTGACCCGAGTGGAGCCGACATCAACCGAGCCTACCCGAGTGTTGTCTTCGTGTCCCAGACAGCTAACGGCTAGCCAACTAAACAGCCAGCCAACTAGCAATCAGCACTACAACACAAGAGTATTAGGAAGGTTGAAATTGTGATTCCAGACAAGCAGACTAGCAAGCAGCCTCTTGTTTAAACAATCAAGCCTCTCCAGTGCATCAAGAAAGGTCAGCCCAGGTTAATCTCTGCAAGAAGGTCAGCCCCAAGTTGATTGGAGCAAGAAAGGTCATCCCCAGGTTGATCTCAGCAAGAAAGGTCAGCCCCAGGTTGATCGCCGCAAGAAAGGTGTGACGTCATTCTTCCCAGAGTATGACGTCATCGAATTCTGACGTCACCACCTCGCGTCGAAACTCTACGGATTCTTCGGTCAGGTAGATCACACACAATCATTATTTTACAGACTACACAACCACCTGTGAACTTCCAGAAGTCTTCACAACGGCCTAAAAGCAAAATTAAATAAACACATTGATAAATTAGGAGAGGACTTGCACAAAGTATATAGTTATACTCTTAATTCTCTTTATCTTCATTTCCATAACTCATTATAAATACTTTTGCGTTAATCCTTGAGTGGGCAACTTAGTGTGTGTTATACTGAAAGTGAAGTGATACATATCCCTATTTATGGACCCTCTTCCAAAACTTTTGGGTCTCTTACAGGAAATTAGTGACTCAGACTCAGGTAGTCAGTCATCTACAGACTCACAGGAGCTAGCTGCAACTCTAGTGAAGAATTACCATAATTAGCCAGATAGAGTTAACACCTACTGACTCCTTAACTAGCTGTAGAAATTTCATAGATTCTCAGATCGAGGACTTACACAGTAGAAAACTTAGGTCAGGTAACACTTACCCATTACCTTTACCTGCTAACAATTCTAGAGCTTTAACTAACAAAGCAAAAATGGCTACATGTGGTTCTACTAACCCACAGATCTCGTCTGTCTATCAAACTGTAAAAATACTTCCAAATAACATCAAGGTACAGGAATTTACACCCAAAGATACATATTTTAATGCCTTGACATTTCTGCGTGAGTGCCAAGACGTAATGCAAAACATTGACGTTACTAATGATGGGGATAAAATCTCTTACTTCCGAAGCAACGTTAAAACGGTAGTCGGGTACATAGAATGATGTACACTACAGCTTTTGATGATGAAACCCTTGACTATAAAACGTTTAGGAACCATTTCATATCCTTTTTCGGGTCAGGAACAAAAGGAGGTGCCACTTGGATCAACAAGATGGTAGAGCGTACAAGTATCAGTGTGTTTGCTCACGATACACAAGAATCTAATATACTATAGAGCTATCCGAATGTATTTCTGTCTGTCTGTTTGTCTGTCTGTGCAGCCGAAACGGCACAATCGTTTTTCATCAAACTTGGTGGAAATATCGCAAAAAAATTCGTAGAGTGGAACAAACCTGGTCCCATGTCGATGGTTTCTTTAGGAAGCCATTATTAAAACCATTTTATTTACGATGCAAAACGCACCCTAATTAACCATGCAAGTCTACGGACTTACCACACCGTCATTCGCTGTACGCTGTCAGCCGGACACACTACAGTACAATACCATACAATACCATACAATACCATACCATACAATGCAATACTGTACACAACGAACTATAAATATTTGTAGGAATAAAACATAATTATATAGACATGTAAGACTCACAACTTGATAAGATATCCGTAAGACATTAGCTATTGGAAATGTGATTAAATGTTTTGTTAATAATGCAGTGTGAAATGTATCGGTATTGGTGGTACAATCCTAATGATCTCTAATCCTGTTGATTAGGTGAGGTTAACCTGGGTTTATTGAGATTAAAGATAAGGTGTGGGGTTTATTCTACCTGTGATAGTCTCAGGTACTACCCTTATTGTAACAATCACGACCATGAACATAACAACCAGGACCATGATTATAACAACGAGGACCATGATTAAAACAACCACGACCATGATTATAACAACCACGACCATGATTATAACAACCACGACCATGATTATAACAACCACGACTATGATTATATCACCCACGACCATGATTATAACAACCATGACTATGATTATAACAACCACGACCATGATCATAACAACTACGACCATGATCATAACAACCACGACCATGATTATAACAACCACGACCATGATTATAACAACCACGACTATGATTATCACATCCACGACCATGATTTTAACAACCACGACCATGATTATAACAACTACGACTATGATTATAACAACCACAACCATGATTATAACAACCACGACTATGATTATAACAACCACGACCATGCTTATAACACTAACGACAATAAGTATAACAACCACGACTATGATCATAGCAACCACGACTATGATCATGACTATGATTATAACAACCATGACCGTGATTATAACACCCACGACCATGATTATAACAACCACGACCATGAATATAACAATCACGTCCATGATTATAACAACCACGACCATGATTATAACAACCACGACCATGATTATAACACTCACGACCATGATTATAACAACCACGACCATCTGGAAAACGATGTCACTGTACACTTTCAGCCAGACGGCGGTTGCGTGCTAGCCAAGGACGAGCGTTCGAACTTTCACGCCTAGGTAAACTGTACCACAGGACTCGCCACAGGGTACTAAGGGCCCACGATCACTTGTCTAATATACTATAGGACTAGCCGTGAGTGTATCTGTTCTGGGCAGCCGAAACGGCACAATCGTTTTTCATCAAACTTGGTGGAAAAATCGCCAAAAAATCGTAGAGTGAAAAAAACCTGGTCCCATGTCAATGGTTTCTTTAGGAAGGCATTAATTAATGATTTTATTTATACTGGCAAAAGATGTCGCTGTACGCTGTCTGCCGGCCGGATGATTGCAGTTATCTTACGGCTCCCTCTCCCTCCCCTCACTTTTTCTCTTAGCCTACTTTTTTTTATGTTGTTTGGATTAGTAAAGGAAGGAAGATGAGTAAATAAAAGAAAAAAAGAAGAGGAAACAGAAAATAGTTAGACATAACAGGTGGAGGAGAGCTGAGTTTCATCATGCGTCTGGATGCACAGTTTCAATGTTACCAGAGCATTTTCGGACCTTACGAGTGTACAGTGTGCTGTATACTTATTCCTGTGGCTGACTGTACAGTACATGGAAAAGGAGAAGAGATAAAAAGATAATAACAGGAATGCATGGAGAAGATAGAAAGGGAGAAGAGAAAGAGAAGAAACATTATTATCCTTAAAAGGCGAGCGAGGAAAGGAGATGGGAGAGAGGGATAGTGAGAGGTGGAGGTATGAATGGAGGGATGTATTTTTTAAAATTCCCAGAATACCATATTAAAATCACCTATTAATGAGGAAAAAAGTGCTAAATATGATGAGTAGTGTAATGGAGAGAGAGATATATAAATAAAGATGGATTCAGACAGATTCAAGAACACACAGAAAGACAGACAGATAGACAGACTTATGAAAGACAAAGATACCAGACACATTGTATTGGCCCCTGTTTCATCAACAGAAAGATTATATAAATGGGTAATTACATATTAATTTATATACATAATCAGCCCCTGTAACTTTCCACTTGCTATGAGGAGTCATCTTGATGGCATCTGGTCGGCACCCTTCCTTATAAGGTGTGGCCAGAGACAGCTTAGATCAGCATTTGAAAGGGCCGGGCGATCAGGGCACTGACGCCCTAAGGCCACAGACTCTCTCCACGCCTCACATAGAAAGGACGTCTTTAAGCAGGTCTATTTACATAGCCTCCGTCCTTCTCTTAACACTCATAGTTACAGTGATAAGTTGCGGTTGATTTACACTTTGAAATTGCCTTAGTTGTTCCTGAATAAAAGGATAACAGACAACTTGGGTTTGCTACTAATACCCAATAAAATATAAACATTCCAGCCTAGTTAACTTCGACAGAACCTTACAGTTAACAGGCTATGACAACATACATGCAGACAGATAGACAAACATGACTACACAGGGTGAAACTAGACTGTGAAATGGACAGGAGGTTGACAAAAATAGACAGATTCATACATGCACAAATCGACAATATGGCCACTAACATGACAGACAGACATACAGACAGCTGACTGACTGGTTCACATTAGACAAAAAGGCAGACACACGCCAACAACGGATAACAGAGACAGATTTGACGACACAAAGAGTACAGACCGGCTCATAGTCAAACACCATGCAGGCGAACAGACAGTTGGGATGGCAATAGAAAGGACGGATAGACTTGAAACAGATTAGAAGGCATTTATAAATAAGAATAACACCAAATTGACCATAGCTGCGTCAGTGAGGGTAGCTGGTCTTTCATCCACCAGCGTAAATAATAAGACTCATTGAAAACTAACACCCTCTCTCGGAAAGAACATCGTTGGTCGGTCAATCATGTGAGATGGGCCTAAAACTGACTAATGTAGATGATGACTATGATGACTTAACACAGGTGATGACTTTAGCAGATGGTGACTAAAATAACCAGAATCATGGTCACTTCTCTTCATAATATAATTTATCTCGGAATGATCATCGGTGATTCATAATATATATATTTAATTATGATTTTAACCTCTCCTTATGGCGAATATTTCTTTAACTAATTATTCTAACCTTTATTCTATTCCTTCCTATAGTATACTAGATACTTACAGTACCTAATAACCACGGCCATGATTATAACAACCAGGACCATGCTTATAACAACCACGACCATGATTATAACAACCACGACCATGATTATAACACCTACGACTATGATCATAACAACCACGACTATAATTATAACAACCACGACCATGATTATAACAACCACGACTATGATTATAACAACCACAACCATGATTATAACAACCACGACTATGATTATAACAAGCACGACAATGATTATAACAAGCAGGACTATGATTATAACAACCACGACCATGATTATAACAACCACGACTATGATTATAACAACCACGACTAAGATTATAACAAGCACGACCATGATTATAACAAGCACGACTATGATTATAACAACCACGACCATGATTATAACAACCACGACTATGATTATTACAACCATGACCATGATTATAACAACCACGACCATGATTATAACAACCACGACTATGATTATAAGAACCACGACTATGATTATAACAACCACGACCATGATTATAACAACCACGACCATGATTATAATAACCACGACCATGATTATAACAACCACGACTATGATTATAACAACCACGACTATGATTATAACAAGCACGACTATGATTATAACAACCACGACTATGATTATAACAAGCACGACCATGATTATAACAACCACGGCCATGATTATAACAACCATGACCATGATTATAACAACCACGACCATGATTATAACAACCACGACCATGATTATAACAACCACGACCATGATTATAACAACCACGACCATGATTATAACAACCACGACCATGATTGATATACAACCGACCAACCATGATTATAACAACCACGATTATATGATTATAACAACCACGACATGATTATAACAACCACGACCATGATTATATACCACACGACCATGATTATAACAACCACGACAATCACGACCATGATTATAACAACCACGACTATGATTATAACAACCACGACCATGATTATAACAACCACGACCATGATTATAACAACCACGACCATGATGATTATAACAACCACGACCATGATTATAAACCACGACCATGATTATAACAACCACAACCATGATTATAACAACCACGACCATGATTATAACAACCACGACCATGATTATAATAGCATGATTATAACAACCACGACCATGATTATAACAACCACGCCATGTTATAATAGCCACGACCATGATTATAACAACCACGACCATGATTATAAGAACCGACCATGATTATAACAACCACAACCATGATTATAACAACCGACTATGATTATAACAACCACGACCATGATTATAACAACCACGACCATGATTATAACAACCACGACCATGATTACAACAACCACGACCATGATTATAACACACACGGCTATGATTATAACAACCACGACTATGATTATAACAACCACGACCATGATTATAACAACCACGACCATGATTACAACAACCACGACTATGATTATAAGAACCACGAATATGATTATAAGAACCACGACCATGATTATAACACTCACCACCATGATTATAACAACCACGACTATGATTATAACAACCACGACTATGATCATAACCACGACTATGTTTATAACAACCACGACCATGATTATAAAAACCACGACCATGATTATAACAACCACGACCATGATTATAAAAACCACGACCATGATTATAACAATCACGACCATCTGGAAAACGATGTAGCTGTACGCTGTCAGCCGGACGGCGGTTGTGTGCTAACCAAGCACGAGCGTTCGAACTTTCACGCCTCAGTAAAATGTACCACCGGACTAGCCACCGGGCACGAAGGGCCCAAGATCACTTGTCACAGGCTATAGCCGGACAGACTACGATTGATCTCAAAACTTACATGACATCCTCAAATTGGTTTGATGACGAAGGAAAAATATCTAGGGAAAATTTCTAAAAGATCATTGAGTTTAAACAGTATATCATGGTGCTGCAAGAAACTACACAAAAGGCAGCCAGAAAGAAGGAAAAACTAGGGACTAAGCTTGTAAATTATATGGAGGAAATTTCTGATGCGGTGGAAATTACTCCTAGGTCTCTGTCAGTAGCACCCATAACCAGTTCTAAGGAACAACCATACACTACCACAGGAACCAAACCCCAAAAGGCACCTTTTTACAAAGTCTGCAAATGTAGGGGACATGCCACATTTCATTGTTGGTTCGGAAGACAAAATGGCAAATACCCATTTAGCCCTCGGCAACATCAAGGGAAGGGATCCTCTCTGGACTTTAAAAATCCAGTATCCTACTAAACCAATTTGTCCACAAGGATACACAGCAAATAAATTGCCTACAAACACGAAAGGCACTCCGAATAAATAGTGTGTACTACATGAGTCCCCATACCATAATACAGAAGATTGAAAGAACCTACAGTGCAGGAATCAAGAGCATGCAAACCGACGGAAGACACGTACAGTATCCTGCCTTCGATAGAAGATGTGCGCGTCCCGCAATACGATCTGGGATAGCGTTAACGGTGCAAGAAAACAACGCTTCCAACACAGGCTCTTTAATCGACGCGCTAAACAAAGTGGAGGTGTTGACTGTACCAGCGAGGATAGATAACACTAAGGTTTCCCGAGACATAGATACTGGAGTCTGTGCCAATGTTATCTCATTAGCGTCGGTCATTAAACTCAATCAACGATATCCTCTTAATAAGTGGCCAATAAGATCTACAGAGATTCTTCTGGACGGTGTGTCAGGAATCCAATTAGATTAGTGGGGGTGACAACACTGCAAATCCGTTTTTCTAGGTCCAATAAAGCATTTCTTGTGGATTTCTTCATAGTAAAGGCATTCTCTTTGCCAGCGTTTGGGTTAATCGGTCTTTCCACACTAAAGGAGAATAACATTAACGTTCAGCCAAGAAATTACACCATAACGCATAACTGTAAAACTTATTACGCAATGAAAACTTTACATCCTTTGCTTACCTCGGGTGTTCATTGTACTGGTGTACAATGGTTACATAACCAGGAACTAACTAGAATCACAGTAAGAATGCCAAATCTGAGTGAAGGAACAGATGTTGTATGTCTGAGTGAAAGTGCAAGAATGAAAGGCTTGTCACTTGAGTCTACCTTAAGCACAGTCAGGCCAGGTAGTCCTTGTCCTTAATTGAAATGGGGGACCTATAACTTTAAGAAAGGGATGTTGCTTGGGTAATTTCCTTGTTTAAGACAAAGCAGTCGTCGCGGAGCCAGTAGAATTGCCAGCAAGTAGTGTAACACAAGGGGAACCGACCGAGAAATCACGTTTCGAATATAAAGTAGAGTTAATAACTCCACACGTAAAAGTTGTCGATCATCCTCACATTAAGCGTGTTCTTATAGAATTACTAGCCGAGTTCAAGGAAATCATAGTATTATCTGGAGAACCCCTAGGTAAAACAACGTTGACAGCCCATCACATTCCACTCAAGTTGGACACTCACCCGATCTACTGTACTGTACATACTCACATATCGGCTACCCCACAGCCAAAGGACAGTAGTCGAAGAAATGGAACTCAGCTCTATTCCTAGTTCCCAAGAAAGATGGAGGATGGAGACTTGTCAGCTTTTCACGAGTCAACCAAGCAATTGTACCAGTCAGGTTCCCAATGCCTGTCCTAACTGACTTACTACGCCGTATTCAGTAACCAGATTTGCTTAGCGGGTACTGGCAAATTCCCTTATATAAGGAATCCCGCGAGGTAAATGCGTTCAGTACACCAATGGGACATTTCGAAGTCTTACGATACCATTTGCCTTGAGGAATGCACCGCTAACAATCCAGGAATGATAAATACCTATGTCGATGATTTAATTACAGTAAGCAAAGATTTACAAAGCCATTTAAAGAAACTACGAGAAGTCTTCACAAAGCTACACATAGCTGGATTGAAAGTGAAACTTCCAAATGTGAATTTCTTAAATCCAGAATCCAATTTCTAGGACACGTAGTGGATGGCAATGGTATACACATCGTAGATTGTAAGGTAAAGGCGGTGAAGTAGTTTCCTTGTCCTAAGGACGCAGATCAGCTTCGTAGTTTCCTGGGATTATCAGGATACTACCGCTCTTTCGTTGAAGGCTATGCCAAGTTAGCCTCACCACTGACTAGACTCCTTGAAAAGGACGTAGACCGTAGAGTATAAGTGGAACAAAAAACAAGAGGACAGTTTTAATGCCCTTAATAACGCCTTAACGAACGCTCCGGTGTTAGCCTTTACGGACTACACCAAACCATTTACTATGTATACTGATGCTTCCGGCATAGGGCTAGAGGCTGTGTTCATGCAAACTGGTCATCAAGGGAATTGGCGTGTAATATCATATGCCAGTCGCATCCTCAACAATGCAGAAAAATTTTATTCAGCTACTCACTTGAAGCATAAGGTGTAGTGTGGACTCTCAAGTATTTTCGGGATCTCATTTTTGGATATACGATTAAGTCCACATAGATCATGTAGTCGTGACAGAACTATTTCATTGGAAGAAATTATCAGGTCTGTAGTTCGCACCCGACTTCAAGTATTTGCCGGGTCGTGCGAACGTGGTAGCTAATTCGCTATCCAGACACATAAGCTCCTGTCACGCCACTACCCACGTTCACCCTATCACAGTTAAGGCCGGAACAAATACAGGATCCACTGTGGTCCAAGGTAATCTATGCCTCAGCTTCGGGAGACAAGGTAAATTTGCCAAAACTACCTCTACCACTCTCACAGTTTGAGCTGCGGCAAGACATACTGTATTACTCAGTAAAAACACAAGAGTCAATCTCTCAAATTGTTATTCCTACGTCACTAAAGGAAAACATCCTCACCCTCTTCCATGATGCACACCAAGCTGGGCATCCGGGACGAGACAAATGTCTATCAGAAATTAGATGAAAATATTATTGGAAAACTATGAGGACCGACATCGAGCATCGCATCGAGCATCGTATTGAGCAAAACACAAGGGAACAACGATGGATTCCGCTCCAAAATTAGAATACCCGACGCCTGGTATCGATTTATTGCAACTACCAAAACGCCACCAAGACTCTAATTACATACTCGTGTGAGTTGACCACTTCTCCAGATTCATGGTACTAGCACCATTGCAGGACAAGTCAGCCGGAGCAGTGGCTCATGCATTAGACATCCATCACATCTGTACATTTTCTACACCTTGAGTGATACTGTCAGATAACAAGGCAGAATTTAAGAATTAACTCTTAACAGCAATATGTCGGCAATACGACATCACACAAACCTTTACATACATCCTCAAATGGGTTGGTCGAGAGTACAAATCATAAAATTCATGAGATTCTTCGACACGTGGTGAATCCGATGCACAGTTCCTGGGACGACTGGATTCCACAAGTAGCAAGATCTATCAATAACTTTACAGGCAAATCGCCATACTACATAATTTTTGGTACCAATAAACGCTTGTCTTATAATTAACTAGCAGGAACCCAACAACCTGTGTACAACATGGATGAATTTGCCAAGAAGCAAATCAATGTTTTCACAAGTATCCATGGGAAAAAACGGATACATTTAGCAGCCTTACGTGCTGAAATGATCTGCAAGCAACATAAAAACGCTAAGCCTGTAACTCTAGAAATAGGAAACGCAGTAATGATAAAAGTGCCGGAACGTATATCAAAACTTTCACGTAAATTCACAGTTCCATACCTGATTAAAGCGAAAGAACATGGAAACAAATTCCATGTAATTGAGCCAACGACAAACGTCACAGACATAGTACATGTAGATAGAATAAAAAAAAGTCAGCAGAGAATTAGTAGGGACCACTGTATTCAATCAATTAGATCCTACTTCTACTCCGACAGTTGATCAACACGACACAACAATATACAATATATATCGTCAAAAACTGCGATCAGCAAACAAGACATATTAATTATCCTCTCCTCTTTCAGACATGGCTTGGATATAACTACTCCTGTTGGCAGGGAGCGCTGTAGCAGCAGCCGCATCCCCAGCAGACATCATCAAACCAGGAGCTTTAGTTGCCCCTCTGGGCAAAATACTTGTAGTGGAAGACGTCGTAACATTCAAATACCAGCTCCGTGGATTAGTGCGCATTCCTGTGCGCCTGAGGTCAACACCTATCCTCATTGTAACAGCTATACATACCCTGCAAGTTCTCGAACAACAGTCTACCATTTCTACAACCCTTCGACAAACAATCTCACTTCAAAACGCCCTTATGAAATATCTACTTAAGCGCGCAATGCACTTCGAGGGAAAGCTACCGACATCTCCTGAAGTCATCGGGAAAAATGTGCCATCTCATCGGCGTCTAAAACGTGGTCTACCTAATTTTGTTGGGTTAATAAGTAACACACCCTGTTTGGTACGGTAACCGCAGAAAATGTAGCTGAACTAGGGAAACGGATGGACGCAGTTTCAGAAGCGGCCATTGCGCAGTCCTACAAGGCAGTAAAGACTCCTGAACTTTCAGATGAATGATATTGTTGACGAAACTAATCAACTAACACGTATTGTTCATGGATTCACACGGTCAGTGTCTACACTAGAATTTCTACTCTACTTTACAGAATATATGCATGCAGCTGAAGCCTCTGTGCAAGCTCTTACAGTTACTAGTGAAAGGTTCAATGCTGATTTAATGAATGTAGGTTTAGGTCATGTGTAGATGCACAGCAACTGTTGCCGGCTGGTCTACTTATTGCCGCTTTACTATAGCTGAAACTGACTATCATCTAACTCCTATCTTTCAGGAGCACGACGTGGGATACTATCGCCCCTTATTGGAGGCACCCTTAACACATGAGGAAATGCTAATACACATTTCACTATAATCACAGAAGTCTTAAGCATGGCATTTAGAACCATTTCCATTGAAGGCGAATGACTATCTTTTAGTTCTTAATAGAGAAACTAAAGTAATTGTGGTTTCAGAAGGTCTTTCGTTAGTTGCTGTGACTAAGCATAAGTCCTAAATCTTTGTAAGTCAAGATACTTACACTTATGCTTTCGTTTTTACCCGGGCTGCAGAAGCTACTTGCGACCTAGCTATAATATAAACTAATGCTTCTACAGCTCTGCAGCAATGTGGTTGTTTTTTCCTCTGGGTCTAACGATACTAGATTGAAAGTCTTCCCTCTGAGGTTGGTGACCTCGCTGACGATTTTGGCTGTGTTGTAATCTTGAGGGGTGAGTTTCAGGTCTCCAACTAGGTTAGGCTTCATACTGAACTTGATACTCTTGTATTCCAGCTCAAGTACTATCACCACCTCGTATGTATTGTTGAATTCGGTCTCTTTTGGAATCATTTATTTCGTCATAGTCGGTGTCACCAATGACGCATTCACGCTTTGGTTTGGTTCTTCCATAGAGTGGATTGCTGGGGACAAATTGTCTAAGTCGAGGTTGCTTTCTTCCTTCCGTGTCCATTTCATATTAATGATATACGTGGGAAAACTAATGAGGTTCAATTCGGTAATTCAAACCTGTTTCGCCACAGACGCAGCCACAGAGTCGTTCTCACGAGGTCGACGCGGTGTGAAAGAGGAGAAGCAGACAGCCATTCGTCCTAGGCAGACCGACCAAAGCAGCTGGACCCGAGGCTGGAGACAGCCGGACTATCCTCTGTGCAAGGAAGCCTCGCCGTCAAGTACTTCATGTACCCGGGGCACAGTGAGACGACTACGCGTGGAGGAGCCTACGGTGGTGTGCAAATATTACCGGGCTTGTATGGTACTACACAGCGTCCCTATTCATGAGTCTGGTGTTACTGTCCGCCGGAAAGTGGTCTGAGTAGCTGAGGCTCTCCTGAAGGAGTGCTGATCTTCGAGGGCCTGGTGGAAGAGCCTGTCGACTACCCAACGTGACGTGGCCGTGCTGGGGAGTGGCTGTTGCCACTTCAACGCAAGACTTTATTTTTCCCTCTGTGTTTCTATTAAATGTTATACACAATTTACATGTACTGTATTGTCATAGTGTTGTTAAGTATAATTACGCTCGGTTAAAAGTGGAGTGTTTTGTCTCATCCTTGACTTGGATCCTGTACAACTATGGCTATTTAAACTATTCCACCCGAACCATCGTGTAGATCCCTGATTACTATACCTACCTGTAGTCCATATTTATCCAAACACAACAGGCCTCTTATAGTATTTCCCCTCCATCAGTTACTTCTCTCTCGCTCGTGTTTATATCAATAAATTCAAAATGAAAGTTCCCTCCCTTACCTTGCTCCTCGTTACCTTAAGATCAGTGCCATAAACAACCCCCCCCCCCCACCTACAAATGGGGAGACATAGGTTGGTAGCTCTAGTTTTGCAACAGGACGCCATAAAGTGGAGCCTACTCTACTTTATCAGCGAAACTCACTGGCCCAGCTCACACCCCTCTAAGGGGCCCCTTTGTGGCCCTAACGACAGTTTGTGCTGGGTTTATTAATATTGGGAGAATGGGTGAGGACACTTAAGAAATCTGAGTACAAAACAAAAAACAGTCAACAGAGACGAGATATACACGAGTGGCGTGAGGGGTCGTTAGTCTGGCGAGATGCCAACGATGTTTAGGACATGTTGGGGTGTCGCTGCAGTCTGCGTCTACTCACCTCGCTGCTCAGCTATGCTTTGCTGTGTGTGTGTCGAGAAGGGTGTGGCATCTCATTAAATAACCTCGGTAATGATATCTCATTTATATTTGAAAACTGTAATTGGTTACTTCAATGGCGTCAGCTGATGCTGGTAGACGGTGAGCGAAGTTTACTGGCGTCTCTCTGTGGCGTATCCCCAGAACTTTTAGAGATTTTCCCATGGTTAACCAGCGAGCGAGGAATGCGTTACAGTCTGCAATGGTACTTAAGATAATAAAAAAAATATAAGATATAGGATTATATCGTAAAGTTTCCAGCTTGTGATTGGTTATCCCCTTCCTTTACCTTACTTGTCTCTTATATACTGCCAGACTGGGGTCACTAATTCTAAGGGTAAATACTTGACTCTAATCTTAATTTCTAAAGGTCGCTGCCACCAGACCCCCTCTGGACAGCATGTAGCTCGTTAGGTAGCGTGCAGAGTGGACTAGGCATTGGGTTAGGTTTTCCATTGACCAGATCGATAAGGGGAAAGAAGGGTGAAATCATAACATGTCTTAATTAATTTATTCCTTATAAAGCATACTGGTAAAAAACATACAAATGAATTGGCCTTCCTCAGAAGAACAACGAAAATGTTGGTTACCCAGATCGGTACCAGACATTAATGGCGTGTCATCCACATACTTATTGCATAACAATCTGTGACCACCTTACCTCGGTAATTCCTTCTTACACTACCCTTTAACACATCAGACTGCTCCACCTGTATGGAATATAGCACCGTCGGTTATCATACATAGTAGCACTATCTCAACACACCTGTTACACTCCACCCGTCCTCGGTGGGTGGGTAAAGACGAGGGCTTCACCAAGAGACATACCAGTACTATTTCTACGCCTGGTAGCCTGGTATTATTGGTCGCTCAAGTGACGACCGCGGAGTTTCTCACGGTCTCCGTATTTGTTACTACTCATGTGGAGTGGCGTGCTGGGAAACCACAGGTTCACAGTGGATTGGCATAGCTGGGAGTAGTCACCACCTGGTGGGACGCTCACTGGGATAATGGCTGCCGCGCAGCAAGGCACTCGGACGGCATGGGACCTGAGGTGACGGTAGAACGGAGGGTACTGAGAAATAATGCCTGACGGGCGGTTATCACACACCCTAACACATTACTATTACACTTATACATCAGGCAAAGCTTTAAACTGTAATAATTTCTATATAAGCCTTAATTATAGGGCGGGATATAGCCCAATTGGACACTGACCTGAGGTGACGGTAGAATGGAGGGTACTGAGTGCAGTGCCCCGCCTCTCGTCACCGCGTAGGCCTACAGTTTCCAATCTTTAATTTTTACTTTTGTTTCTTACGGTTCTCACCCGAACACTTTCCGGTATATTGTCACTCGTGCCTTATAAACACATATTTTAATCCTAAATTACACACTATGGTAAGGTCTTGGTTTGCTAGTTCGTGGGTAAATATATTGGGCTATAATATCAACGCGGCACTCTCGAGGCGGGTACAGGACGCTCCCCAAACAAAGGCCGAATGTTCATGGCGTGGGTATATCCACTTCACTTAAAACTGTAATTAGGGATCCTCCTCTCACCCATTGCACTATTTGAACACAGACATAAGATTCTATGATCACTGTACATTAGGGTGTGTCATACGGAGGCGAATTTTTTTTTTTGAGTTTGAAAAATCGGCCCATGGTATTAATGATGTAGTTCTATGTGCAGAATCATGTGATATCTTCAGATTTGAAAAGTTTTCATTTTTTGCTAGGTAAATTTTAACTTGAAATCTTATGAAAATTCAGTATTCCCACCCTTTTACCAACACCACTAAATAGCTTATTTAAAGTAAAGTAAATGTATCAGGTTAATTTATTAGGATTAAAATGATCCAGAATAGTGAAACGAATGATCTTGACACATTTATTAAATTTAATATTCCTTTAGAAAACAAAATCATTAAATACAAAAACCGGTTTTACTACTACGACCCGGTGTTGCTGCACACCATAGAGAACGTGTCTTTCTTGCTTCTGTTTCTACTCATCACCTCCCTGCTGACCACATGACCTCGGATGTAGCCTTCCCTCCTCTCCTGGCTGTACACGTGACTGCTGGCCTCGCTCACTTGCTGTACACAACGCTCTATACTCTGGTTGTGCGAGGGCCAGGCAGGGACATGCATGGGGTTGTCCAGGAAAGCTCTGACTTGAACAGTGGTGAGGCTGCAGGTAAGAGGGGGCTCACTGCCAGCCTGGATGTTATCCAGATCTATGAGATCAGTGAGGGTCTTGGCACCTAGATTGACTTCAGGAGTCTTCCTGACCCTGAAGGAATCGTCACCAACTGATTCGTCATGCCCAGATCCTCTCATAAGTCTCATATCCAAGATCTTTTTGACTGCCACTCTTCTCTCCTCCTCATCCTTACTGCAGAGCATTGTCTGCAGAACTGCCTCAGGATGAGCATACCAGGAAGATCTCCTCACAGTCTGCTCCACAATCTGAACAACCTTCCTTGGCTGACTCCTCAGGAGCTCAAGCTGGAAGAGAGCATGCCTCGGACCTTCGGAGAACGATGACTTGACCTTGGTGTTGAACCAATTTGGCAAGTAGACACTCACGATGAATTGGACAATAAGTCTCAGGTTGTGAAGCTGGTTCCCTTTCAGTTTATGATGAGCGACCCAAATTCTGCAGAACCTGAGAGCCGTTGTGAGCCACCTAGAATGTGAGACTGGACCTATCTGCAGGTAAACAAGTCTATCAGGCATGACCCCAGTTTTGATGGCACTGCAAATCATGTAACCATAGTACTGGTCAGTATTCAGGTCGTCAATGACAGTATGTGCAAGCTCAACGAGTGGAGGGCCAACTGTGATTTTTTCAAAGCTCTGATTTATTTCTAACTCAGTGGCAGAGTCCAGCATCTTGCCAAGAGGACCAGACCATCTGTTGTTTGAAAGGTCGCCATCCAGCTCCTGGATCAGATGTCTGAGTGGCAACTCGTTGGTGTAAGAGGTCACAAACAATCCAGACCAGCTTCCTCCCAATCTTCCGCTCTATCCACTGTGCATTGCCCACCCTGTGTTCGTGTTGGTGCTGTCCTCAATGGGGTCTGGTCTACGTTCCTCTCTCTGAGCCAGTTCACAATATCTGCCACTATCTCAGCTGGTGTCCTGATGTCATCTTTCTCTGGAGTGAAATGCCACAAATACTTCCCTCCTGGTTCACTGCAGCAGGAGTGGTGTTCCTCAGCCTTCACCATAGCGGGAACAACTTGTGGGAATCTCCAACTTTCATGAACACTGGTATCATCCCTTCTCCCATCAAAGAACAAACAATTGATTCCATTTTCTCTTATTCCCTTATCAAACTCCTCTTCTAGGTTACTGACAAGTTTCTCCTGAGCTCTCCTTACTTTGTTATGATCTATCACCAGGTGAACATCATCAGGTGTTATCAAACCACCGTCAATCCAGGCAGCTGTTGCTATCTCTGCAGTTTCTCTGAGACCAGTGTGGTGTCGCATGCTGGCCAGAGCTATGCTCAGGATATCTTTCCTATTTCGAATCTTATGCCTGGAAGGTTTGGGATCATTATTTTTCTGGGTTGAGACAAAGTCACCATTCTCCTGGTCAGCCTCCGGATCAGCCATGGGGAAGTCATTAAACTCTGAATCAACCCGGCTCAATCATCGTATTTTACCTCACCCTGGGCCTTCTCAAGTCTCTTTTTCCTCGGCAACTCTTGCTCCTCTTCTGTCTCTCTGTGGCAGCCTCCTGTCTCTTGGACTCCGGAATATCTTGGCTAGAAATCATGAGAGCCCCTATACTGCCAGTCTTCTCTCTCTGTGTTTTGACAAATGCCAGTTCGATCACAGGAATCTTCAGTTCACGCTTGCAAATACAGGAGATGTGGGCCTCGGATTTACAGTCACAATCGCATCCAAACTCAGGACAGAGAACAATTGGGCACTTGCAAGTAATTATGTCAAATAACTGGTCCAGTTGCTTGGCAAAGCTGTCCTTAACTGCAAGTTTTCCTCTCCCAAGAGAGATATCTCTTGCCTTTTCCCAACTGGCTAGCAGTCTCTCACTAATCTTCTTCTGACTTGTTATGACTGGAGGCTTGAGCTGAGTGTTAGCCAGAGTGTACTGTGCCAAGACAGCTTTGGTCATATCACTGGCAATGTCTTTGTTTGTGTAAGTTCTTTGGTTCTTTTTCACTGATTTGCCTAGTTAAAACACCGTATCTCAAAAAGCATCTCTCAATGTGAAGCAGCTCCGACTTCAGGGGCTCTCTCTGGGGCCCAAGATAGTGAAGCTGAGAGATGGCTGGATTTTGGTTCCTCGTCCTGACACAAGCAGCCATCGCAAATATTATCAACTTATAAATGCATCGAATCTGAAACAGAAAAAAAATATTGTTAGTTGGTTGTTAAGAATGAAGTCAGAAAGCAATGTTCACTATTTAATTGTAATGCACTAATGCAGCTGTACGTTAGATTTTCGATAAATTTCACGCTAAAATTTACCTAGCAAAAGGTAAAATATTGAAACTGAAATTATTTTCTGTTTATATACACTAAAATCTACCAAAAAAGTGATGGGCCATTAGTTTTAGCTGATCTTCCCTCCTGTAATACAACCTACTGCACATATAAATGAGTATATGTCACGTAAGGATACGAGGTGTATTAGTTTCTTTGATGGAATATTTTCCTTTCATTATAGTTTCTGGGTCACTTCCAACACCCTCACATAGTACTGATGCATTTATCCTTTTTCCAGATATTTGTTTCTCCTTGTATTTTTCCTTATGATATCTGGGAAGTTATGTTGTTCGCCTACACGTTCTGGGGCTTGTAAATAGTATGACCCTCAAACCATGATCCACACTTAATCCTACAGTACACTTGTCACGGCTCAGCTGGACTTTTAACGATTCATCTTACGGATACCCTGAGTTCTCCTTAAAGCTATGAATACATACAATTAATATTATATAACTGTACCTGGATACAATACAACCATGGTCTAGTAACGCATTGGTAGGTAGGTTATCCTTTATCAATGTTTCCCGTTTCCTGGAATTCTAAGCGCAGTGGATTTGAATAACAATGATGTGCAATACCTCAATTCACCCCTAAAGCAGATTCTTGCCCCCTTCTCTCTCTCTCTCTCTCACATACACATTATATATTGTTAAAGACCATGTCGTATTTTCTATTATTTTGTTTATAACGTATGCTTCCCATGTTATTTCATAATATTCCTGTGATGATGTGTTATATTTACTATTATATAATCTAGTCACTGCCTTACCTGTGCTGTTAGGTTTTAACTGTTATTATTTGTTCAAGCCCATCTTTATCTTCATTTAGTATTAGCAACAAAGCATTCTTTTGTTTCATAACGACCATCTGCATCGTAAGAGCGACCCATATTTCACCGGCGGTCGCACTGGCAAGAACCAAACCCTATATATAGTACCCCCATCAGCCGACAGAGTGCAGTCAAGTCCTCTTGTCCTTCATTACGTTGTTTTAGTGACACCGTCTTACCTGTTATATACTTATTTTATTGCAATGTTGTTTCCTGTCGCCACCAATGTGGGTATATCTATGTGAAGTGCCTATTCATGTCTCTTATGTGTCCCTCAGAGTTTGTAGTTACATTAAAGTAATTCAGTGTTGTTTTTCACGATAGTTAATTTTCAGTGTTAGTTATTATGTATTTAGGCAGTGTTAACGTACTCAATGTTTATTTTTATTCTTTTATGTTTAAAGCAGTTGTTTTGATGTTTCGATGTGTTTTAGTATAATTTTATTGTCTTAAAAGTTTCATTGATGATAATTTGTTGTGACAGCCTACGAGGCTCTTCACTGTGTTAGTATTTTAATTAAATTCTTAAAGGTTTACTTTATTTATTTTATTCCTTTTGATTTGAATTCACTTTACTTTTGTTTGGTTACGCCTAGGGCCTTGAGATATTAAAGTAAATTAAGAACGGCGTAACTATATATCTATATATATAAAGATGTAGCCTCATCTGTCTGTTTGTTCCCGAACTCCTCCTAGGGTTTTGAGATAGACCCCCATAACCATGTATATTCTGAAACTACATACCTGAGTGCCGGATAAGTATATTTCATTTTGATCAAAGAGGTCCCCAGGGGCCTAAAACCCCCCACTGAAAATTTTTCCTTCGATTTATATGAGAATTTAAACCATGAGTAAATGACCAAGAAATGATGCCTATTCACAAATATTAGTAGAGAATTTCAATAATATTCTAAGACACTAAATAGGGTTTCTATTTCCCCCTATATTGAAAATTTTGGGAAGCCCATAACGAGTATTGGAAAAAGAAAGTCCAGTTATGCAAATACTCCACACGCACAAAAGGATGAGGCTTCGTCGTCAATCTGAAAGCTGTGATGCAAAGGGAGAAGAACGACTTCTGGAAGCAAGAACAGGGGAGCGGAAAACAGAGTCTCGGCAAGTAGAAGCCAGCAGGTGAAACATCAAGAAAGAACAGAAGACACAGATAGATTTCGCCATATAGTTTACTGCCAAGAAGAAATGAGTCTGAAGAAGAGGGTAACTTATAATGTCTTTGGTGCCTTTCTTAAGCTTGGTGAAATATTATTCCGTGGGTTTATAAACAAATACTACGACTTTCAGGCGTTGGTATTATAATCTAACAAAGATATCAGGATTGTGACGCTTCATCTGGCACAACCAGTTGAGAATAAGCTTTCCTTCTCCACAAAGTTTACTGAAATGAGGAAGTTTCTCGCCAGGCGCAGCTTTATTGAAGAATTAAATAAGCCTGACTAGCTAAGGGTGGGGTGAAGACATGAACTCGAGCGTCATAAACAGAGATAGACACTTATTTCTCCTTTTCCCAAGTCTCTGGTTGGTTGACGATGCCAACATGAAACCTGCACCAGCATGAAATACACCAACATGAAATACACCAACATGAAATGCGCAAAAAATGAAATGAAGATACTTAAGTGATTATGACTCGAACTGGTAACCATAGCAGGACTAAAACAGCAAGACTGTTCTAAAACTTATTTATAATTTACCGCCCCCAGAGGCCGATTCGGTGAACTTTTAATTTCAGTATAATTATAAAACTTTAATGAGTTTATCTTCAACGTGATCTTAAATTTTAATTGAGGGTGAATTCTTCAGTGGATAATTAAATCTTTGAGAATAACGTGCAGGCGGCCATTGATGATATCGTAACGGCCAAGATGTAGATGCAACTCCAAGAGGTATCGTTTGATTTTGTGTTAGACTGATATGATTTATTTGCATATATATATATATATATATATATATATATATATATATATATATATATTGGCAGAAGAAAAAGGAGAGAAGAGAAGACGGGAATGCTGCATTTAGCAAAAGGGGTGAGGTGCAGTTCTTAGAACAAAATTTTAGGGGGGTCGTATGAATGTTTTCTCAGCACATGAGGACAGTGCTGTCTTTTTTTAGGGGGGTCGATTGTAATATTCAGAAATTTCAGAGTAATTTCAAATGCCCCGCCATGAGTGATACTGAGCGTTCAAGGTCATCTGAGGGGAGGGAGCGCTGCCTGCTCGTAGCGAGAGATTGCGGAACTAGGCCTATATGATATTAAATGTGATTTACCGAATTAATAATGATGCGATTCATGAAGTTAAGGGACTATTATTGAATTTGAAATTATTATAGATCGTTTAGCAGTCTGAATAATGTTACGGGTGTCCCAAGGAGTTATTAGTTAGGCGGTAAATATATCACGTAGGCCCAAGCTAGCGCCTTGGGGAGACACGACGCTGGCTAGCCCAGTCCCGGAGAGCAGTCACACAGACAAGACGTTCCGCGCGTCCATCAGAAATAGTCACGTGGCCTAGTCACCTGTGCTGCGCTATTGCAGTATAACAAGTAAGTCTCATTCGATCTCAGACAGGGTTAGATAGGGCAGTGGTAAAGTTAACTAGAGCTAACAGTGAGTTCATTTCAGGGTTTCCGTCAGAACCCACTTGACTGGAGTTGACCGGAGTTGACTGCGAGAGATTGACTGCCGTTGATGATTGAGGGTGGCGATTGTCGCCATTGGACCGATCAGTGTAGGCCTGTCACTGTTTAGCGGGGTAGCAAAGGATCTCTTGAGTGAACGAGTGCTCCCGACAACTAACACGACACGGGACCAGCATCAGCAGTGGGTGATCAGTTCTTACCACTCCGGTGCACAACCCCACATGTCCCGAGCAGCTAGTGAAACCCTCTTGCTAACGGGAAGCTAAAGTTTCTCTCAACTGCGCAAGGTCTGATTGGCTCACTCTCTTCCTGCCCATGGACGCACTGGGAGTACACTGAGGCTATCTGAGTATATTAATGGTCACACACTGAGACCGTGAGTCTAGGACTCTAGGAGATACCTAGAGGAACATTTTATCTTCCTTATCACGGGTGTAGTTAACACCATTCCTCAGACTGATATTATCTTGACGTGTGTAGTTTAATATTTCTTAATTAATTTTGATAGTAGTGTTTTTTTGAATGTTTGTGCCATTAAGTGGAACCAGAGTGATACTGTGATTTGATTCTTTTAATGCCTCTAATTCTTCATAATTCTGATCTCAGGTATAACCTTGTTCCCCAGAGCAGTGGTTAGGTTAGGTTAGGAAGTGTACACCTGTTGGGGTGCTATAATTTTGTTGAGTGATATTATTTTGCTGAAAGCCCTTAAGGCCTATTCATTGTAGAGTATTTAATTTCTTATCTTTTATTACCATTCCTCAGTGACTGATATTATTTTGTTGAAGACCCTTAAGGCCTGTTCATGTGTGCAAACAACATTTCTTAATACTTCAAATTTATTGTTGCCTGTGTTTCTAATAATTTCTATGTCATGTATAACTTTTATTCCCCAGAGTAGTGTTTAAAGTTTAAGTTAAGAGGTGCGCATATTGGTGTACCATTATTTGATTGTGTTTGTAGTGTTGGAGGGAATATAAGTGTCTAAATTTTACAGTGTGTCTCATTCATCCCAGTCACAGACGCTATCCTTCCACGGGTCACGGACAGTTCATTTTGTGTAGTAGATTTAAGTGTTCTTGTGCTGGTTCGGGATTTTTCTCAAAGGGGCGCTTCCACTGCCATTACCATCTATTAATTTTTAATAAACCCCAAGTCAAGTGAGAAATTAAAGTCCAGTAAATTCCGACCGGTTA
>NW_024735442.1:9609332-9618868 GCF_018991925.1 Homarus americanus | reverse complement strand
GGTGTGGTGATGGGTTGTCAGACCTAACTTACATCTCTGGAAACAGTCAGACTTGACCCGTCATTAGGAGGTCAAAAGTGCAGGAGTAACTCTGCGGTTGACCAGGGTTATAAATCAGCCAAGGCTCCTCCATGTGACTGGCCCCAACAAAACATGAAAGAAGGCTTCAGCCGACTCTCTCCCAATATACAATAACCTACATCATGGAAGAAGTCCAGACCTGACCTCACATTAGCCAGGTCAAATGTCACCCTCGAGCTCAAGTCAGAGACCACAAATCAACCAGGGCCTCATGTATCACATTTATCTCTGATGACTTCTCCAGAAGAATGCATCTTATAGTCTCTGAAAATCCGAACCTGACCCTACATTAGCGGGCAAATGTAAGGAGACTCTTCGCCCCGCGATCAGCTCAACCTGATGACTCGCCTCCCAATATATAGGACGTCCTAGTCCTCCCTCTGGAGCCAGAGCCAGAGAGAGACAGAGAGAGAGAGTGTGTCTTGTAAGGAGTAAGGGCCAGCTACTACACCACCAGGCCCGCTCGAGAGGAGGCAGAGAGGACCGGAGGCAGTCGCCTCCGTTCAGGACCGAGACTTCCCTCCGGCGCCCAGCTAAGCAGTCTCTCATAGAGACAACCCAGGACCACCTGCTAGGCCTCCCCTAGGTCACGTGAGTTTTTGTCAGAGCTTTCCATGGGATGAGTTACTTACGTGGGAAGTGTATTCATTTCATGTTCGTGTCCGAGAATCAGAGTGTCTAGTAACGTAATATGATGTCCTAGTAACGTAAATATAATGTCCTAGTAACTTCAATAGAAGGTGTTATTAATGTGTCCATGTCATGTTCGTAATTAATAAAGAGTTGTAACGAAGCGGTGTTTGAGAAGTCGCCCTTAAGACGTAATAGATGTGTATTGACGTATAAGATACGATAAGTGTAAATATCTATCACGAGCACGCTACCAAAGTCTTCCTCTCTTTTACTCTCTTACTAAATATTCTACCTATATATATAAATATTCTTCATGCAAGATCTGTCTTGTTATAGGTGACAGCGAACAATAAGTTAATCCACGCCCTCCTCGCTTAGTCATTACAATGGTGGCAGCGCACTTAAAGTAAAAACTCACGCCTCTTCCCTTTAGTGTTCAGTACAGAGATAGTTAGAATCTTTTGAAGTAATCTCGTAACTATCTTGACGAAACAGGCAGTACAAGGGTGGTTGCATTCGTAACATTATATTGGTGACAGCGAACTATACGTTAATCCACGCCCTCCTCGCTTAGTTACTGTATTATAATGGTAGCAGTGAACTTAACGTAAACTCACGCCTTCCCTCGGTTAGCCATAACACCTGGCTCGTCTCATCCTTCATTTGATTCAGTCTAAGTATTGTCTACAATTGTGTAATAAGTAATTCCTGTGTCGTAGCGTCGTAGCGTGAAAAGTGTCCTAGTGCGTCATCTTTACAGCTCAAGTCAATGTCTCTCGTTGTGGTATACGCGAATTGTTACTAGTAAAACACTCCCAGAATATGCTCAGTGCTTAATATAATTTCTCAGTGTCCCCCGCGATCTGTGACATTCTCAGTAGCCCAAGTGCAGTTTGATTGTTGGTCAGTGTTGAACGTAGAAATTGTTTCAGTTATGAAAGCGGTGTCTGTACTAACTGTTATAACTTAACATGTCTTTTAACATACATCCTCCTCCCTGTCCTAATCCTCACCTCACCCTCATTACCCTTCCTCCCATCCCTGCCCCGCCCTGCCCCGCCCTGCCCCGCCGTTCCGTGCCCCGCCCCGCCCCGCCGTTCCGTGCCCCGCAAAGCCCCGGCCTGGCCCGATCAACCATGCCCCGGCTCCCCCCCCACCTCACCCACCACGCCTCGCCCCACCCCGCCCCGCGCCGGCCTGGCCAGCCGCGTCCCGCCTTGCCTCCGTCCTTTACCTCACCCGCCTCGCCGCGGAAAACCTCACTAATCCCCCGTCTTTTGTCCCGTAAGCTATATGTTGATGATGATGGTTAATATAAAGTAATATTGCGATGAATGCAGAGCTTCACTCAGTGGATTTGTATGCTGTTATGATTTGTGATGTACTCTTTGACGCGTAGTGATAAATGATATTAAGTGTAGTGAGCAGAGCTTCACTCCCCGACCCAGCCTAATGAGAATATTGTCGTGACGGAAACTATAGTTGCCAAACATTGACGTAACGTATAAAGTAAATATTTGTTTTTCTTTACGGATACACTTCCAACTAATCCATCATCCCTTTCGGATTGTTTCTGTCAAATGTCACACACAGTACCGCCCCATGGCTAGCCGAAATCCGACCACAGCACATATAAGAAGAGAAGAAGCAGCGTGATGAATGCAGCACCACACCCGCCACACACCACCCCACTTCTTTCAAGTCCTCCCTGGTCTAGGATTAAGAAGATTTTATATTTTTCTACTCTAGGAAATTAAGGAGTGTGGAATGCAGCGCCACACAACGAACCCTGGTGAGCCCAGCCAGGGAGGGATTCACCACTGTGGAAGGTGTAAGACAGGACGGTCTTTGGTCTCGCCGACACTCACGTATGGAGGGCGAGCCCTGGTCCGCGGAACCTGCCTTACGAGTCATCTAAGGAGACGACAGCCCAAGCAGTGGACCGGCCTTCATCCCGGCCGGAGGGGGCCGACGGCAGATGAACAGAAAATCGTCTGGAATATGTTGAAAATGATGATGTTGCAGAGAAGAAATACAGATGGAGCAGAAAAATTCATCTGGAATATGACGGAAAACGAAGATGTATAAAGAAACGCAGATGAGCAGAAAAATCGTCTGGAATATGAAAATGAAGATTATAAAGAAACACAGATGAACAGAAAATTCATCTGGAATAAGAAAAGGCTCTAAACATAGAGGAAGGGCAGATAAACAGAAAAATCATCTGGAATATTATAGAAACCTGGAGGAAGTGTGAAGAAGTCAGATGTGGTGACACGACCTACAAAGTGCGGTATTGAAGAAAGAAAAACGTGCTATGTGAAGACAGAAGACGTCCTGTGCTGACATCAGAAGAAAGTCGACGATGAAAAGGTGGATAATCAGAAGGACCAATCGACTACCGCTGTTGTGCTGCCAGCATTCCTTATTTTCAGATACCAGCTGGATGGAAGACTTGAGCCATGCTGGACCCAACAAATGTACTGATGTTGTTGATGTGGTTGATGTGTAATAAAAAGATATAACACCCTAACATGTGAAGTAGGAGCATTTATTTATGTACTTTAAAGTATTTCATTCTCTGATTTTTGTTAACATGTACTACAAAGAATGTTTTTTTTTTAAGATTAGTCACTTTTTCTATGAGATCATTTGATAAATGTTTTGTATTACCAAATGCAATGTTGTAGACATACTACTGAGTCGGACGAATTCTTATTTTGACACGGCCTGGTTAGGCAATGTAACACCTGTTATTGTTTGTAGAATGTGATTTGCAAGTTTGCCTCGGACACTATGCTAGATATGAAGGATCTTTAGATCACTCTATGTTCACTTACTGTGTATGTATTTTATTTTTTTTCTCCTGTCATAGAAGCTTTAATCTTGGCAGGAGGTATAGTAAGCTTTGTCAGATCAAACTATGCCAGTAGAAAAACATACATCTCTAGGGTTATAATTTGTAAAATGTAAGGATGCATTATCGCCTCAGGGACTATATTAGATACTGCACATGATGTTACTGTCTACTTAAAATGTGTCATCAGTTCTCTGAGCATGAAAGCTTTGGTCTTGGCGGGAGGTGTAGTGATGGGTTGTCAGACCACAGCTTACATCTCTGAAACAGTCCAGACTTGACCCGTCATTAGGGAGGTCAAAAGTGTAGGGTAACTCTGCGGTTGACCAAGGGTTATAAATCAGCCAGGCTCCCCTCCCATGTGACACGGCCCCAACAAAACATGTAAGAAGGTACCAGCCGACTCTCTCCCAATATACAATAACCTACATCGCGGAAGAAGTCCAGACCTGACCTCACATTAGCCAGGTCAAATGTCACCCTCGAGCTCAAGTCAAGGAGCCACAAATCAACCAGGGCCTCTCATGTCACGGCCCCATCTGATGACTTCTCCAGAAGATACAACTTATAGTCTCTGATTAGTCCAGACCTGACCCTACATTAGCGAGGGCAAATGTAAGGAGACCCTTCGCCCCCCCCACCGATCAGCTCAACCTGACGGCTCGCCTCCCAATATATAGGACGTCCTAGTCCTCCCTCTGGAGCCAGAGCCCCAGAGAGACTCAGAGAGTGAGAGTGTGTCTTGTAAGGAGGAAGAACCAGCTACGACACCACCAGGCCCGCTCGAGAGGAGGCAGAGAGGACCGGAGGCAGTCGCCTCCGGTCAGGACCGAGACTTCCCTCCGGCGCCAGCTAAGCAGTCTCCCATAGAAACAACCCAGGACCACCTGCTAGGCCTCCCCTAGGTCACGTGAGTGTTTGTCAGAGCTTTCCATGGGTTGAGTTACTTACGTGGGAAGTGTATTCATTCATGTTCGTGTCCGAGAATCAGAGTGTCTAGTAACGTAATATGATGTCCTAGTAACGTAAATATAATGTCCTAGTAACTTCAATAGAAGGTGTTATTAATGTGTCCATGTCATGTTCGTAATTAATAAAGAGTTGTAACGAAGCGGTGTTTGAGAAGTCGCCCTTAAGACGTAATAGATGTGTATTGACGTATAAGATACGATAAGTGTAAATATCTATCACGGCCACGCTACCAAAGTCTTCCTCTCTTTTATACTCTTATACTATCAATATTCTACCTATATGTAGTCTTCTTGTGAGATTTGTCTCATTACATGTGTATATGTGTATATATATATATATATATATATATATATATATATATATATATATATATATATATATATATATATATATATATATATATATATATATATATATATATATATATATATATATATAGGTTGACAACCCTTTATCCAAAATTCCTTAAAGCTCTGAAAACCAAAAGTTTTTTTTTGTGGGGCATTTTGTTTGTTTTTTTAACAGGGATTAGCCCACCCGGGCGTAGATCACTGACCCACATCAGGGCCTGGGGGACGAAAATGTAATAGTAATAATAATTATAATAATAATAATTATAATAATAATAATTATTCATAGTAAATAAATTTTTTTATAAAAATACACCAAAATAAAAAAATATGAGAACATTAATACAGGTTGTACCTCTCTAGTCCGGCATTCTGTGGTCCGGAAACTCCCATGGTCCGGAACGATTTTAGTTTGTCCAATAGGTAGATAGGCAGCTTTTTTTTTTTCTTTTTACTTATCTGAATTATTATTATTATTATTACAGGAGTATTAAATTTTTGCCCCTCAGGCCCTAATGTGGGTCAGAGACCTATTCCCGGGTGGGCTAATCCCCTTACAAAAAAAACCCGCGGGTAATTAAGGTTTGTTTACATCCGGCAGTTCGGCTGCTCTCTCTCTCTGCTTGTCTATACAGAGTACAACATTTAACCCTTCAATATATATGAGCAGTAAATAAGTGTTGCTTTCATATTCTTATGTAGAGTAATGACGATATATTTTCACATGTGCGCACTTACATACGAGCAGTCTCACTTTTTTTTTACCATTAATGGTTAGCTACTTATATTGTTCCATTTATTAACATTAAATAACATTACAGGTACTTCAAGCAACCATATTCATTTTTTACATTAATTTTACTACAGCTAAACTCAGGGTCTTATTTTCTTCAGTTTTATATGTAGAACCAATCAGTCACTGATTTCGTAAGCTTTAACATAAACAATGCCGGCAGCCGTCTCGTCTCCTCTAATATTCCACGTATTATTAATAAATTGTATTGTTAATTTTGCACACACATACATTAATTCAATAAAAACAAATTCAGAAACATTAATTAAAATATATATGAACAGTAAATAAGTGTTGCTTTCATATTCTTATGTAAAGTAATGATGATATGTTTTCACGTGTGCGCATGCGCACTTACATATGCGATCTCTCTTTTTTCTTTACCATTATCGTTAGCTACTTCTATTGTTCCATTTATTAACATTAAATAAAATTACTTAAAACAACCATATTAATTTTACTACAGCTACAACCAAGGTCCTATTTTCTTCAGTTTTATATGTAGAACCAGTCAGTCACTGGTTTTGTAATCAACGAATTCAATGCTGTGTCATTTCCTCGTGTGTTTTAATATTCTACGTATTATTAATGAATTGTATTGCTCATTTTGCACACATAAACATTAATTCAATAAAAAAGACATTCAGTAATAAACAATAATGAATCTTTTGTAAATAAGAGATTTGACGCTTTACACGATTATGCACGTCGTCTGCACGTTGGTGGGCCGTTCAAACCCGTCGAAATTCAAGTTTCTGCCGTCAAAATTTTTATTTATTTATGTTTTTTGTGTGTTCCAATAAAATACGTTAAGAATTAAAAACTCGCGAAATTTGAGAAGCTGCTATACGACATTTAACCCATCAATACGTCTTCAAAGAGACCATGTTGCAGAGAAAGTGGTGCTAGTGCTTCCAGGCATAAGCACAAGTCACTATCTATCCAGGAAAAGGGTGAATTTCCATGGTCCGGCAATTTCCATGGTCCGGCACCGGTGAGGTCCCGAGGTTGCCGGACAAGAGAGGTACAACCTGTATATATATATATATATATATATATATATATATATATATATATATATATATATATATATATATGTGTGTATATGTGTATATATATATATATATATATATATATATATATATATATATATATATATATATATATATATATATATATATATATATATATATATATATATATATATATATATATATATATATATATATATATATATATACACAAATATATACAATGCCTAAACATTACTAAGAAAACTTTTTATAGAATTGATCCCAAGCCCACCCATGACCATAAGAATATCTTAATATTACCATTTCACAAAAATTTCTCACACATTCCTTCACAACTAAAAACCTGGAACGTCAATGTGGCATTTAAGAACTCATGCACTGTTAAACAAATGTTAATCAAGAACTCCCCCAACAACACAATTGGTTGCATTTATAAAGTTCCTTGCAAGGAATGTAATATGTTTTACTTAGGCCAGACAGGTAAAGATCTTGCAACTAGAATTAAACAACACAAATACAGTGTTAGGACAGGCCAGGAATCCAATGCTCTGTTTGTTCATTTGAGGGATAACAAGCATTGCATTGACTGGGATAATGCCTCCTCAATATTACCATGTAATTCAATTGATAGTAGGAACATCATATAATCTAGTCTTATTAAACATACCGAAGCATTCAACATGAATTTGAGTAACGGCATGTACAAGCTGGACAATTTTGTAATTAAGAAGATTTATGACCAGGTGAGAAGGCCGGGTCACCTGACCATCTGACCTGACCACCAACCGTTGTGTGCTATTTAAAGATTGGTAGGGTCATTACCTAATACCTGACCATTGTGGACCTGGTCTCACCCTCCTCTGTATATATACACCTTGATTTGTATTTCTCTCTCTAGTCTGTACTCACCCCTGAAGATGTGAATTACACGAAAGCGCTTGGGAACTTCGTGTTTTCTTCTTTCCTTGTTGTTATCAGCATATTCCTAGATCACGCGCACCTACAGTGATTTACTTGCATATATATATGTATATATATATATATATATATATATATATATATATATATATATATATATATATATATATATATATATATATATATATATATATATATATATATATATATATACACATATATATATATATATATATATATATATATATATATATATACATATACATACTATATATATATATATATATATATATATATATATATATATATATATATATATATATTTTCTTCAAGACATCTTCAGAGGCAACTGTTGCCTCTGAAGATATCTTGAATAAAGACGAAAGCTAAGGTACTCCGTTGTTTCCATTTTCCCGTGGGGTGACACCAATCCGAGGGGTCGTCACCAGCAGGCTTAATGATCCCCTGGGCTACCATAGAGTCGAGTTCCTTCTTCACTTGGCTCTGAAAAGCGAAGGGTATCTGTCTTGGTGTGTGGATGGCGAAAGGTACTGCGTCATCCTTCAGGTGAATTCTCATGGGGGAGCCAGCCATTGGCTTGAGTGGAGCCGTCTTGAGGTCCTCCTTGGAAACCAGCACGTCCTTGAATTACAGTAGGAAGAACTCCCTGGCTGCAGAAGGTGACGTATTGGGTGGGAGGGGCAGCTCCTTGCATCTGTTGACATGTTTTATTTCCAGAATTGGCTTAGGGAAGTCTGAAGATATTATGGCCAACTCTTGACAGTGGCCATAAGACAGTAGTGGCATCTGAACACCTTTGTGGACCTGAATCCTGGCAGAACATGACTGCTTACCTAGGGTGAGGGTAGCCTGAAATGTACCCAGAGCAGGTGCCATTGTAGAACCGTCTGCGGTGAGCGTTGTAGAAGTTGATGGTGGTTGCAAGCTGCTCCTAGGGATCCGCAGAATGTCGAGGTGTCTTGTGCCGATGACTGTGACGTCCGCACCTGTGTCAGGAAGCATCTGGATACGGGATGTAACGTCGCCGTATGACAGGTGAACACAGATGGGCTGAGGTGTCTTGCTGACAGGGGAAGAAGAGGATCCCACGCGACGACAGCGCTTGTTCTTCGCCGCCTGAGACTTGCAAGTAGTATTATTCTTCTTCTGTGACTGACAGCATTTGTCAATGTGTCCAATGCGGCTACAGGAGCGGCACTGAACGTTGTTGGCAGGGCACTTCAGTGTCCTAGCCCAATGACCACGACGGCCACAGTTATTGCAGGTGCTGTTAGTGGCAGGGCATTCAGAACCATGCCGACGAGCACAATACTGGCAGGAATGACCTGGCGTCGAAGTCTGAAGTGATGCTGAAGATTGATGCGATGCTGAAGTCGGATGTGAAGCTGAAGTCGGATGTGAAGCTGAAGTCCGGTCACGTCCTTTGTTCTTTTTATATGCGGAGATGGCACACAGCTGGTTAGATGGAGCACGAATGGCAGAAGTCGCACTTCTGGTGGCTTCGTAAGAGCGGCAGGTGGTGACAACATCCTGTAGAGAAGAGGCAGTGTTGAGGGAGATAAGCTTCTGAATTAGCTCTTCGTCCCGCATGCCCATGAGGATAATCATCTTCAGCTGTGTTTCCTCACAAATCAATGAGTTCCCAGGACAAACGTCAACCTCCTCAGCGATGCGTCGGAGTCGTACGTAAAAATCGGCAAACGACTCACCCTCCAGCTGCTTACAACTGAGAAGTTCTCTCCTACGGAGAGCTTCGTTGCGGAGACCCTTGATATGCGTCTGTAAAGCATCCAAGACGTCCTTCACAGCCTTGTTTGTGTCGTGGGGAATTTGCAGGGTGTGCTCCAGGATACGTTGCGTCTTTAGGGTGAGACACA
>NW_024735442.1:9506832-9604332 GCF_018991925.1 Homarus americanus | reverse complement strand
GAACAACTTAGAACCCACCTTCAACTCTGTACTATTCCACTCGCAGCCAGCAACTCCATTTCTTCCTAGCCCAACTCAAAACCAACCAGAACATCACGCTCCCCTTTTGCCTGGCCCTTAACTAGAGAACCAATGTCAAAATTAATACTCAGTCCACGTCTCCGAACCTCATGCCGGCAGACCAACCCTCTGACAATGTACCAGTCCATATTAGTGAGGCCCTGGACATTACAACCGTACTCTCAATCCCGCTCATGACAGCAACTCAATCCCGCTCATGACAGCAACCACTACTCAACGCACATCTCTGACCTAACCATCTCTCCAATCCCCTCTGCCCTACTCACGACTCCTCCAACTCACCCTCGACAACCTGCCTTTTCTCATTATCATGCACACCTAAACTGTATTTTGTCGGCTTCGTCTTGTCTCTCAGCTGGAGGGCTCGATCAACCTCTCTGAACTACTTACGTACCCCTGTATTTCCCACTTGGACCTCACACTTCCTTGACTGCTGGACGTGTGCCTGACATTCACCCCTTGTTTCCTCCCTGAACCGTTGAATGTGTGCCTGAAACTCCCACTTGAACCTGTTTACCTGTGCTTGATAATCCCTCTTTAGGTCTCCGAACTCCTGTCTCAGCTGTACCAAGGTCCTGTGGCTGTCTCTCCTCCTCGTCACTTTTATCTCTACTGTCAAGCCTAACCAATAGGGTGTGTCATAGGAGGGAAGATCAGCTAAAACTAATGGCCCATCACTTTTTTGGTAGATTTTAGTGTATATAAACAGAAAATAATTTCAGTTTCAATATTTTGCAACCTTTTGCTAGGAAAATTTTAGCGTGAAATTTATCGAAAATCTAACGTACAGCTGCATTAGTGCATTACAATTAAATAGTGAACATTGCTTTCTTACTTCATTCTTTAACAACCCAACTAACAATATTTTTTTCTGTTTCAGATTCTGATGCATTTATAAGTTGATAATATTTGCGATGGCTGCTTGTGTCAGGACGAGGAACCAAAAATCCAGCCATCTCAGTCACTATCTTGGGTCTGGGAGAGAGCTCCTGAAGTCGGAGCTGCCTACATTGAGAGATGCTTTGAGATACGGTGTTTTAATCAGGCAAATCAGTGAAAAGAACCAAAGAACTTACACAAACAAAGACATTGCCAGTGATATGACCAAAGCTGTCTTGGCACAGTACACTCTGGCTAACGCTCAGTTCAAGCCTCCAGTCATAACAAGTCAGAAGAAGATTAGTGAGAGACTGTAAACCAGTTGGGAGAGGAAAACTTGCAGTTAAGGACAGCTTTGCCAAGCAACTGGACCAGTTATTTGACATAATTACTTGCAAGTGCCCAATTGTTCTCTGTCCTGAGTTTGGATGCGATCGTGACTGTAAATCCGAGGCCCACATCTCCTGTATTTGCAAGCGTGAACTGAAGATTCCTGTGATCGAACTGACATTTGTCAAAGCACAGAGAGAGAAGACTGGCAGTATAGGGGCTCTCATGATTTCTAGCCAAGATATTCCGGAGTCCAAGAGACAGGAGGCTGCCACAGAGAGACAGAAGAGGAGAAGAGTTGCCGAGGAAAAGAGACTTGAGAAGGCCCAGGGTGAGGTAAAAAAGGCCGATGATTGGAGTCAAGCTGATTCAGAGTTTAATGACTTCCCCATGGCTGATCCGAGTGCTGACCAGGAGAATGGTGACTTTGTCCCTAACCCAGAAAATAATGATCCCAAACCTTCCAGGCATAAGATTCGAAATAGGAAAGATATCCCGAGCATAACTCTGGCCAGCATGCGACACCACACTGGTCTCAGAGAAACTGCAGAGATAGCAACAGCTGCCTGGATTGACGGTGGTTTGATAACACCTGATGATGTTCACCTGGTGATAGATCATAACAAAGTAAGGAGAGCTCAGGAGAAACTTGTCAGTAACCTAGAAGAGGAGTTTGATAAGGGGATAAGAGAAAATGGAATGAATTGTTTGTTCTTTGATGGGAGAAGGGATGACACTAAAGTGTTCATGAAAGTTGGAGATTCTGACAAGTTGTTCCCTGCCATGGTGAAGGAGGAACACTACTCCTGCTGTAGTGAACCAGGAGGGAAGTATTTGTGGCATTTCACTCCAGAGAAAGATGACATCAGGAAACCAGCTGAGATAGTGGCAGATAACATTGTGAACTGGCTCAGAGAGAGGAACGTAGACCAGACCCTGCAGGCCATTGAAGGGGACAGCACCAACACGAACACAGGGTGGCAAGGGGGGGTCATACAGTGGATAGAGCGGAAGATTGGGAGGAAGCTGGTCTGGATTGTTTGTGACCTCCACACCAACGAGTTGCCACTCATACATCTGATCCAGGAGCTGGATGGCAAGACTCTTTCAAACAACAGATGGTCTGGTCCTCTTGGCAAGATGCTGGACTCTGCCACTGAGTTAGAAATAAATCCGAGCTTTGAAAAAATCACAGTTGGCCCTCCACTCGTTGAGCTTGCACATACTGTCATTGACGACCTGAGTACTGACCAGTACTATGGTTACATGATTTGCAGTGCCATCAAAACTGGGGTCATGCCTGATAGACTTGCTTACCTGCAGATAGGTCCAGTCTCACATTCTAGGTGGCTCACAACGGCTCTCAGGTTCTGCAGAATTTGGGTCGCTCATCATAAACTGAAAGGGAACCAGCTTCACAACCTGAGACTTATTGTCCAAATCATCGTGAGTGTCTACTTGCCAAATTGGTTCAACACCAAGGTCAAGTCATCGTTCTCCGAAGGTCCGAGGCATGTTCTCTTCCAGCTTGAGCTCCTGAGGAGTCAGCCAAGGAAGGTTGTTCAGATTGTGGAGCAGACTGTGAGGAGATCTTCCTGGTATGCTCATCCCGAGGCAGTTCTGCAGACAATGCTCTGCAGTAAGGATGAGGAGGAGAGAAGAGTGGCAGTCAAAAAGATCTTGGATATGAGACTTATGAGAGGATCTGGGCATGACGAATCAGTTGGTGACGATTCCTTCAAGGTCAGGAAGACTCCTGAAGTCAATCTAGGTGCCAAGACCCTCACTGATCTCATAGATCTGGATAACATCCAGGCTGGCAATGAGCCCCCTCTTACCTGCAGCCTCACCAATGTTCAAGTCAGAGCTTTCCTGGACAACCCCATGCATGTCCCTGCTAGGCCCTCGCACACCCAGAGTATAGAGCGTTGTGTACAGCAAGTGAGCGAGGCCAGCAGTCACGTGTACAGCCAGGAGAGGAGGGAAGGCTACATCCGAGCTCAGGTGGTCAGCAGGGAGGTGATGAGTAGAAACAGAAGCAAGAAAGACATGTTCTCTATGGTGTGCAGCAACACCGGGTCGTAGTAGTAAAACCGTTTTTTGTATTTAATGATTTTGTTTTCTAAAGGAATATTAAATTTAATAAATGTGTCAAGATCATTCGTTTCACTATTCTGGATCATTTTCATCCTAATAAATTAACCTGATACATTTATTTTACTTTAAATAAGCTATTTAGTGGTGTTGGTAAAAGGGTGGGAATTCTGAATTTTCATAAGATTTCAAGTTAAAATTTACCAAGCAAAAAATAAACACTTTTCAAATCTGAAGATATCACATGATTCTGCACATAGAACTACATCATTAATACCATGGGCCGATTTTTCAAAAAAAAAAAAAAAAATTCGCCTCAGTATGACACACCCTAATATATATATATATATATATATAACCGGGCGAAATCTAAGGAGTTTTATTCTCACTTGACTTGGGGGGTTTATTATTTATTATTAGATGGTATTTGCAGTGGAAGCGCCCCTTGGAGAAAAAACCCGAACCAGCACAAAAACACTTAAATTTGCGAACAAAAATAAATTCTCCATGACCCCTGGAAGGATAGGACCTGTGATTGGGATGAAAGAGAAACACTGTAAAATTTAGACATTTAGAAAATGGTATAAAAAATAAGAAATTATTAACTCCACCATTAATAGGCCTTAAGGACACCTCTTCACCTGGCCTTAAGGGCGACACTGGAGAACAGAGGTTATACATGATATTGAAATATAAAGAAATATTAAATGCATTAAAGAAACTAATTCACAGTATCAATTGCAACAGAGAGGAGGAACCTCATCTGAAAAACAGTTCCCTCATTCTCTGGCATCAATTAGTGACACAAACATTAACAAAAACAATACTATCAACATTATTTAAGAGATATTAACTACACACAGCAAGACAATATCAGTAACTGAAAAAATAGTATTAACTACACACAGCAAGACAATATCAGACACTGAAAAAATATTATCACTATATTAAGAAGTTCCTGAGTCCACCAATACCCGTGAAAACATGCTCCTTAACCTCACACATAAATTCCCCATGCACCCGTATTTTCTTAAGGCACAACCAAGCAGGCACCCGTTGTTTAAAGCACAAAAAAGCCCTTCCCGACCTTGGAAAATGTACCTCTATGTTCCACTAGACTCCTGGTCTCAGTGCGTCACCATTCATTCACTCAGCTAGCCTCATTTTACACTCAGTACATCCATGAAACGGAAGGGAGTGAGCCAATTAGACCTTGTTCAATTGAGAGAAGCTTTAACTTTTCGTTAGTAAAAGGTTTTCACTAAACTGCTTGAAGATATGTGATATTGTGAGCCGAGGTAGAGGAGATCTGATGACCCGAAACGATCGTCAAAAAGGGACAGACGATGGTCCCACGTCGTTAGTTGTACACCCAGACAGCTGGTTTCACTCCAATTCTTTCCATACTCAACAGCGTGGGTTCAACTCAGGTGAGTGGCCGTTTCATACCGTCAGTGGACGTTTCATACCGTGTGGGCTCTACAGACCCCTGCAACAAACCCGGTCTGTAAGCTATTGTCTCACATTACTGTCACTCACTCATATTTTGTCCCTACCGCCCTATCTAGCTTTGTCTGAGATTGAATAAAACTTACTTGTTGATACTGACGTTAAATAAACGAAGGAACCAGTTCACGCGATCATCTCTCCTGGGTACAACGCACGGGTGGTCCTGCTAGCTTGACCCCTTCTCACGACTGACCGAGCCACGCTCTCCTACAAGGCATCAGTCTGACTGAGTGACTTATTTACCAGACGACTAACAGCTCAATTAGGACGTACGCAACATTTTCAGACTGGGAAGCGATCTATAATCATTTTTAACTTAATAATTGATATTTAATTTCATAATTCGCATCCAAATTACGTCGCCAGAGTATACTTAGTATTTTATGGGCGCAGTTCCCGGAGTTCCCACTATGGTTGAGGGAGCACTGTCCTCCCTCAGACGACCTGAAAAACTCAGTATCGCCAATATGGCACGGCGTCTCTAAATATCGCACTGAGATTTATGAATATTACAATCGACCCCCCTAAAAAAAGACAGCACTGTCCTCATATGCTGAGAAAAACATTCATACGACCCCCCTAAAAACACTTGTTCTAAATACTGAACCTCACACCTGAACGTGCTAAACGCAGCATTTTCATCTTCAAATCTGCCCTATTCCAACTCGCAGCCAGCAACTGCATTTCTTCCCTAGTCCAAATTAAAACCAACCAGAACAAACACACTCCCCTTCTGCTTAGCCCTTAAACTAGATAACCAATGTCAGAAATAATACCAAATCCAAATCCTGCAACCTCTCCTTTTACCTGGCCCTTGAACTAAGAGGAACCAGTGTCAAAACAATACTCAGTCCAAACGAACGCTCTCACGTCTTCAACGATCGACTCAATCCACGTCTCCGAGCCTCATGCCGGCACACCAGCCCTCTGACAATGCACCAGTCCATATTAGTGAGGACCTGGACATTACAACCGTATTACACTCAATCCCGCTCATGACAGCAACTCAATCCAACTAATGACAACAATCACTACTCAACATATATTTCTGACCTAGCCATATCTCCAATACCCTCTGCCCTACTCATGACTCCTCCAAACCACTCTCGACAAACTGCGTTTTCTCATTACCATGCATACCTAACTGTAATTTGTCGGCTTCGTCTTCGTCTCTCAGCTAGAGGCTCGATCGACCTCACTGATCTACTTCTCTTCATCATGCTCAACTGGGGTGCTGGCCCCTCGTCTTCATGTTCACATTCATCCATCACTGGGTCTCCCGGATACCTTAGTGGTGGAGCAGCCTTCAAGTTGCTCCAGTTTTCCACTCTCGCTTCCAGGTCTTCTTCCCCACTGGGCTCAATGCGGTATAAACCCGGTCTTGGATTTAGGACCTCAACAATGTGCCATCTCGTGTCAAACCAATGGTTTTGGAGCTTATACCGGCCTATTTTTGCATTGTTCCTCAACAAAACCTCCTGGCCCACTTCCCTGTTACTCTCGTGGGCTTTTTCTTCTCTTTTCCTTCTGTTATTTCCTTGCGTCTCCATACTTTGATTTCCACTGCCTCCTGCAATCTCCGAGGCCGGTCTCTAATCACCATCACCCACTCATCTACCGGTTTTGGGTCTTCTTCCGGCCTAAGGTCAAACGGCAGGTTTGGTTCTCTCCTGTAAAACAACAGGAATGGGGAAAACCCCGTCGTGGCGTGCGGAGTCGCGTTGTATTGTGACACCACTGCCTGCAGATGATCGGGCCACTTATTCTTTTCCTCTTCCATCATACCATTTTCCTGTGGGTGATATGCTGACGTCCTTATTTTCTTCACCCCAAAGGTGGCACAAGTTTGTCGGACCACTGCACTGCCAAAATTTCTTCCTTGATCGGTCAACAATCGCTCAGGGACACCCACTGCCAGGAAGATCCGATTCACCAGGATCTTTGCAATCGTCGAGGTTTTCTGGTCTTTGGTGGGAAAGGCCCAAGTGTAACGACTGTATATGTCAACCATTATCATGACATTCTTAAATCCTTGCCACTTATCCAGCAAGGTGAAATCTGCGGCCAGTGTCTCTAATGGTTTGGCAGCTTTAATCGTCCCTAAATGCAGCTGAGGTTTTGGCACTTCATCTTTTGTCATTTCACACCTTTCGCAGCTGGCTATGTAGTCCCGCACTATTTCTTCCATGCCTGGCCAAAAACCTCACTCCTGCACCAGCGACAGAGTACGATCTCGCCCCTGATGCCAAAACTCATGGTGGCAGGCTCTAAACAATGCCTCCTGCAAGTTTGGAGATAACACTGGCACCTCCCTCCATAGATTCTTTCCTTCGAGTCTTCTATACCAGACAACCTCTTCTCTTACGATCAGGGATTTCCTCGCTCGGTACATCTTGCGGAAGTCATCATTTTGGAGCTCTACCTGTATCTCGTCCTCCGGCAGCTTTCCCGCCTCCCATCTTCGCATTTTTGTAATATAGTTCATGCCTTCTTGCTCCTTACACAGCCCATCCATCGTCCACAGTTCTTCCTTCCTGCCCCATTCTCCTGTACTACTTGCATAGCTGTATACTCTTCCTCACTATCTTCCTCCTGTTCCGTCGGGATTCTAGAAAGGGTATCCGCCACCGTGTTGTTTTCCCCGGCTTGTACTGTATAGTAAAGTTAAACTGCTCGAGATCCGCTTTCCACCTACTTTCCACGGCACCTAGCTTAGCCTTCTCTCGGTGACTGAGTGGGTTGCTATCTGTATAGACAGTGAAATGTTTCCCCGCCAAATAATCCCTTAATTTATCTACTACTGCCCATTTGAGTGCTAACATTTCTACCTTACGAGAACTACAGTTGTTCATGTTACGTTCCGATTTACTCAGGCCCCGACTTGCATAGCACACCGGATGCAACCCGCAGTCCTTCCGCTGGGACAGCACTGCACCTAGCCCACTAAAACTTGCATCTGTCTCTAATATAAACTCCTGAGTGAAATATAGGCATGCCAACACCGGTGTCTGCGTCACCCTGTCTTTCAGTTTCTCAAAAGCCTGTTGTTGTTCCTCTCCCCACTCACTATCTACCCGATCCTTAGATTTCCCATGCAGCAACGCATGCAGTGGAGCAGCTATTTGGGCAAACCCTTGAACAAATTTCCTATAAAATGATGTGAACCCTACCAACGACCGCACATCTTTCAAAGTCTGAGGGACTGGTCAATCTCTTACTACCCTAATTTCCTCAGGATCAGCTGTGATGCCTTCACCTGACACCTGATATCCTAAGTAACTTACTTTGGAAGCCATTATTTCACATTTGTTAGGTTTAAATCTTAAGTTATTCTCCCTCAACCTGCAAAACAATTCCCCCAATCTGACTATATGCTGATCTATTGTACTTGAAAACACCATCACATCATCAAGGTATTATTACGAACCACGCCATCTATTGTGTCATGATCTAACTACCCAGCACTACTGAGCAACGCCATCTAGGGACGCGACCCGAGTATGACTAGTCTTAGTCACCACTCCAGGTTTCCTTTCTTCATATCCTGGTTGTTGCATCACCTCCTCCAACTCTTCCTCATCAGCTCCGGATCGAGGAGAGTTCAGTTCACTCTGGGAAGTGAGCACACTTGGATTACCTATCCTGGAAACCTACGGCACAGTGACTACCTACCATCTTCTTCAATACTCAGCCCTACTCATCAGACACTTCAGCAACCGCACTTGAGTATTGTAACCCTATATTACCTCCCACCTCCACTTGCTTCAGATTGTTGTATGTTGTATAAATATGTATATACTGTTAAGCCAATGTTGCGTATGTTTAAGTTAAGTATGGTTAAGGGTAAATTATAGAAAGCTGGATATTTTGTTAAGGAATTTATTGTACTTTATTATACACAACAAAAACTCGCATCCTTTGTCTACCCTTTTATAGTCAGATTGTCTTTGTTTGTTTAGTTTTTTTATTGTTGTTGCCTGTTGGGATCTGGGTAGACTTTTAACTATATTCTAAATCAGGTTCTAAATCCCCAACTCGTAACAAATGGCGACCGTGACAGGATCCGACCTTTAGTGCCATATTTCTTCCCCCCTTGTTACTCCTTGTTAATTATTCCTCCCAGTCACTTCTGTTCACAATTGCTTTACGGTGGTTTAAAGTTCCCTTCATATGTGTGTGCATATATTGGTATTATCGTACAGTAAGAGTGACAGACGTAGGATATTAGGTTCCGAGTGTCATAAGGCTTACCTGTGTTACGAACTACGCCATCAATTGTCATGATCTACCTACCCAGCACTACGAACCACGCCATCTATTGTCATGATCTACCTACCCAGCACCACGAGCAACGCCATCTAAGGACGAAACCCGAGTATGACTAGTCTTGGTCACCACTCCGGGGTTTCCCTTCTCCATATCCTGGTTGTTGCGTCACCTCCTCCAAGTCTTCCTCATCAGCTCCAGATCGAGGAGAGTTCAGTTCACTCTGGGAAGTGACCACACTAGGATCACCTATACTGGAAACCTACGGCACAGTGACTACCTACCATCTTCTTCAATACTCAGCCTTACTCGTCAGCCATCTCAGCACTGCACTTGAGTATTTTGTAATCTTATATTGCCTCCCACCTCCACTTGCTTCTGTTTGTTGTATGTTGTATAAATATGTATATACTGTTAAGCCAATGTTGCGTATGTTTAGGTTAAGTTGGTTAAGGGTAAATTATAGAAAGCTGAATATTTTGTTAAGGAATTTATGGTACTTTATTATACACAACAAAAACTCGCATCCTTTGTCTACCCTTTTATAGTCCGATTTTCTTTGTTTATTTAATTTTTTTTTATTGTTGTTGCCTGTTGGGATCTGGGTAGACTTTTAACTATATTCTAAATCCCCAACTCGTAACACCTGTTATTACACGTAGGCAGTCGTGTAGTAAGTCTTATCGAGTGTAGGGAAGAATCCAGATCTGTTTAATGCCGTACCCTCGCTCCAGAGTAAGCTGTTCCATAGTCACTAGTTTAGGGTGAAGTGATATCTTGGGACCCCATAATTATAAAGCCTCAATTATTGTTCTTCTCATTATCTCATTCTGGGTCAATAATAAAGTAACCCAAGGGTTGTTTATCCGGATCTTTATATTAATGCCGTAATACGCCTTTCCTGTTTCAAGTATCTTTCCAAGTCTCTTATCCTTATTTAAGGATCTTATCAGAAGAACAATATTCATAAGTGTAATTTCCCTAGGTATAACTTGGGTAGTTTCCGGGACTTTCTGGTTATCCACTGCTGTGATATTTTTTAGGGTAATCCACTTATCTTATGTTTTGGCCATTAGTTAATTTATCTAGTTTTTCTTAACAATGACCACCTCAGGTTTTGATCTCCAGGATTTTATTGAAAATCCTTCCGTATCTAAATTACGTGTTAATATCCTGAAGAAAGAATGGAAAAGTATAGCCACCTATTACAATATCCCATATACACAGCAAATGACTAAGGAAGTGTTAAAAAATCAGGTAATTGAAATGTTGGTTCAACAAGAAGTTTTAGAAGAATCCGCTGTTGATCAATTAACGCCCATGTCCAATACACTTCAACCACTATCTACCACCCCTCCTCACTCAGAAGTTGCCTCAGGTCTGGCTAGCCCTCAAGAAAAAACACAAAGAGTAGACGCCTTAGAAATAGAACGAGCTAGGTTCGAGTTCCAAATCAAAATGAAAGAACTCCAGTTGGAGCATGAGTTGGAACAGGTCAAGTTGGAGCAGGAGGTTAGACTGAAAGAACTACAGGTGAAAGAGAAAGAAGTCACCTTTACATCGGAGTTTAAATCAAAAGAAGTGGCATTAAAAGAGAGACTAGCTGCTTTTAACCCTGCTAATGCTTCTTCCCTTGTTCCCGAGTTTGATGAATCTGATATGGACAGGTCATTTAGGACTTTTGAGAAAATAGCCGGGAAGAATGAGTGGCCTAAGGACCAGTGGGTGTCGGTGTTAGTTCCTAAATTATGTGTAAGGCTCGTAGAGTTTATAACTGTTTAGACCAGACTGATGACTATGATAACGTATAAAAGAATATCCTCACCTCTTATGCTATCACGCCAGATAGATACCGGCAGAAGTTTCGTAAACTAACCAAAACATTTTCACACACTTTTGTTGAGTTTGCTCAAGAAAAGCTTAGGTTTTTCAAGAAGTGGTTAGAGGCTACAGAGACCTCCACATTTCAGGATTTGTTAAACTTGGTAGTCCTGGAGGAGTGGAAGAGCAAGATACCATTTCACATCTTGAAGCATGTGGAGGAGCGTGGAGAGGTTAATTTAGGGCGTGCGGCTGAGCTGGCTGATGCGTACGCCTTGCTGGTGGAGTCACTGGGCAGTAGGGAACGTGGTACTTTCCGGCATGTTAGGTCCTCCTCTGATGATAACCTTGGGGACGTGAGTGGTAGGTCGAAAGGTCCCACACCTACCCCCCCTGATGCAACCAAGTTTTATTGTTCTTATTGTAAAAAACCAGGCCATACGATCCAGTCTTGTAAACACCCAAAGTGTCGAACTTCTAAAAGTAGTTCCCTGGATCCCAAATTCAAACCAATAGCAACCACCAATGTGGAAAGGCCCCATCAGGATCTCTTCTCTTCATTCACCTATGAGGGCAAAATTTCAATCATAGAGGGGTCTCGTTCTTTCCCTATTCGTATACTACGTGATACGGGCGCAGCACAATCTATCCTCCTGTTTAACGTCATTCCTGATATATCTACAGCATTTACTAATGAGAGTGTTCTAATTTCAGATCTCTCATCCCATTCTTCCTATCCCTTAGCTAAAGTGCACCTCCAATGTCCCTTGATTACTGGGGAAGTGCAAGTAGCCATTAGGAAAGATCCAATGCCTGTGAGCGGCATTCATTTATTATTGGGTAATGACTTGGTAAGAGATCTAGTGGTTTCCAACATAAAGACAGTCGACTCTCACTTACCTGTCAACTCCACCACTGACCTTGAAGAAACTATTCCTCACCTTTTCCCATCTTGTGCTGTCACCCGGTCACAGAGTGTGCGAAATGGGCCCTCTTCATCTAAAACCACCTCCAATATCTTCCTACCCACAGAAGATCTGTACAATAAGACCAGTAGTAAGGATGAGCTCATTAAAGCCCAAGAATCTGATCCATCTTTGAATAAACTTCATCATGCAGCAGTTGAGGGTAAAGATTTTAACACCCTTCCTTGTTTTTATTATCAGGAAGGGGTTTTGATAAGGGCCTATAGACCCCCTGAGCTTACCCATCTAGACACGTGGTCTGAAATACATCAAGTGGTAATTCCCTCCTCAGTCAGACCAGCATTAATTGCCCTTGCCCATGATGGTATTTCAGAACATTTGGGAATCCTGAAAACATATAAAAAGCTCCTCCAACACTATTACTGGCCTGGACTTAGGAAGGATGTGTCAAAGTACCTAAAATCTTGTCATATTTGTCAAATGGTAGGAAAACCAAATGAAAGTATACCAGCAGCTCCCATTAAGCCCATCCCAGTATTTTCTACACCATTTGAAAAGATTGTTGTGGATTGTGTGGGCCCATTACCAAAGACTAAGAAGGGAAATCAATTCCTGCTCACAGTTATGGATACCAGTACACGTTATCCTGAGGCTTTTCCCCTTAAAAGCATCACTTCAAAAAATGTAATCAAACCTCTTTTGCACCTTTTCACTTCAGTGGGCATTCCTAAAGAGATCCAATCCGATCAGGGCACCAATTTTACAAGCAATCTTTTCAAACAGGTGATGAAAGACCTCAGTGTGGACCATTGTACATCTTCGGCTTACCACCCACAATCCCAAGGTTGCTTGGAACGGTTCCATCAAACTTTCAAATCAATGCTAAAAAAATACTGTATAGAACACCAAAAGGAATGGGATGAAAGCATAGACTTGTTACTCTTTGCCATCAGGGAATGTCCCCAGGAGTCATTGGGTTTCTCCCCGTTCGAGTTACTATATGGGAGACAAATTAGGGGACCCCTTAAAATAGTAAAGGAGCAGTGGTTTGACACTCCATCTATTAAGCCCGCAACAGTTTCCCAATACATTGACACTTTACGGGACAAATTAACTGAAGTCCGAACCATTGCTCAGTCAAACTTAAAAAAAGTCCAAGACAAAATGGTGAACTCCCAACCTAAATTAGTTGAAAGATCATTTTCTCCAGGTGACAAAGTGTTACTCTTTCTACCCATTCCAGGCTCTCCCCTTAAAAGCAAGTTTACTGGTCCCAATATAGTTGCTAATAAACTATCTCCCCTCAACTATATAGTCCATACTCCTGATCGCAGAAAAGATTCACAACTTGTTCACATTAATCTCATGAAACTTTACCATTCCAGGCAGTCAGAGGAAGACATCCCAGAGGCTATAAGCCTACCTGTATTGTATACGGCTTTGTCAGGCCCGGAGCCGGAGACAGATGACATGGACCTATTGGAGAATTTAGACTTCCCTCTACCTAAAGAAAACCCTGCTAACAGTCACATACTCAACAACTTGGATGAGTATTTTTCTGTTCTGAATTCATCTCAAGCAAAAGATCTCACTAAGTTATTATCAACATTTCCTAAAGTCACGTCAGACCTCCCAGGGTTTTGCAATATACTTAAACATGATATTAAGCTAATCTCAGATGATATACAACCCATTAGGCAATCAGCATATCGGCTAAATCCACAAAAAAGAGTGATTATGAAAAAGGAGGTAGATTTTTTGTTAAAACATAACTTAGCTGAGCCTAGTACCTCCCCCTGGGCTTCACCTTGCCTTCTCATTCCAAATCCCGATAACAGCTTTCGTTTCTGTGCCGATTATCGTAAAGTGAACCAGGTCACTGTTTCAGACTCCTACCCTTTACCTTTGATTGAAGATATAATAGGCTGTGCATAGGCTGTGCAAAATTTATTACAACGGTGGACTTGATGAAAGGATACTATCAAGTGGGACTCACGGATAGGGCAAAAATAATCTCAGCATTTATAACTCCATTTGTTTTTTTTCAATATTTGGTTATGGCGTTTGATTTTTCTAATGCTCCGGCCACATTCCAGAGGGCAATCAATTACCTGATTCAGGACCTAAATGGGACGTTCGCCTACCTGGATGAACTGGTGGTGGTGTCGGAGGGCTGGGACGAACATCTGGTGCGTTTGGAGATACTGTTCACACGACTGCAAGAGACTGGATTCACCATAAACCTGGCTAAATCTGCTTTTGGCCGGGCCTCAATGACTTCCCTGGGACATATCGTTGGGCATGGTATGGTGAGACTCAAGGACACAAACGTTAAAGCCATCTTTTCCTTCCCCACTCCAAGGACGAGGAAGGAACTCATGCGCTTCCTGGGGATGTGCGGCTACTACCGCCGGTTCTGCAGTAATTTCTCCAGCGTGGCCGGACCCCTCACAGACCTTACCAGTTCTGCGGTCCCTTACATCTGGAACCAGAGGTGCGACCAGTCTCTCCACCGCCTCAAAGCCTTCCTTGCCTCCAAGCCTGTAGTCCACTCACCTGACTACACCTTGCCATTGCATCTGCAAATCGACGCTAGCGGTGTCGGAGTGGGGGCTGTGCTCCTACAACCCGACCCAACCACTGATGTCCTTCACCCTGTGGCATACTACTCCGCCAAGTTGAAAAAACATCAGACCAACTACTCGACCATAGAGAAGGAGGCCCTGGCTCTGGTGTTGGCAATAAAGAAGTTTGAATGTTACCGCCAATCTCGCCTACAAACCACCCTAGTCTTCAAGGACCATAACCCACTCACGTTCATCCAAACCAACAAGACCTCCAACCAGCGAATCCTCCGCTGGGCTCTCCTCACCCAGCCCTATAATCTGCAAGTCCGGCACATAAAGGGGGTGGAGCAGCTACTCTCCAGACGCACCAGGTGATCACCTCCTTTGCGCCCGCGCTACGGAGGTCTTTGGGGGGGGGGGGTGTATTACGAACCACGCCATCTATTGTGTCATGATAAAACTACCCAGCACTACCGAGCAACGCCATCTAGGGACGCGACCCGAGTATGACTAGTCTAAGTCACCACTCCGGGTTTCCTTTCTTCATATCCTGGTTGTTGCGTCACCTCCTCCAACTCTTCCTCATCAGCTCCGGATCGAGGAGAATTCAGTTCACTCTGGGAAGTGACCACACTTGGATTACCTATCCTGGAAACCTACAGCACAGTGACTACCTACCATCTTCTTCAATACTCAGCCCTACTCGTCAGACCGCACTTGAGTATTGTAACCCTATATTACCTCCCACCTCCACTTATTCAGATTGTTGTATGTTGTATAAATATGTATATACTCTTAAGCCAATGTTGCGTATGTTTAAGTTAAGCATGGTTAAGGGTAAATTATAGAAAGCTGGATATTTTGTTAAGGAATTTATTGTACTTTATTATACACAACAAAAACTCGCATCCTTTGTCTACACTTTTATAGTCCGATTGTCTTTGTTTGTTTAGTTTTTTTATTGTTGTTGCCTGTTGGGATCTGGGTAGACTTTTAACTATATTCTAAACCAGGTTCTAAATCCCCAACTCGTAACAGCGTGCAAGAAAAACGAGGAGAAAATCTTATCCCCTAAAATCCGCTCCATGTATCTCTGAAAGGTTCCCGAACTATTTGACAATCCCATAGGCAGTCATCTGTAATCAAAGTGTCCGAAGCTTGTGCTGAAGGCAGTTTTTGGGCGGTCTGAAGGTTTTACTTCTATCTGGTGATATTCCGCCGCCGGATCAAAAGTTTAGAAAAACTTGGCCCCCGTCAGAGATTCTAGAGTTTCATTTATCCTAGGCAGAGGAAACGCATCGCGTTCCGTGACCTTATTTAAGTTTCGGTAATCAATGCACAACCTCAGCGCTCTGTCCTTTTTCCTCACTACTACAATGGTAGCAGAGTACAGACTCTCACTATGTTGGATTACTCCCTGATCTAACAGCTGGCTAATGTGCTGCTTATCCTCTGGTACCTGTTTTGGATGGATCCTCCGGTATGGCACCCAAACTGGCCTGTCTGTTGTCACTGGGATCTCATGCTGAACCCCAATAGCCTTTCCTATGGGCTGGCCCTCCCCTTCAAAAATATCTCTAAACACTTCTACTACACCCCTAACTGCACACTCTTGTTCCTCATTCATATTCTCCGTGTGCACTTTGACCTCCATACGGGTAAAAGTTGAACTGTCCTCACATACACCTCCTCACTGGTGTCTGCCTCGACTTCCGTCCCAGAAGCAACCTTCCCAATCCGCCAATTGCCCCTCTATTTCCTACGACGCTCAGACAGATTTGCCACCAACACCTGGGTCATGCCTCTCACCACTCTTACAGCTGTCGGCAACACTATCACACCCTCAAGCATCCAACCTTCATCCTCCATTGTTAGAGGCTCAATCACTACTTCTTTGTTAGCTACCTGGCTTAATGAGGGAACACATACTGACAGCAACCGAGTACTCCGGGGAGGAATGGTTGGGTTTTTCATTCTCTCCGTCGTACAATACCCCAGGCTGATGGCCTCTATTGCACATAACTGCCTAACCTCATGCAAGCAATTTTCCCACTGAGCGGTGCTTCTGGCTTCCCTGCACAAGTGATACATGTGCGGCCAGATCTCCGCAACCTCACCCAACATATTCATACCCAACAACCCAACATGCGATTGCCCCTTACCCTGAGTCTCAATCCCTTGACAAACCAACAGCCCCACATCGGTAACTTCCACCCCACATACTAACATAGTGACCCAAATACAACCCCACACACGGCACTGAAAACCCCGAAGCCCCTTTTACCCGAATTCGAGTGGGCTGCAACACCCCGCCTGCAGGCTCCAGCTCCCGAGGTAGAAGTTTTCATCAATTAAAGACACTTCTGCCCCAGTATCTGCTAAACCCCACATTTCACGACCCGCTACCAGCACCGAAACCTTAGGACACTCTGCTTTCAGCCTCAAGGTACCTTCTATCGTGATTAAATTTGTCATGCGGACCACACTTGACCACGGGTCCGCTCTCTCCTGGTTCATAACATCGCCGGCGGAATCTTTTGGTGGGGCCAGGAGTGGTTGGCGGGGGCTGCCTGGCCCTGGCCGTTTCCCAACTGCCAGTTCTGATTATTATTTCCAACTTGATACTGGCCATTGGCCACGTATCCCCTTGGGGCACTCTCTCCTCGTCCGGACCTGTTCGTGCAATTTAAACTGAGGTGGCCCTCTTGTCCACATGCATAGCACTTCGGGGAATCGAGCCCCTAGCCTGTGGTCTGCTTTCTCTTCCCTTGGTCAGCGGTACCTCCCTCAAGGACTCTCGTTTGTTTTCCGCCTCTCTCAGCCCTGTGATCCACTCATCTATACTGCGGTGAGGATTCTTTTGGATTTCCTCTGAAAACCACATACGGCTTTTTTCCTCCTTTAGTCCCCGAGTGATTGCATCTCCCAACAGGACCTTATCATTTTTATGTACATGGCAGTTCAATTCGTCATGTAAATCGAGCATAGCATCATAATATTCAAGGAACGGCTCGTTGCTCCGTTGTTTCCGATTTATAACTTTCTGAATGGCATCGTACGTGGCCTTCTGCCCGCCGTATTGCTGCTTCAAATAGCTAGTCAACTCGTCTACTGTTTCCCAATCTCTGCGTGCATTGTATACACGATCTGCCGCAGGTCCCGCAAGATGCTTTATTATGAATTGGATTCGACTGGCTTCGTCTCCGTCTAGCAGCTTGAGGGTTCGGTCAACCTCTCTTAGCCACTTTCCTACCTCTACTCCTGTTCTACCGTCTAACCTAGACATGGTCAACCCGGCCCCGAGACTATTTCCCACTCTAGTATTGTGCCTCCTAATCTCACACATTGTCTCATCATGCTGTGTTTGATACTGTGCCTCTACCCTATCTAGTGCATTCCCCAACTGAGCTAGGTGTTGTTGATGTTCCTCCCCTAACGTTTCCACTTGGGTCTGATACTCCTCCCTTGACTGTTGCAATTGTGTGTGATGCTCCCCCTTTAACTGTTGTGCATACACTCCATACTCCCACTTGATTTGGTTAGCCCATGCCTGACATTCCCCATTGAGCTTCCCCTCTAACTTTTCAATACGTTCTACGAACTCTTCTCTCAACTGTACCAAACCCGGGCTGTCTCTCCCTTTCTCCGAGTAAACCCGCACCGTCAACAACAACAAACCCATTCCCACGGCGAACATGAGTAGAACTGAGTTCACACACTACCGTTTAATTCCAATCCATGATTACATCCATTATCCCAACCACAGAACTATCAGTCACGAAATAAAAACTACGCTCTGCTACCATTTGTAACTGGTCGGAATCTATGGAATTTTATTCTCACTTGACTTGTGGTTTATTATTTATTATTAGATGGTAATTGCAGTGGAAGCGCCCCTTGGAGAAAAAACCTGAACCAGCACAAAAACATTTAAACTTACTAACAAATATGAATTCTTCGTGAGCTGTGGAAGGATAACACCTGTGATTGGGATGAATGAGACGCACTGTAAAATTTAGACACTTCTATTCCCTCCAACACTACAGACATAATAAAATAATGTTATACCAACATATGCACACCTCTTAACCTGACTTTAAACAGTATTCTGGGGAATAAAAGTTATACATGATATTGAAATTGTTAGAAACTTAGAAAATGCCTCATTAGACAACAATAAATTCAAAGTATTAAGAAATGTTGCTTGTGCACATGAAACAGGCCTTAAGGGCTTTCTACAAAATAATATCAACAACTGAGAGAATGGTATAAGAAATAAGAATTTTTTAACTCCACCATAAATAAGACTTAAGGCCACTCAACAAAATTATGTTACACCAACAGATGCAGGCCTTAAGGGCTTCCAACAAAATAATATCAATCACTGAGAAAATGGAATAAAAAATAAGAAATTATTAACTCCACCATGAATAAGCCTTAAGGACACTCAATAAAATCATGTTAAACCAACAGATACACACCTCTTAACCTGGCTTTAAGGGCTACACTGGGGAACAAAGGTTATACATGATATTGAAATTATAAAGAAATATTAAATGCATCAAAGGAACTAAATCACAGTATCAATTGCAACAGAAAGGAGGAAATTCATCTGAAAAACAGTTCCCTCACTCTCTGGCATCAATTAGGACCCAAACATTAAAAAAAAAACAATATTATCAAAATTATTTAAGAGATATTAACTACCCACAGCAAGACAATATGAGTAACTGAAAAAATAGTATTAACCACACACAGCAAGACAATATCAGACACTGAAAAAATATTATCACTATATTAAGAAGCTCCTGAGTCCACCAATACCCGTGAAAACATGCTCCTAACCACACACATAGATTCCTCATGCACCTGTATTATCTTAAGGCACAACCAAGCAGGCACACGTAGTTTAAGGCACAAACAAGACCTTCACAACCTTGAAAAATGTACCTCTAAGTTCCACAAGACTCCTGGTCTCAGTGTGTGATCATTCATTCACTCAGCTGGCCTCATTTTACACTCGGTACATCCATGAAACGGAAGGGAGTGAGCCAATCAGACCTTGTTCAGTTGAGAGATGCTTTAGCTTCCCGTTAGTAAAAGGTTTTCACTAAACTGCTTGAAGATATGTGATATTGTGAGCCGAGGTAGAGGAGATCTGATGACCCCAAACGATCGTCAAACAGGGATAGACGATGGTCCCACGTCGTTAGTTGTACACGCAGACAGCTGGTTTCACTCCAATTCTCACCATACTCAACAGCGTGGGCTCAACTTAGGTGAGTGGACGTTTCATACCGCGAGGGCTTTACAGAACCCTGCAACAAACCCGGTCTGTTAGCTATTGTCTCACATCACTCACTCACTCATTGTTTGTTCCTACCGCCCTATCTAGCTTTGTCTGAGATTGAATAAAATTTACTTGTTAATACTGATGTTAATTAACGAAGGAACCAGTTCACGCGATCGTCTCTCCTGGGTACAATGCAGGGGTCATCCTGCTAGCTTGACCCCTTCTCACGACTGACCAAGCCACGCTCTCCTACAAGGCGTCAGTCTGACTGAGTGACTTATTTACCAGACGACTAACAGCTTAATTAGGACATACGCAACATTTTCAGACTGGGAAACGATCTATAATCATTTTTAACTTAATAACTGATATTTAATTTCATAATACGCATCCAAATTACGTCGCCAGAGTATGCTTAACATTATATGGGCGCAGCTTCCCGGAGTTCCCACTACGGTTGAGGGAGCGCTGTCCTCCCTCGGACGACCGTGAAAAACTCAGTATCGCCAATATGGCAAGGCGTCTCTAAATATTGCACTGAGATTTCTGAATATTACATATATATATATATATATATATATATATATATATATATATGCAAGTAAATCACTGTAGGTGCGCGTGATCCAGGTATATGCTGATAACCACAAGGAAGAAAGAAAACACGAAGTTCCCAAGCGCTTTCGTGTAATTCACATCTTCAAGGGTGAGTACAGGCTAAGGAGAAGTACAAAATAAGGTATATATATATATATATATATATATATATATATATATATATATATATATATATATATATATATATATATATATATATATATATATATATATATATATATATATATATATATATATATATACAGAGGAGGGTGAGATTAGGTCCACAATTGTATTGGGTAATGACCCTACTAATCTTCAAAAAGCACCGCTGCAGTCGGTAGTCAGGTCAGAGGGTAAGCTGACCCAACCTTCTCACCTGGTTACAAATCTTCTTAATTTCGAAATTATCCAGTTTGTACATACCATTACTCAAATTCATGTTGACGGATTCGGTATGTTTAATGAGACTAGATTCTATAATGTTCCTACTGTCAATCGAATTACAAGGTAATATTGAGGAGGCATTATCCCAGTGGCTTTCCTGCCACAACTTAAGAACATAAGAACATAAAAAAATATGGAGTCTGCAATAGGCCGGTTGGCCTGTGCATGGTAGCTCCTGTCGAGAGTTACTACCAATCTCTATCATCCATGAATCTATCTAGCCTCCTTTTCAAACTTTCCAGAGTTCCCGCACTTACTACAAAGTTGCTAAGCTTGTTCCACTCGTCCACCACCCCATTTGTGAACCAGTTTCTTCCTATCTCCCTCCTAAACCTAAACTTATCCAACTTGAATCCGTTGCTCCGAGTCCTATCCTGCTCGGATATTATAAGAACTTTATCTATATCCCCTTTATTGATTCCTTTCACCCACTTAAATACTTCTATCATATCTCCCCGCACTCTTCGTCTTTCTAGGGAATGCAAGTTAAGTTTCTTTAGCCTATCCTGATATGGAAGGTTTCTAAGTCCCGGAATCATTTTTGTCATTCTTCGCTGCACCGACTCTAGTGAATTTATATCCATTCTATAATAGGGGCACCAGAACTGAACCGCATAATCGAGGTGCGGCCTGACTAGCGCAAGATATAGTTGCAATAAGACCTCTGCACTCTTGTTACTTACACTTCTAGATATAAAACCCAATACTCTGTTTGCCTTATTTCGAACATTAACTCACTGTTTTCTAGGCCGTAGGTCCGGGCTTACAAGTACCCCTAGGTCTCTTTCACAAGTCGACTTCTCTAGGTTGATGTTGCTAAGGCTGTATACATTATAAGTATTTGTTCTTCCAATATTAAGTATGCTGCACTTGCTGGTGTTGAATTTCATTTGCCATTTTCCAGACCACCCCTGCAGTTTATTTAGATCCTCCTGCAATGCATTTACATCCTGCCCTGAATTAATTTGCCGCCCTATTTTGGTGTCATCCGCAAACTTGCTTATGTCAATCGAATTACAAGGTAATATTGAGGAGGCATTATCCCAGTGGCTTTCCTGCCACAACTTAATTACTTAGCCCCCTCGATCAAATTCACTGTGGATTTAGAGCATGACTGTAAATTGCCTTTCCTTGACTGTCTGATCCACAGAATAGGTAACACCTTCAAGTTCACTATTTTTAGGAAACCTACTAATGTGTGTTCATACATTCATTATTATTCTGCCCACCATAATAGAGTCAAACAGTCAGTATTGTCATCAATGTTTTTACGTGCTTTGAGAATTTGCAGCCCAGAAGTCATTGATGAGGAATATAAATATATCTATAATATTGGCTTGAACCTTAAGTACCCTAGATCTTTCATAGATAAATGCCTTAACATTACTAAGAAATCTTTCTATAGAACCGATCCTAAGCCCACTCATGACCATAAAAATCTCTTAGTATTACCATTTCACAAAAATTTCTCTCAAATTCCTTTACAACTAAAAACCTCATGCACTGTTAAGCAAATGTTAATCAAGAATTCCCCCAACAATACAGGTGGCTGCATTTATAAGGTTCCTTGCAAGGAATGTAATATGTTTTACTTAGGCCAGACAGGCAAAGATCTTGTAACTAGACTTAAACAACATAAATATAGTGTTAGGACAGGCCAGGAATCCAATGCTTTGTTCATTTGAGGGATAATAAGCATTGCATTGACTGGGATAATGCGTCCTCAATATTACCTTGTAATTCAATTGACAGTAGGAAAATTATAGAATCTAGTCTCATTAAACATACCGAATCCGTCAACATGAATTTGAGTAATGGTATGTACAAACTGGAAGCAATCATTTCAAACTCTATTCGAAATCACCTGGAGAAGCACCGATTGATCAATGATTCCCAGCATGGCTTCACAAGCGGACGTTCTTGTCTAACTAATCTATTAACATTCTTTTCATCAGTTTTCGAATCGGTGGACGAGGGGCACAATTATGATGTGGTGTAATGAGGCAAATCTCACAAGAAGAAGATTACATTTAGGTAGAATATTGATAGTATAAGAGTATAAAAGAGAGGAAGATTTTGGTAGCGTGGCCGTGATAGATATTTACACTTATCGTATCTTATACGTCAATACACATCTATTACGTCTGAAGGGCGACTTCTCAAACACTGCTTCGTTACAACTCTTTATTAATTACGAACATGACATGGACACATTAATAACACCTTCTATTGAAGTTACTAGGGCATTATATTTACGTTACTAGGACATCATATTACGTTACTAGACACTCTGATTCCCGGACACGAACATGGAATGAATACACTTCCCACGTAAGTAACTCATCCCATGGAAAGCTCTGACAAAAACTCACGTGACCTAGGGGAGGCCTAGCAGGTGGTCCTGGGTTGTCTCTATGGGAGACTGCTTAGCTGAGCGCCGGAGGGAAGTCTCGGTCCTGACCGGAGGCGACTGCCTCCGGTCCTCTCTGACTCCTCTCGAGCGGGCCTGGTGGTGTAGTAGCTGGCCCTTCCTCCTTACTGTGGTGGGATGAAATCCTAGACAAGGTTCTTCAAACTCCAGAGCACGAGCAGTAGATATATTCAATAAGTAGTACAAGACTTGGCAGGATAACCAACCGGTACAGAAACAGGAACAAGCAAAAAGGACTCCGTGCCGTAGGCAGGCCGAAGCCGATCTAAGGGAAGTTAGCTAGCTAGGCAAGGAGAGTTGCTAGACATTACTAGGACAATAAATGAGGTCTTCTAGTTACTCGACTAGCGCGGTACAGACATAGTACATCGGTACATGGTAAGTGAACATAGGCATTAGACATAAGCATAGATATCAGACATGCTATAATAATATGTAGTAATACAGACATGTGAATAAATGGTACAATGAATGGTAACAGTCTTGGCGTCAGGCGTGTTCACATATCTTGGTATTTACATATCTATACACCTCCCTCCCCCTTTACGCTCGTAGTGCAATCTCGAGCGGCTATGGACTCTTTTTCCATGCGTCGGGGGGAGCGGCGAGGGACAATGGGAGGATCAACTGACGACCTTCGTTCCTGGTCTGGGCAAGGGGGCACAGGGGACGGGGAGGAAGGTTCGTCACTAGAGGATGGCACTGGGCGGAGATGGCGTCTGTTTCGCCACCACACACGACCACTAGGGAGGCGGACTTGGTACGAACGAGACTCGCCACGGCCCATGACGACCCCGACTTTGTCCCAGCGGTGTGACGTCGGGTCCTGGATTCGTACTTGCTGGCCGACGGTCAACCTGGGAAGGGGGCGGGCGTGGGCGTCATAGTGGCTTGTCACTTGGGCCATCCGGGCAGCCTCACGGCGGTCACACTCGTCCACCTTGATCTGCCATTCATCGAAGAAGGACTGGGGGTGGGCAGGCACACAAGTACGAAGGGGGCGGCCATACAACACCTGGGCAGGAGAGCGTCCGGCAGGGATAGGGGTGTTACGGAGTTCCAGTAGGCCCCTGTCGAACTCCTTGCAGTCCAGGTTCCCCGTCGGTGCTGTCTTGAGGATGAGGTATTTTACGGACTTTACCGCTGCCTCGGCGTGGCCATTCGCCTGCGGGTAATGAGGGGAGGTGACGATGTGGTGGACGCCCCAGCGTTCGGCGAAGCTCTTGAACTCGTGGCTATTGAACGGGGGGCCACCGTCGGTTCGGAGGCGGAGAGGCACTCCGACTTCCCGGAAGAAGCAACAGAACATCCGGATGACCCTAGAAGAGGTGGTGTCCCGATCACAGGGAACCACCACGGGCCATCCAGAGAGCCTGTCGGCGACCACCAGGAAAGACTTTCCGGCCACATGAAAGAAGTCGGCGGACACAGACTCAAAGGGCCGCTTCGGGAGGTCATTGCACAGGTACGGCTCTTGTTGCTGGCTGGGCTGGAGTTGCTGGCAAGGCTCACAGGCCTCCACTATGCTCTTAATATCGGCGTCAATACCAGGCCAGAAGACGGTCTGACGGGCTCTGCGCCTGGTGGCTGCAACGCCGTGGTGGCTGTCATGGAGGCGGGATAAGGTGCGCCGGCGGAGGGCAGCGGGAACGACGATCCTGGGGCCGTACAACACCAGCTCTCCGTCCGCATAGAGGCTATCCCTTAGCTTCCAGAAGGGGAGGGCGGAGGCGTGAATGTCGTAGCGGTTGGTGGGGAATCCAGCGGAGACGTAGTCGAGGAGTTGGACGTATGCCGGGTCTTGAGCGGCGGCGATGCGAAGCTCCTGGAGAGTCCTATCGTCTTCGATGGAGGGCGTCGTCGTCGTCTTGTCAGCAAGAGAAGTTGCTGTGTGTGTCACTAAAGACCGAACGTGAGCCGCGGCCATGGTACAGTCGACTTCATCTTCAGGTGTGGGACTACTAACAGGGGCTCGGGAGAGGGCGTCTGGTATGCACAGAAGCTTCCCGGCGCGCCACACAGCTGTAAAGACGTAAGGGGTGGTCTTCTCTTTGAGACGTTGGAGGCGAGGATTTTCGATGGCGTCCAACGTGTAGTGATTGAGGATGGGTATGAGCGGGCGATGGTCCGTCATGAGGGTGAAATGCCCAAGGCCGAACAGGTAAAGGCGGCACTTGGCCATAGCCCAGGCGACTGCCAGAATCTCTAGTTCGATGGTGGCGTATCTGGTCTCCGTGTCGGTCAAAAACCTGGAGCCACACTGAACTAAGCGCAGTCTACCCTGGCCGTGATCTTGAAGGAGGGCATATCCGAGGCCGTATAGACGGGAGGCGTCGGTCTGGAGGACCACTGGTAAGGACGGGTCGAAGGGTGCCAAGACTGGTGGTGACAGCAACGCCTTCTTAACATTCCTGAACGCTAGGTCGTGGTCAGGAGTCCAGAGGAAAGAGCGCTTGGGGCTCATGAGGGGGCGTGGAGGTTGGGCTGATGTGGCGATTTTAGGGGAGAAGTCGGCCAGCTGATTTACCAGGCCCATAAACGAGCGAAGGTCGGTCAGGTTCGCTGGAGTAGGGAAGTCCCTGATGGCCTTGACCTTCTCCTCATCAGCTGAGATCCCCTCTGGCGAGATGTTGTAGCCGCAGTAGTTAACTTGGGAGGCGGCGACCACAAATTTATCTTTGTTCAGGGTGATACCATGGGCACGACATCTTGTGAGCATCAGATGAACTCGGTTCAAGTGGGCCGGGAGATCATCGTCGAAGAGCAGGATGTCATCTACGACCTTCACGCAGTTGGTGACACCCTGCAGAGCCATATCCCCACGGAGGCAGTACGCATCCCCCGTTGTTGCGAAGCCCATGGGTCCGCGGCAGTGTTGGAAGTGGCCGTGGGGCGTGATGAATGTAGTGAGGTGGCGATCTTCTTCCGCCAGGTCGACTTGCCAGTACCCATGTAGTGCATCCGCCGTGGTAAAGAACTTTGCAGACGGGGTGACGCTGCGGACTGCTTGGATGGGCGTAGGCGATGGATGGGCGGGACGGGAGACCTGCGAGTTGAGATGGGTGAGGTCCACTGTGATGCGAACACCTACAGGCTTGGGTGCCAAGACCATAGGGTGGCACCACTCGGAGGGCTCCTCACCGGCGTGTCTGATGATCCCCTGCTGCACCAGAGAATCGAGCTCCGCCTTCACCTTGTCCCGTAGAGCAAAGGGGATAGGCCTGGGTGTGTGGATGGCGAAAGGCGTCGCGCCAGGCTTGAGGTGGATTCTCATCGGGGGGGCCTGTCATCTTCTTGAGCGGCGTCTTCTGGAGGTCGGACTTGGAGACAAGGACGTCGCTGAACTGACGAAGAAAGAACTCCCGGGCGGCAGCAGGTGTGGTCATGGCTGAAACAGGTATCTCTGCACATCTGTTGAGGTGTGTCACGGCGAGGATGGGCTTTGGGAACTCGGATGAGACGATGGCCAAGTCCTGACAATGGCCACATGACAAGAGAGGGGTTTGGATGCCCTCATGGACGTGGACCGTGGCAAGGCAAGACTTGAGACCGAGCTGTAGTGTTGCCTTGAAGCAACCCAAAGGTGGAGACATCGGGGACCCGTCCGCTGTGAGCACGTCGTTCATGGCTGTGGGTGACAGGCTACTCCTGGGAATGTTGAGGGCATCCAGGTGTGTTGGTCCAATCACCGTGATGTCCGCACCCTTGTCAGGTATCATCAGGAGGTTGGAAGAGTTGGTACCGTAGGACAGACGAACATTGACGGGCTTGGGGGACCTGTTACTCGAGGCATCATCCACGCGTCGGCATCCTTTGTTGTTCTTGGGAGACGGGGGTGTGGACGTTCTGTCGGGCTGTGAAGAGACGTTTTGACCTGGAGATGGAGGCTTCTTGGTGGACCTGCAACACTTGGCGAAGTGTCCTTGCTTGTTGCAAGCATTGCATGAGACCTTGTTGGCAGGACATCGAGTTGTGTGGGGCCAATGGCCTTGAAACCCGCAGTTTCGACATTTACCATCAGCCGCAGGGCACTTTCCTGGATCGTGCTGGCGCTGACAGTTTCTGCAGGATTCGGGAGAAGAAACTGGTGACTGTGACGGGGGCTGTGGAGAGGACGCCGTCTGCATCTGGCGTTGATTCCTCTTGTAGGTGGAGACGGCGTGAACTTGAGATGGCGATGAGTGTATAGCTGAGGCAGCCTCTCTTGTGGCCTCATACGACCTGCAACAGGTGACGAAGTCGGTGAGGGAAGAGGCGGCGTCGAGGGTGAGGAGTTTCTGAAGCAGGTCCTCGTCACGTACACCCATCAGCAAAATCATCTTGAGCTGGATCTCAGCACAGGTTACAGGATCGCCTGTACATAGGTCCACCTCGGCTGCTAGGTCCTTAAGTCGTGCGTAGAAGTCTGAGAATGATTCCCCAGAAGCTTGTTTGCAGGATAGCAGTTCCCTACGACGCAAAGCTTCATTGCGGAAGCCACGGAAATGACTCTGCAAGGCGTTTAAAACCTCTGTCACTGACATGGGGGAGTCAGGGGGAATGGCTAGCGTGTGCTCTAGGAGGCGTTGAACATCGAGGGAAATGCACGATCTTAATTGGATGAGTTGTTTATGAGGGGGCATTCGGTTGAGGTCAGACATAACAGCAAAGTCTTCGAAACGACGTCGCCATTGACGGTATACTTGATATGTTGCATCAGATTGAAGAGGTGGGGGGCTGGGAACTGAAGACTTGCTGTGCAGGGGTGTACTCGAGACGGCAGGTAATGGAGGAGATACGGAGAGGTCGACGAGAGTTGAGACTGGAGCAGGTGGTTGAGAAGGCACTGAGGTATACCCAAGGGGGATAGGTGACGTGTGAGGAGGCGTTGTCTGAAGGATAGATGAAGAGGCTGAAGCTGGCGAATTGGTTGTGGCAGCTGGTGAAGTCGTCCTCGTTGCCAGCAATTCCAATAGTTCCAGGAATTTGCGGTTATCAGCTTGGTGTTGTTGTTGAAGTTGAAGACGGTAAGCTGATTCCTCTGACTGTCTTGACAATTCCTCTTGACGTCGTTTTTCCTCCTCTAATTGACGTCTTTGGGCTTCCTTCTCTTGGGAAACTTGTAGGAAGTGAATTAACTGACGTATATCCTGGCTCCCATCCTTTGAATTTGGCGCGCCCGGCGTGTGAGGCGTGAGGGGGGGTGGGAGGGTCTGTGAGGCTTCGTCTTCCTCATAATCCTCATATAAATTTCCCAGCAAATCGTCGTAGTCGGACATCTCGTGTTTGGTATGGTTGCGATGGGAAAGACAAGGAGAATAAGGTGAAGTGCTATGTTTTCGTCAATGTACTTGCCTAAGTGCAGGAACTGGCGGGCAAGTAAAAGAGTATTGACTGTAATATTTGTGAAGTGAGAGGAGGCGGCTGGCGGCGGTGATACTGGCAGTCTCTGTATTCCTCCGCGCGCCGCGCCCGGGCCAGATGTCGGTGATGACTCGGTCGAAGGGGAGGCAGTCAGTGGCTTGCGGGCCGGCGCAGACGGAGGATGTATGCCGGAAGTGCTGTCTTGGAAACTGGGCTGAAGGGGTTTCTGCTACCTGTAGGGCCCCAGAAACATAGCAAACAGACATGAAAGGCACTGCACTTCACTTAGGGCACTTCACAAGGTCACAAAGCACTTTAAATCCAGGGGCACTGTGGAGTATATCTTCTGGGCAGGAAACAGAGGAGGAGCGGGAAACAGACGAGGCCGGCTCTTGAGACTTGTCAACTGTCGTGTTGGAGCTACTCAAACTGCGCCATGTGGTGGGATGAAATCCTAGACAAGGTTCTTCAAACTCCAGAGTACGAGCAGTAGATATATTCAATAAGTAGTACAAGACTTGGCAGGATAACCAACCGGTACAGAAACAGGAACAAGCAAAAAGGACTCCGTGCCGCAAGCAGGCCGAAGCCGATCTGAGGGAAGTTAGCTAGCTAGGCAAGGAGAGTTGCTAGACATTACTAGGACAATAAATGAGGTCTTCTAGTTACTCGACTAGCGCGGTACAGACATAGTACATCGGTACATGGTAAGTGAACATAGGCATTAGACATAAGCATAGATATCAGAAATGCTATAATAATATGTAGTAATAAAGACATGTGAATAAATGGTACAATGAATGGTAACAGTCTTGGCGTCAGGCGTGTTCACATATCTTGGTATTTTCATATCTATACACTTACAAGACACACTCTCTCTCTCCCTGTTTCTCTCTGGGCTGAGGGAGGACTAGGACGTCCTATATATTGGGAGGCGAGCCGTCAGGTTGAGCTGATCGGGGGCGGCGAAGGGTCTCCTTTCATTTGCCCTCGCTAATGTAGGGTCAGGTCTGGACTTCTTCTGCGGTGCAGGCTATTGTGTATATTGGGAGAGAGTCGGCCGGTGCCTCCTTACATGTGTGACATGGGAGGGGAGCCTGGCTGATTTATAACGCTTGGTCAGCCGGGAGAGCCACCCTACACTTTTGACCCCCCTAATGTCGGGTCAAGTCTGGCCTGTTTCTGAGATGTAAGCTGTGGTCTGACAACCCATCACTACAGTGGTATATCTCGACTTTAGCAGAGCCTTCGACAGAGTCCCCCACGAAAGACTAATTAGAAAGGTAGAAGCTCATGGCATCAAAGGTAACATCCTTAAATGGATTAGGGCGTGGTTACAGGACAGGAAACAGCGAGTGAGCATTAACGGCACTAAGTCCCATTGAAGCAACGTCACAAGTGGAGTTCCCCAAGGCTCAGTACTTGGACCATTATTATTTATTAAATACATAAACGACATAGATATCTGCATAGACAGCAACATAAGTAAATTTGCTGATGACACTAAAATAGGATGTGTAATTAAATCTGACGAGGACTCGGCAAAACTACAGGAAGATCTAAACAAATTTTTCGAATGGTCTGAAAAATGGCAGATGAAATTCAACGTGGACAAATGTAAAGTACTCAGTATAGGAGATGTAAACAGGGAAACCAGATACCAGATGAACAACGATGCCATAGAGAAATCAGACTGCGAGAGAGATTTAGGAATAATGATAAGTAGTAGGGTGTGTCATACGGAGGCGAATTTTTTTTTTTTGAGTTTGAAAAACCGGCCCATGGTATTAATGATGTAGTTCTATGTGCAGAATCATGTGATATCTTCAGATTTGAAAAGTTTTTATTTTTTGCTAGATAAATTTTAACTTGAAATCTTATGAAAATTCAGTATTCCGACCCTTTTACCAACACCACTAAATAGCTTATTTAAAGTAAAGTAAATGTATCAGGTTTATTTATTAGGATGAAAATGATCCAGAATAGTGAAACGAATGATCTTGACACATTTATTAAATTTAATATTCCTTTAGAAAACAAAATCATCAAATACAAAAACCGGTTTTACTACTACGACCCGGAGTTGCTGCACACCATAGAGAACATGTCTTTCTTGCTTCTGTTTCTACTCATCACCTCCCTGCTGACCACCTGAGCTCGGATGTAGCCTTCCCTCCTCTCCTGGCTGTACACGTGACTGCTGGCCTCGCTCACTTGCTGTACACAGCGCTCTATACTCTGGGTGTGCGAGGGCCAGGCAGGGACATGCATGGGGTTGTCCAGGAAAGCTCTGACTTGAACATTGGCGAGGCTGCAGGTAAGAGGGGGCTCACTGCCAGCCTGGATGTTATCCAGATCTATGAGATCAGTGAGGGTCTTGGCACCTAGATTGACTTCAGGAGTCTTCCTGACCCTGAAGGAATCGTCACCAACTGATTCGTCATGCCCAGATCCTCTCATAAGTCTCATATCCAAGATCTTTTTGACTGCCACTCTTCTCTCCTCCTCATCCTTACTGCAGAGCATTGTCTGCAGAACTGCCTCGGGATGAGCATACCAGGAAGATCGCCTCACAGTCTGCTCCACAATCTGAACAACCTTCCTTGGCTGACTCCTCAGGAGCTCAAGCTGGAAGAGAACATGCCTCGGACCTTCGGAGATCGATGACTTGACCTTGGTGTTGAACCAATTTGGCAAGTAGACACTCACGATGAATTGGACAATAAGTCTCAGGTTGTGAAGCTGGTTCCCTTTCAGTTTATGATGAGCGACCCAAATTCTGCAGAACCTGAGAGCCGTTGTGAGCCACGTATAATGTGAGAATGGACCTATCTGCAGGTAAGCAAGTCTATCAGGCATGACCCCAGCTTTGATGGCACTGCAAATCATGTAACCATAGTACTGGTCAGTACTCAGGTCGTCAATGACAGTATGTGCAAGCTCAACGAGTGGAGGGCCAACTGTGATTTTTTCAAAGCTCTGATTTTTTTCTAACTCAGTGGCAGAATCCAGCATCTTGCCAAGAGGACCAGACCATCTGTTGTTTGAAAGAGTCTTGCCATCCAGCTCCTGGATCAGATGTCTGAGTGGCAACTCGTTGGTGTGGAGGTCACAAACAATCCAGACCAGCTTCCTCCCAATCTTCCGCTCTATCCACTGTATGACCCCCTTGCCACCCTGTGTTCGTGTTGGTGCTGTCCCCTCCAATGGCCTGCAGGGTCTGGTCTACGTTCCTCTCTCTGAGCCAGTTCACAATGTTATCTGCCACTATCTCAGCTGGTTTCCTGATGTCATCTTTCTCTGGAGTGAAATGCCACAAATACTTCCCTCCTGGTTCACTGCAGCAGGAGTAGTGTTCCTCCTTCACCATGGCAGGGAACAACTTGTCAGAATCTCCAACTTTCATGAACACTTTAGTGTCATCCCTTCTCCCATCAAAGAACAAACAATTGATTCCATTTTCTCTTATCCCCTTATCAAACTCCTCTTCTAGGTTACTGACAAGTTTCTCCTGAGCTCTCCTTACTTTGTTATGATCTATCACCAGGTGAACATCATCAGGTGTTATCAAACCACCGTCAATCCAGGCAGCTGTTGCTATCTCTGCAGTTTCTCTGAGACCAGTGTGGTGTCGCATGCTGGCCAGAGCTATGCTCGGGATATCTTTCCTATTTCGAATCTTATGCCTGGAAGGTTTGGGATCATTATTTTCTGGATTAGGGACAAAGTCACCATTCTCCTGGTCAGCACTCGGATCAGCCATGGGGAAGTCATTAAACTCTGAATCAGTTTGACTCCAATCATCGGCCTTTTTTACCTCACCCTGGGCCTTCTCAAGTCGCTTTTCCTCGGCAACTCTTCTCCTCTTCTGTCTCTCTGTGGCAGCCTCCTGTCTCTTGGACGCCGGAATATCTTGGCTAGAAATCATGAGAGCCCCTATACTGCCAGTCTTCTCTCTCTATGCTTTGACAAATGCCAGTTCGATCACAGGAATCTTCAGTTCACGCTTGCAAATACAGGAGATGTGGGCCTCGGATTTACAGTCACGATCGCATCCAAACGCAGGACAGAGAACAATTGGGCACTTGCAAGTAATTATGTCAAATAACTGGTCCAGTTGCTTGGCAAAGCTGTCCTTAACTGCAAGTTTTCCTCTCCCAAGAGAGATATCTCTTGCCTTTTCCCAACTGGCTAGCAGTCTCTCACTAATCTTCTTCTGACTTGTTATGACTGGAGGCTTGAACTGAGCGTTAGCCAGAGTGTACTGTGCCAAGACAGCTTTGGTCATATCACTGGCAATGTCTTTGTTTGTGTAAGTTCTTGGGTTCTTTTCACTGATTTGCCTGATTAAAACACCGTATCTCAAAGCATCTCTCAATGGAGGCAACTCCGACTTCAGGAGCTCTCTCCCAGACCCAAGATAATGACTGAGATGGCTGGATTTTTGGTTCCTCGTCCTGGCACAAGCAGCCATCGCAAATATTATCAACTTATAAATGCATCCGACTCTGAAACAGAAAAAAATATTGTTAGTTGGGTTGTTAAAGAATGAAGTCAGAAAGCAATGTTCACTATTTAATTGTAATGCACTAATGCAGCTGTACGTTAGATTTTCGATAAATTTCACGCTAAAATTTACCTAGCAAAAGGTTGCAAAATATTGAAACTGAAATTATTTTCTGTTTATATACACTAAAATCTACCAAAAAAGTGATGGGCCATTAGTTTTAGCTGATCTTCCCTCCTATGACACACCCTAATAAGTAGGAACCTTAAGCCAAGTAAACAATGTGTTTTTGCTCGTAACAAGGCTAATAAAGTACTTGGGTTCATACAAAAGAGTGTTAGTTACAAGACTAGCGAGGTCCTCCTAAAACTGTATCTTGCTCTTGTGAGACTACACCTGGATTACGCAGTTCAGTTTTGGTCACTGTATTACAGAATGGATATAGAATCATTGGAAAGAATTCAGAGGAGAATGACAAGACTAATCCCGGGCATTAGGAACCTTGAGTATAGAGACAGGTTAAAGCACCTTAATTTGCACTCCCTCGAGAGACGTAGAGCGAGGGGCGACCTGATAGAGGTGTATAAGTGGATGTCAGGGCTAAACAAAGGGGACATTACAAAGGTACTCAAACTATCCAACCAGGAGAGAACTCGTAACAATGGTTTTAAATTAGACAAATTTAGATTTAGGCGTGAAATAGGTAAACAGTGGTTTGGAAACAGAGTTGTGGATGAATGGAACTAGTTGCCAAATATCATCATTAACTCGAATACGCTGAATAGCTTCAAACATAGGTTGGATGCTTATATGAGCAATAGGGGTTGGGTGTAAACGGGACTGCTTAGTATGGGCCAATACCGCATCAGAGGCTTCTGAGAAAAATTAAGGCTCATGGTATCGAGGGGAAAGTCTTAAATTGGATAAAATCATGGCTCACCGATAGAACGCAGAGGGTCAGCGTAGATGGTGTTAAATCTGAGTGGGGCAGTGTAACCAGTGGGATTCCCCAGGGGTCAGTACTAGGCCCACTCTTGTTCATAAGCTATATAAACGATCTAGATACTGGGATCAGCAGTGACATAAGCAAGTTTGCGGATGATACCAAAATAGGGTGGCAGATTAATTCAGGGCAGGATGCAAATGCATTACAGGAGGATGTAAATAAACTGCAGGGGTGGTCGGAAAAATGGCAAATGAAATTCAACACCAGCTAGTGCAGCGTACTTAATATTGGAAGAACAAATACTGTCAATGTATACAGCCTTCACAACATCAACCTAGAGAAGTCAACTTGTGAAAGAGACCTAGGGGTACTTGTAAGCCCGGACCTACGGCCATGAAAACAGTGCGTTAATGTTCGAAATAAGGCAAACAGAGTATTGGGTTTTATATCTAGAAGTGTAAGTAATAAGAGTGCAGAGGTCTTATTGCAACTATATCTTGCGCTAGTCAGGCCGCACCTCGATTATGTGGTTCAGTTCTGGTGCTCTTATTATAGAATGGATATCTATTCACTAGAGTTCGTGCAGCGAAGAATGACGAAAATGATTCCGGGACTTAGAAACCTTCCATATCAGGATAGGTTGAAAAAACTAAACTTGCATTCCCTAGAAAGACGAAGAGTGCGGGGAGATATGATAGAAGTATTTAAGTGGGTGAAATGAATCAATAAAGGGATATAGATGAAGTTCTTATAATATCCGAGCAGGATAGGACGAGGAGCAACGTATTTAAGTTGGATAAGTTTAGGTTTAGGAGGGAGATAGGAAGAAACTGGTTCACAAATAGGGTGGTGGACGAGTGGAACAAGCTTAGCAACTTTGTAGTAAGTGCTGGAACGCAGGAAAGTTTCAAAAGGAGACTGGATAGATTCATGGATGATAGAGAGTGGTAGTAACTCTCGACAGGAGCTCCCATGCACAGGCCAACCGGCCTATTGCAGACTCCTTATTTTCTTATTTTCGTATGTTCTTATGTTCTTATATATATATATATATATATATATATATATATATATATATATATATATATATATATATATATATATATATATATATATATATATATATATATATATATATATATATATATATATATATATATATATATATATATATATATATATATATATATATATATATATATATATATATATATATATATATATATATATATATATCTCACAATCCGGGAAACACAAGTCATTATTCCAACCATCCAATACTGTATATGAATCATCGCTCAGCTGTGTCGGTGTGTGTGTTGTGATCCACCTTGCTTTCCTCCCTCAACTACACTAGCTCTCCTCCCTCACCCACACCAGGTCTCCTCCCTCACTTACACCAGGTCTCCTCCCCCATCCACACCCGGTCTCTCCCTCACCCACACCAGGCTCCTTCCCTCACCCACACAACATCCTCTCCCTCACTCATACCAGGCTCCTTCCCTCACCCACATTATATCCCCTCCTTCACCCACACCAGGCCTCCTCCCGCACTCACACCAGAGCCTCCTCCCTCACCCACACCAGGCTCGTTCCCTCACAGACACCACATTTCCTCCATCACCCACATCAGGCTCTTCCCTCACCCACACTAGGTTTCCTCCCTCACCCACACCAGGTCTCCTCCCTCACCCACACCAGGCTTCCTCCCTCACCCACACCACGTCCGCTCCCTCACCCGCACCAGGCTCCTTCTCTCACCCACACCACATCCTCTCCCTCACGCTTTACATAACTCTTCCCAACACCAAGACAGATAGATAAATAAAGAGAAATGGGTAAATTATGTAAATTGCACCCCATCATCCACAATTGGCAACTTCAGCAGTGTATCCTCACCTTTACTTCCTTACCCCCAATATAAAGTCAATTACAAGCAGCAACAATAACAAAAAAGACATGCTTCCGGGGAATATTGAAAAGAAAGAGAGAGAAAATATTTGGAGAACTGTCTCTTCAACACGCTGCTACCTCAGTCTATTATATAGTCGATTTCGTGGTTAATGAATATATTTGCTTGTTACAACCCTGGAGTCCACAGCTATGAACCGTATATTTTCAAGGGTACTTTAATTTTATATCACATCCAAGACTCTAAGTCAACTGTTTCGGTGCATTCTTACATCTTCACTCTTGAGAACTATTCCCTGCACGAACCTCTGATGATAGGCATCAGAGAGGACACAAGTTACCTGTAAGATCGTTTGATTTTCAGCATACTATTACACAGCAATACCATAGTAGGAATAACAGATGGTCAGAAAGAGTTATGACTAAGATTAAAACTGTGCATGACCTACCAGCTGCAGATGCAGTACATCATCAGATATGCAGCATTAACTCTCGGACAGAAAAATAGATTCCACATGTTTCTGTGTATGGAGGGCCATCCTGTGCCTAAAAATCGTGAAAGAAAAAGGGACACATCCTAGGAAGAGACCTTGCTACAAGTCATGGCTGTAGTAGAAGAAAATTATGAGCTAACAACCATCAGTGACCTCATCGCAACATGTAGTTCTATTTATGTGACTCAGACAGCACACCCCATGGATTTACATATATAAAAAAGGATCAAAGGTTATTATGGTGACAACATAATTATAACAGAGATTAATGGAAAGCCTAATGTTGTGACATTTACAGCTTCTACAAGTTTTCCATGATTTCCATCACATGGTCAAAGAAGGAAATCTGCAGCAGTAGCAGCGGCGGCGGCGGCAACGGCGACAACGGCGGCATCAGCGGCTGCGGCAGCAGCGGAGGCAGCCAAGCTGATCAAAAATTACATCAGATCCATCACAGAGTCCAAATATACTTATCCAACATCTGAATATATGTGTGTTGAAAAGGCAACTGACTTTTTCCAAGAGTTTCTCATCACTTTTTTGCGTGTCCTTTTCTTGGTACAAATTTTGAAGTAAAAGTGTTTTCCCTGGGGCAGGTAATCACCCATGCAACAAAATTAAAAAAAAAAAAAAAAAAAAAAAGATGGGTGCAAAGAAGTTGCCAAAATGATGGAAAATCAAACTCTCAAGACAATTTCTAGGTAACCATGTATGTGAAAGCATCCTCTTTGCCCATGCCCTATTAGGAAGTGTCATAACATCAAAAATGTTCGGCATTGATATTAATATTGAAACAGCTTATTTTTCCAGAAAAATGCAGATACATAGTGGACAATATTGACATGGATCGATCCATGATAAGTAGATTTGAAGGGTGGGAGGGAAACACAGGGGTAAGCTAACTTTATTTCTCTAACGTTTCAGGCTACACAGAACATATATTCAGACAGAGTACAGCAAGTATTCTTTTTTTTTAAGATTTGTAGGCATGTTACCTACGCGGACAATAAGCTAGAATACTGGTCCGCCCATTGCTGGGAAAACCCCAGCCCAGCATCTTTTTTGAGAATGTAACTGTACTGAAGGTGGATAGTCTTTTGGCAACCTTTTTCTTCTGTGACAGGGGGTTTCAAGTTCTCCGAACTAATTGTGTTCCAGGACACTATGTCTACAAGGTAGTGCTACAGTGGGTTTTCTGCAGCATGTGGTTGGTTGGTTGGTTGGTTGGTTGGATTGTTTTGCTGGCCGTCAACGGTTTAGGTTTAACGGCCGTAGCACTTGTTAGTTTGATGATCGTTTTCTTCTTTTTCTTCTTCTTCTTTTGAACGTTCCACCCTTGATCTCGCTCACAAATTCCTTGCTCTTCTTTCTCTTGTTCGTATTGCTCTCCTTTCCACAGCTGATCTTGGTCGTAGAGGACTATATACTCTGTCAAGCTTATTTTTGATATATATGTTTCTTGTAGTTCTTCCATGTTTTTTTTTCTTCTGAATTAGTAAGATTATGGTCTTAATCTTTTTCTTGATTTTTCGTTTCTTCTGATCTCTTCTTTTCTTGTGGTACTTTGCGTTTCTACAAGGAGACCCCTCCAGTATGGCACATTAGTCCCCTAACTACGTTGTAGTTTCCCCCATGTATATGTTCTTATGTTCTTAAGCATAGTAAGAAGGAAAAGGGAGTATAATGTAAATATTATTGATGGAAGTGAGAGATATGTATCTGTTCCCAACTCAGATAAAGGCTCCAATCCTGAGCAAAGGACCTGGTTAAAAATGCATCTGAGAGAAAAATTGGAGAAATTATACACTAAATGCAGCAAAAATATGTAAACGAGGATAGAGTAAATTACAGCATACCTTGTATGGATGCACAAATATATACAGTTACGTTCAGAAGTTCGTTATACACTGGCTGCGGAGGGTGCATCGCCTGTTCCACCCTTCCTGGACGACAGGTCGCTACACCTGGGAACTAGCAGACGAGAGGAATAGTCAATCAACTTCTGAATCACCCACACGCCCAGTGGGAAGTGTACATATGAGTCCAGAGTTTATTCGCGACCGTGTGCCAGATAGGTTGCATGCAGTTAATGAGAAGGGGGGAGGCTGGATAAAGTATTAAATAATAATGTGGAAAATAGAATTCATATGTCCTTCTAAAGTGTGAGTGTTTTACTACTGCTAAATATATATTGGTGTAGGTTATGTATCTAAGCTACTGTGCCGAGTAGCAACCTTGTAAATAAGCTACTGTGCCGAGTAGCATTTATATATGTAATTACGTGGCAACACTGCACGTGTTATGTGGCAACATTGCCCCGAGGCTGCCATATGGCAATGCATCCTCAGTCTGACTCTGTGGGTCATGCATGGACTTCAGTGTTACCCGGTGTTTCCCTACCCATCACTGCCTTCTTCAGGGAACACTTGGAACCTTCATGGCGCAGTGAGTAGGATTTGTGGACTTACAAGTGTCGTGAACAATGCTCAGACGGTTACATCTGCCAGTGACTCTAGTGTGTTGTGTTGTGTTGCGTTGTGTTTCGCCGCGACATGCAGTGTTGCGCCGTCACAGTGCTTTTAGTGACGGTGGCAGTGTTAGTGTCAGTGTATTAGTGTGTCTAGAGCTGAGAGTTGAGCATTGGCCTGTCTTTTGTGGTACCCATGGAGCACGCAGGCGTACACCCTTCTCGTGTGACATCCGGGGAGACACTAACGTTCTCACCTCGGCGGCTCCAGCTCACGATGCTCTTTGAGACACACACACACACACACGCAGGCACTCACGGACAGAACAGTGGACTCTATGCGTTATTTCTGCGCTGTTTATGTCATATATATGTGGTTCGAGCTGATGAGGTTCCACTTAATATACTAAACAGCGCAGTTCAAGCATACTAAGATGGGCGGTAAGAAGGGACAACGTCAAGATGGGAGACACGACTCCCCACCACCTTCTCCTCTCCCGGGAACAGATGGAGCTTGTGCGCCCACCGCCCCTCATCCTTCACCTACAGCGACGGACATTACCACAATTCTGAGGTGGATGGACGACAGGGACGAGAGACGCAGAGAGATGGAATTTCAGAGGGAGGAGACACGAAGAAAGGAGGAAAAGTCGCGTTTTGATGCACTATTGGCGACCCTGGCGCTAACCCACCCTCCCTCATTCGCAGGTATCGCGCACCAAGGCGCCAGTACCCTCCCTCCTCCACCACACCAGCGTCCTCCAGGCACTCTTGCTATTCCAACAGTTCCCAAGGCATCTGTTCAACCCCCACCCGCCCTCTCAGCAGACGTTACGTTTCAGCTTTTTCGTGAGTGGAGGCGGCGGTGGACAGATTACTCCACGATGGTGGACCTTGATAGCATGCCTCCAAACAAACAGCTCATCCAACTGCGGATGTGTTTGTCGCTGGAGACCCAGAGAGTTTTGGAGCACACGTTGCAAGTGCCTCCCGATTCTACGTCTTCAGTGACGGATGTGCTCGACCTTTTGCAGGAGCACGTTAAGGGTCGGAATAACGAGGCTTTGCATCGCCGCGCCTTCACCAGCTGCAAGCAGGCGGAGAATGAAACCTTTGACGACTTTTTTGTACGTTTGAAGAGTTTGTCAGAGGAGATCGACGTCAGCAAGGCGCACAGCCGGGAATGTGAGGAAGTCTGGATCAAGCACGGGATCTTGACAGGTGTTAGGCAAGAAGAGGTGGTGCAGCGACTCATCCCCCTGGACGCTTCCTCCACCTCTGCCTTACGGGCCCCACCTGCTGTGAGAGCTATCTCACAGTACAAGAAGGGTAAGAAGGCGGCCAACAACGTGAAGGCTGCCGCACGTTCTTCCACGCCTCCGCCTAGTGCTTCCTGTGGCAGCTGTGGAAAGCAGCACAGCCCCAAGACATGCCCGGCCGCCGACGCACTGTGTCGTGGATGTGACCGTAAGGGCCACTGGTCTAACACAGACAGGTGCCCTGCACGAGGCCACAAGTGTCAGGCCTGCGGTCGCTATGGACACTACGACAAGTGCTGCCGCCAACCCAAGCCCAAAAGCCAGAGACGAGGAGGAAAGCAGCGCACTTCCCTTGGGGTGGTTCGCACGCAGCTCCCTTCAGATGGCCCACGCAGCCCCAAGCAGCAGCTGAGTCACATCAGGAGGGTGGAATCGACCACACACCCCAGGGCTACCCCTTCCCCTACCATCCGCGTCGCCGTCACACACGGTGATGTGTCGGGTCACATCGAGGTGATACCGGACACCGGCGCTGATACTACAGTGATAGGCCTGAAGCACCTCCAGAAACTGGGCCTCACCAAACGCGACCTGGGACCACCGCCGCACCTGCAGTACTACAATGCTGACGGTTCCCAGATGCCAGATGATGTGGGCTCCTTTCAAGCGGAGATCACTTATGGCGACAGGTCGTGTCACGGATGGATGGACGTGCAGCCTACTCTCGCTACCCTTGTTGTCGTGGGAGCACTGCAAGGAGTTAGGCGTGGTGCCCAGAGACTTTCCTGAGCAGATCCCAGCTGCTCGGTACACCGCCAGCAGGGTGCGTGAATCACCGAGCGACGCGCCTGGCGCTGCCGCACAGAGCTGCCCAGAACCTGCGTCCACTCCCGCCCCGCCTCCACCCAAGTCACGGCTGCTTCCTCTTCACAGCGAGACGTCTCCTTCAGCCGCAAGGGCCTACTTCCTGAAGGAGTACTCGGATGTGCTGGTGACGAAGGAGGCCCTACGGATCGCGCCACTGAAGGCTATGGCGGGTCCACCTATGAGGATACACCTGTGGGAAGATGCACAGCCGTTTGCCATACACACTCCCCGGTTGATCCCTCTCGCCTTCAGGGATTCAGTCAAGAAGGAACTGGATTCCATGGTGGCCCAGGGTGTCATCGTACCCGTTGGTGATGACCCGTCCCCTAGGTGCCACCCTCTAGTCGCTGTGGCTAAGACTAACGGTGGTGTGCGAATTACTACCGACTTGTCCAAGCTTAACAGCCAGGTGTCCCGTCCCGCCCACCCTTCACCCACACCTTTTGCAGCTATACGGAGTGTGGATCCGAAGGTACGGCACTTCTCGACGATGGACGCCTTCTATGGTTACTGGCAGATCCCACTGAAGAAGGAGGATCAGCCACTGACCACTTTCATCACGCCTTACGGACGCTTCCGCTACAGCCGTGGCCCTATGGGATTCGCTGCTACGGGGGACGCCTTCTGTCTCCGTGGTGACATGGCACTTCAAAGCGTGACCAACTGCGTGAAGGTAGTGGATGATGTCCTCCTCTACGATGAGGACTACCTGACGCATCTTCGCCTCATCGACGAGGTACTGACCAGGTGTAGGACGCACGGCACCACTCTGAATGCCGAGAAGTTCGTCTTGGCCGCACCTGCAGTGTCTTTCTGCGGCTACCGACTCTCAAGGGATAGCATTGCTGCGGATCCGGAGAAAGTTTGTGCCATAGCGGACTTTGCCAAACATGCCAAACTTACGGATCTCAGGTCTTTCATGGGCCTGGTGAACCAGCAGGCAGAATTTTCTCCTTTCGTCTCCGCGGCTGCTAGGCCTCTCCGCCCCCTGATGAGCCCCAAGAGGACTTTCACGTGGACCCCTGACCACGACCTCGCCTTGCATAAGGTGAAGGAGGCCCTGTCAAGTCCACCTATCCTCGCTACTTTCGACCCCTCGCTCCCCACCGTTCTCCAGACAGACGGGGTTGGTTACGCCCTTCTCCAGGATCACAGTGGAGGAAAGCACCGACTCGTACAGTGTGGCTCTCGCTTCCTCACCGATGCTGAGTCTCGCTATGCTACCATCGAGCTGGAGCTGTTGGCAGTGGTATGGGCCTTATCGAAGTGCAAGTTTTACTTGATTGGCCTACAGCACTTCGACCTCATCACAGACCACAGGCCCTTGGTCCCAATTCTTAACCACTATTCGCCATCGAGAATTCCCGCCTCCAGTGCCTGAAGATGAAGATTTTAGCCTTCGTCTTCACCGCGGCTTGGCGCACAGGTAAGGAGTTGTTCATCCCGGATGCCCTCTCCCGCTCCCCAGTCAGCCGTCCGACACCTGAAGACGAGATGCTCAGCACCGAGGCCAGTTTCTCCGTCAGCAACATCGTCACTTTGCAGGCTGTACACTCCCTCGCCAGCACCCAGGCCTCAGTGTCGCCACCCAACAGCGATCTGGCCCTTGAGGAACTACGGACGGTGGCACGCGACTTCCCCTCTTACACTCAGCTCTTGGAGAGTGTGAGGACTGGGTTCCCCCGCGACCGTTTTGACCTCCGCAACGCCCTACGCAAGTATTGGAAGATACGTGTAGACCTCTACGCAGATAGGGACCTCGTCCTGTACGGTACCCATGTGGTCGTCCCTGCAGCTCTCCGTCGTCGCATTCTGGCCCGCTTACATGACAGCCATCGTGGAGCAGAGGCCACCAAGCGCCGCGCGGATATTGTCAATACAGTCAGTGCCTGTGAGCTGTGCCAGATCATGCAGCCCAGTCAACAGCAGGAGCCCCTCTTGTGCGACGACGAACCCACCAGGCCCTTCGAGTCCGTGTCGGCTGATTTCTTCATCACAGCTGGGAAACATTTCCTAGTTGTCGCCGACCGACTCTCTGGCTGGCCTGTGGTGGTAATCTGTGGCTCGGACACGACGTCCGCGGCCACCATTCGCCACTTCCGGCACCTCTTTCGTGACCTGGGCGTCCTCGTACGTCTGCGGACGGACGGTGGGCCACAGTTCACCCGCCTGGACTTCACAGGATTCCTGGAGTGTTGGGGAGTCCGCCACATCGTGTCAACGTCCCACTACCCACCGTCAAACGGCCACGCTGAGGCTGTGGTCAAGAAAGTCAAGCACCTCATCCTCAAGGTGGCCCCTTCAGGCGACATAGACTGTGAGGCGTTTGACAAAGGACTCCTGGAGTTACGTAATACTCCCACCCACACGGGATGCTCCCCTGCCTAGATCCTGTATGGTTACCCTCTCCGCTCTTGCGTTCCTGCACACGCCAAGGCCTTTGTGAAGGAGTGGCAGAGCAGAGCCGAGAGCTGCGACCGCCGCTCCGCTACACGTGCCCAGGACACCAAGGCTCAGTATGATGACTGTGCCCGCCCTCTTCAGCCGCTGGAGATTGGTGCCCTTGTCCGCGTCCAGGACCCGACGACGACACGTTGGGACAAGGTGGGCATAGTGATGGGCGTCGGCCGGTCGCGGGACTACAAGGTCAGGATGCCGAGCAGCCGCGTCTGGTGGAGGAACCGCCGCTTCCTCCGGCCAGTCCCAACCCCTGGTGCTGGCCCCCTGACCGAGGACGAGTCCCCTACACCTCACGAGGATCCGCTCCACAGTGCACCTCGACGCTCGGAGCGACTTAGGACTAAGAAGTCCGCTCAAGACAAAGACTATGAGCGTGAGGGAGGGAGGGAGATGTAGGTTATGTATCTAAGCTACTGTGCCGAGTAGCAACCTTGTATATAAGCTACTGTGCCGAGTAGCATTTATATATGTAATTACGTGGCAACACTGCACGTGTTATGTGGCAACATTGCCCCGAGGCTGCCATATGGCAATGCAGCCTCAGTCTGCCTCCGTGGGTCGTGCATGGCACACACTAGTCACTACTTGTATTTCTCCTATCCGTTATAAAATGGACTTCATTGTTACCCGGTGTTTCCCTACCCATCACTGCCTTCTTCAGGGAACACTTGGAACCTTCAATTGGTAACCAATAATTCGTAGACTACAATTTATACGTACACAATAATTTATGTTGAGGAAGAAAATATATGTTTATAATCTATTCAGGCTATTGTGGGTGGTTGTTGGGGGTAGTATCGTTCATGGCCTATTGAGAGTTTCATGGGGGACACTAACTAAAACTAACATTCTTGTTTAGGTTTTTCCTACTGTAAGGGATAATTAACGGGTGATGATAACTCTGATATAATATATTAAAAATGTATCCCTATTATTTGCATTAAGTTTATATAATACCAATAAATTACTAATATCAGAGAAAAGTGGTAAAGGAAACTACCCCTTGGCCTCTCCCAACACACAAATAGATACTCGATAATCGATAAAACAGACAGATAGATACTATACTTTAATGACCACACCTTACAGTTTTGACGTTTGATACACAAATACGTTATAACACAAATACCTAGACAACATGTCTGTTCCAGAGCCATCTCGAATGCCAACGAGTAACCTGACATTCTGAAACTAGTGAACGAATTTATCCGAATCTCGTTTATAAAGTGTTTGTATTTTTTAAGACCGTGCGCTACCATCCTCGGATTTATTTCTTTATACACATTTTATCTTTCATGTTTTGTCTGAGACACTGATAGGCGAACATTTTCCCTAGTAGTAATTGCATATATGTTTCCATTTCTTATCAGTCTTGTATTATATCCGTTTGGTGTATTAGTGTTTGTTATAGCAGCTCTTTTAGACCACATGTGAAAGAAAAATGTATGTTGTTTGAGTTTAACTAATTATGGCAGCGAAGGGTAACCTAACTCAGTAAAGCACACTTGGTTCGGTATCATTTTCTTCACGCCTATTAATTGTTATTAAGATCTATAGAATAGGAGGTTTTCCTGTGCGCAGGCAGGTGGAGCTTCGCGGACTCCTCTCTCTCTCACCCTAACCTCTCACCCCTCCTAGGTAGAACATTTATGGTTCCAAGTACTTGATCTCAGTATCTCACATAGAAAATAATATTGATTGTAACTTCAACAAAAGACGTGCAGTACCAGAGAAGGAAAGTTTAAAAGAAAGAAACAATGACTTTTACTTGTAGACTATTTAAATAAGAAGTGCCGCTGAAAATGGGTTAATTATAACTGTATGCACAGTTGTCTATAGGAATTCCTTTCTTCCCTTGTTTGCTACATTTAATATTCCTATGACAGAAAGCTCATAGATAGATATAGATATAGATAGATAGATAGATAGATAGAGAGAGAGAGAGAGAGAGAGAGAGAGAGAGAGAGAGAGAGAGAGAGAGAGAGAGAGAGAGAGAGAGAGAGAGAGAGAGAGAGAGAGTTATACGGAAAACTACATGTAATGAATATAGTAAAGACTCTTGATATATACGAGGTATGAGCTCCGTTCAGCTACTTATTATATAGTGTTATAGTTTTCTTTCGAACCAATTTCCTTATTGTATTCTAATATTGGAATGGATACTCTTATTGAATTGAATTGAAACAGTTTATTTAGCCAGAAAAACATAGATACAGAGTGAATAATAATAACAATATTAACATGACTGAGCTCTCTTTGAGGCACCTGATATATACTATACATCTATCTCAAGGAAGTATTACGTAACATTTAGTATCATCTGGAATAGTACAATAGCATGGTAGTAATAAGTACATCTCATAATGTTACCACGGTTATCACTATGGTTTTCTTCTTCTCGTAAGCAGTACGAGTATATTAACACATCTTCATCATCCACCAGCACTAACGTTGGCCGATATTCATATTAACATCCTTCCCATCTCTTTTGGATGAGTCTTCGTTCGAATCAAACTATTCCATAGTTTGTCTCCTCTGTGTGTTGGTGGTAAGTTCTGCATAGTGACCTGCCGTCCAGGAAGGGTGCAACAGGCTATGCACCCTCCACCGCGGGTGTATAACGAACTTTTAAAATGAACTGTACACTCGGAAACCATAATCTCTAGCCCACCTGCGTCGGTGGTGGAGGTTAGAACAGTGTCCTTTCTGGACGGGGGCCCACTCTAACTATCACGAGGCAACACACGCACGAACACACACAGTCATAGTTCGGCTGAATAGATGACATTATGTATAAATATTGTATATGGCATTTTATACTCTGCATTATCTTCATTATATATGATCAAGAAGAAAAATTACCAGAGGTTGTAGTTACTAAAGTATGAATGAAAATAAACACTTCCAAACCACCCAGTGACTCCACACAACCTTTACAGCGCTTGTGGCCAGACCATGATGATTCCACCGCACCCCATCATTCTCGTAACAATATGAAAAATCGTGTTTAATTTAACTACATATTTCAAAAACCTTAAATTACACGTGGATCAGTCACTCTTCATTTGACACACATATAGTGTAATACTTTGACCATCCCACCTGGGCACATGGAGGCTCACGGTAACTCTCACGGGGCAACATCATTGCATTTTTTGAGAAGAGTTAAATATATATATATATATATATATATATATAGTACATACTTTCCCTCACCCTAGCAAACTAGTTGGCATAGCATAACCAAACAGCCTCGCAAGGACCAATAGGTCTGTATATAATATCTGTGCACGAGCTAAAATGACCTAGCATATTTAACTAATGTCTCATTGTCCATGGATTTTTTCTTACAATTTGTCTGTAAGTTTTCTATTTTGTCTACCTGCCAGTTCAACAGGACTGCTAACCATCCTCCCAGCAACTCATATGCCATCCCAGACCCACAGTCTATATGTATGGTGCAAGACCGCAGTCCAATACATACAAGTCAGGCAGTCAAGCGTTGGTTTGAGGCGCACCCGCAGATTATTCTATTGGACTGGGACCCTAAAGGAGCCGATTGTGATCCAATAGAAAATCTGTGGGCGCATGTGGTTGTTGAATGGGATGTTGAGGAGAAAACGAGTGAGGCACTGAGGAGACACGCTCATAATGTGTGGGAGGGAATAAGGAGGAGGCCGAACATCTGCAGCAATCTGGTAGATTCCATGCCCACAACATTGCATGAAGTTATAGCAGCAGATGGAGGTTGGACATGGTATTAACCTGTGGTCAAGAATTAAATCTCCGCCCACGACGGTGCCTTGTAGGGGATGGCGGGGGAGTTAGCTCTCTGGTGTAACCTCATTGGGGCCACATAGACTTCGCTCCCTAACTCTCGGGAATTTGTCCAGGTATTTTGCTATGTGGTTTTACGCCACTTCGCATAATATATGCTTACAAAATCTATGCATTAATATGCATAACTCTTGGGAATCTGTCCAGACATTAAATATATGTTATATACTCCAATAATCACATAGATATGTTTACATTGTTTATGCATAATAAATGTGAAAAATATTTTTGGGGTTTCAATTAACCAATAGTCATGCCTACAAAACAACCTTTATGCTCTAAGTGCATGTATGTGTTAAATAACGAGTAACTGATCCACATTATTTTGGTAAATAAAGAAATGAAAAGCAAGAATTTAGCCATATGGATATAGTTACACGGAAGAAGGGAAATAAGGATGAACCATGGTTTTGATGGAACAATGTGCTCTGGGACGATGCTCACAATGACGAATGGGAGAAACCTCTTTATGAAAAATCTTACCTGCAAAGGATGAAGCTTAATGTTACAGAACACACACACACACACACACACACACACACACACACACACACACACACACACACACACACACACACACACACACACACACACAAACACACACACACACACACATACACACAGTGTAACTTTGTGTGACGCGTTGTTTGACTTGGGGTGGCCTTGAGCGAACCATACACTTGATATGACAATTTATGTATCCTTCCTGTCCATGATTTACAACAATAACTGTAGGGTAAAAGTTACAATATTATACTAATAACACTGTCATGTATTGATACTATGACTAGTTACCAAGATACAGAGCACGATGAACATAACATGGTAATGATAGTGAAGCCTGGAAGGGTTCATATCATAACTTGTGTGTTCGTGCGTATGTTGCCCGGTGAGAGTTACCGTGGGCCTCCATGTGCCCAGGTGGGATGGTCAAAGTATTACACTATAAGTGTGTCAAATGAGGAGTGACTGATCCACATGTAATTTAAGGTTTTTGAAATATGTAGTTAAATTAAACACGATTTTTCATATAGTTATGCGAATGGTGGGAAGCATCGTGGTCTGGCACACACACACACACACACACGTTGTGTGGAGTCACTGGGTGGTTTGGAAGTGTTTATTTCCATTCATACTTTCGTAACTACAACCTCTGGTATTTTTTCTTCGTGTTCGTATATAATGAAGATAATGCAGAGTATAAAATGCCATATACAATATTTATACATAATGTCATCTATACAGCCGTACTATGACTGTGTGTGTTCGTGCCTGTGTTGCCTCGTGATAGTTAGAGTGGGCCCCCGTCCAGAAAGGACACATGTTACATAATCAGATAAATACTAAGTCAATTTCTAAAAAAAATATAACAAATTAAGAAATATATTACAGGCCTTTTATGACAATATTGACCAGATAGTAAGTGAGCAACAGCTAAAATCGTTCCGCAAAATATTTCCAAGTTTTCTATATTTAAACTGTTGTATAAAGTTTCACAGCATGAATTAACGCCCACGTTGAAATAAGCGACCAGCCAACATATAAACAAACATATTCATAAAAGGTCGTCAACAGATAACATTGGCCTTAGTCCCATCAGGGTATAAAACGATTATTCTTCAGGAATTTCAGATTCTGACTGAACACTCAAGTCTTGAGAACAGTAGATGAACCAGTCTCGAGATGTCACACACAGGCTGGGGATATGAAGGCGTATCTCTCCGTATATATATATTTGTAAGCCAAACGGGTTCTTAAAACAAACTTTCTGGGATATAGTTATTACGCACACACACACACACACACACATACACGCACACACACACACACACACACACACACACACACACACACACACACACACACACTACTACTACTCGGAATCGTGTATGACGATCATCCAGCTATGATACAAAGATATGAGTTATTAGGGATGTCACCTTCATTGGTGAGTTTTGAGGAGACTAAAGAGGCCGATACGGGACCGGCAGAATTGTTCACAGATGTTGCACATGTGAAGGGATACATCGAGTGCGGGAGGGGCAGTGGCTGCGTCTTTCCGGAGTTGGCGCTTGTCTGCCTCGGTTTACAGTCGGGCTAATTCGAAAGTAATAACACCTTCTCGTGCGGTGCTCCTCCAAGCCTTACGATGTGGAGTAATCGTCTCCCAGGTGAGGGGGTAAATTTGGCACTTTTTCAGGTTTGTCTTAAGACTATCCTTAGACCTTTTCAGTTACCCGCCGGTGTTACTTTTACTATTAGTTAGGTGACTGTAAAGTAGCTGCTTTGACAGTGTACTGTCATCCATGCGGGTAACATGGCCAGTCCAGCGTAGTTGTTCATGGATAATGGTAGCCTTTATGCTTCTACAGATGGTGTCACCAAGAATACTGGCATTTGTTCTCTTGTCTTCCCAGCGAACTCAGAGAATGGAACATAGACTACGTTGGTGAAAGTTTTCAAGTGCCTTGAAGTGCCTCCTGTATGTGACCCATGTCTCATTGCCATATAGCAGGGTGGGGAGGGCCACTGCTCGAAATACGAGTAACTTTGTAGATATTTTCAAATCCGCACAGCCGAAGACACGGTTTTGGAGTCTACCAAAGGCTTCAAATACACATCTGATCCGATGCTGAAACTATTCATCGATGTCCGAAGTGGAGGACAGGTGGGAGCCGAGATACCGATAGTGGGTAACATTAGAGAGGGTAGTATCATTAAAATGGATGGATGGTGGAGGTGTGTCTGAACCAGGGACAGGTTGAAAGAGAGTCTGAGTCTTACGTTCATTCACCTCAAGGCCGAAGTGCGCATACACATCTGCATAGGTGTTCAGGATCTCTTGTAGGTCGCGTTCAGTGTGAGCAACAAGAGTGAGGTCGTCTGCATACTGAAGTTCAGTTATGAAAATTGCCGACACCTTTGTACTTGCCTGGAGTCATCTTATGTTGAAAAGTCCCTTCATCCGGTACTCCATGTCCACCCCGCCGGCTAAATTGGCACTGGCACGAGTAAGGAAGGCAGCCAAGAAAATAGAAAAGAGAGGTGGTGCCAGTACACACCCTTGTTCTGCCCCCATTTGGATGGGGAAGAACTCAGACTGGGTGCCATTGTGCAACACGCTGCCGTTCATGCCATCGTGGATTTGACTCACAATGGCGATGAATTTTGGGGGGCAGCCAAAACGGCTGAGGGTCCACACACACACACCCACACACACACACTTTGTATTTCTTATTTTTCCGTTGTTCAGCTGGTCTCTCGTCTCACAATTGATGATGGTCCAACTGGCAGCACGAAGAGATACATAGTTAACATTTGCAGATAGCAAATCTCCCACAAATTGTTTCTGGAGACGTGGAGTTTCTTGACTACATTATCCACTACGTACTAACTGCCTATAGAGTTACTCGTATTGATAATATCGATTGTACCTCTTCCCTGGTACTAATTTCGGCGGCATAGCCTCACTCCGCAATGGCAGGCTTATTGGGCGGCATAGTTTCATAACTCATAATGGGAACGGGAGCTTTTCTAATAGTGGGGGGACCAGCTGGTCAATTTTCTATACCGGGAATGTCCATCCCACAGGATGGCGGCCTGGCTGGAACGATGATGACAGAATCCCAGCTGGGAACATATCTGCGTCCGGCATACCCAAGATAACGAAAGGGCATGCTGACAGCGACACTGACCCGGGGTGGGGGGGGTGCATTGTTGTCGTCATCCTGAGCAAGCTTTGCTGCTTTCTGACTGCTTAGTGACCGCCATGGTCGGCTGGTTTCCCTGTAGTGCGTGAGTGACAAAGGCATGACTAAAGTGGGGAAGTCTAGTGTTACGAACCCCTCCACCCAGCACTACGAACCACGCCATCTATTGTCTTGATCTACCTACCCAGCACCACGAGCAACGCCATCTAGGGACGAGACACGAGTATGACTCGTCTTAGTTACCACTCCGGGGTTTCCCTTCTCCATATCCTGGTTGTTGCGTCACTTCCTCCAAGTCTTCTTTGTGAGCTCCAATTCGAGGAGAGAGCACTTGGATCTGGGAAGTGACCACAGGATCATCTATCCTCTAAACCTACGTCGCAGTGACTACCTACCGTCTTCTACAATACTCAGCCTTACTCGTCAGCCATCTCAGCTCCTCACTTAAGTACTTATATTTTGTATTAACTCCCCCACGTCCACTTGCTTCAAGATTGTTTTATGTTTATTAATATGTATATACTGTTAATGTTTAGGTTAAGTTTGGTTAAGGGTAATTTATAAGCTGAATATTTTGTTAAGGGATTTATGGTACTGTATTATATACAACGAAAACTCGCATCCTTTGTCTACCCTTTTATAGTCCGATTGTCTTTGTTTTTTTTTTATTGTTGTTACCTGTTGGGATCTGGTTAGACGTATAACTATATTCTAAATCCCCAACTCGTAACACTAGTAACATTGGCTTCACAACCACTAGCAGGATTTTGCTAGACCTGCAAACACTGTGTTTATGTCTGGCTGGAAGTGAGATCAGTATGAGACTCGCGGGTCATTAGGCTGGAGGCGGCGTACACACCCTTTAGATTTCAGTTACCCATAATCCTCGATCATATACTATTGTGAGACAGTGTGACATCCAACAAGGGGGTCTAATTCTTCCGTAATCTGATTGTCAAGAAGTGAATATCATTTACTTTAACATTATTATGCTTCTAAATACTTTCATGATATAATGCAATACAGAGTCTGTCTCGTTAATCTGAAAGTAACCCATGCAGGATAGCGAGAGAGAAAGCATAGGTGGTTATGTCATGGAATAGGTGTCATTTCTTTCAAAAATATGCGACGGTGTAATAGCAGTGGGCAGGTCACTAGGGAGGGTCTTTACAGAAATCCATCTCTATATGTCAACTAAACTAAGTTTTAATAACTAAATTCAAACAGAAAAACAGGAGAATGGAGGGTGAGGGGCAGGGGTGCGTAGCAGGGGAAGGGATATGGGTTAGGGAAATCTGGCTGGCAGCAAGTAAGGGGGAAGGGGAGGTGTGAGGGTGTTCGGGGTGGTGAGCTGAGATGGGGTAGGGCGGAATAGGGGTGGTTGGAAAGAGTGGTGGCTGGTTATGGGCGTGTTCTTTTTGTTTTGTTTTTGTTTTTAGAGAAAAGAGGGGTGAAGAAGATTAGAGGTAGGGGGAGGAAATTATAGTTCGGAAATTAAAGAAGTTTAGGCGGAGGTAGGAGAGGGCGGGCTGACCGCTCTGCTGAAGGTTAGCTAAGGTAATAGTATGTAAGGGTTGTGTCATGGGTTAGTTATTGTCTGTCGACACAGGGTGGGATGTGGGGCATTTTTTTTTTTTTGTAGAGAAAGGACGGGCGAAAGAAGATTAGAGGTGGGGGAAGGAAGTTATCATTCGGAAATTGAAGAAATTTGGGAGGAGATGGGAGAGGGTGGGCTGACCGCCTAGCTAAGCCAATGGTGTGTTAGGATTGTGTCATGGGATAGTTATAGTCTGTCGACATAGGCACTAGACAGCCTACCCTATCCCATACATGGGTGTTTTGAGGGTCTTATTTCATATTCCGGCGACCCTACTGGCGGATGCTGGTCTAGGGAGGTTGTCCATTGCCTGGCCGTATAGATCGGGGGTGGTAATGGACCTTTTGAGATTTGGTAACTTTTTGGGAACCATGTATGGTTGTTGTCATTATCTGGTGGGAGTCTTTGAAGGAGTTCTTGCTCTGATCGTTCTATCTTTTACCAGACTCTGCTGGCCAGGGTGTGCAGCTGCTGATTGATGGGTTTTATTCTCAGGTCTCTATGTTTCTCGGCTGTGGTTCTGGTGAAGGGGTATCTTTCACCTGTGACGAATCTTAGGGCTTCACTTTGGACCACCTGTTATTTTAATATTTGAGTGGTGCTCACAGTATGAAGAGGTACTGCTGGGTAAGTTATTATCGGTATGAAAAATGATGTCACCAGGCGGAGTGTTATTTTCTCAGGAAGCACTTTAAAGCGGTATAGTTTTCTCAGCTCTCTTCTTGCCTTTTCTTTCCTGGTGTGGATATGATGGGAGTAACCTGTCGTGGATATATGCAGGCCCAGGAGGGTGCCTCTGCTTTTGTATTCTATCTGGGCATTATTGGTTACTAATGGATGGGTTTTCTTTCTGCATAAGGGTATCACTGTGAATTTCGGGAGACTGGTTTGGATTTTCCATTATTTTTCGTAATTATTTGCCCTTTCTAATTCCCGCCTGGTGTTGTCGACCTGTAACGCTCGCGATTTTCCTTGATGTGTTGTTATTTGAGTGATGTCATCTGCATACATAAATCTTCGTTACCTATTGTGTAGATGATATATAGGGTGGGAGAGAGGACGCCGCCCTGAGGGACTCCGCTCATGAGTGGGAAGGTCTCGTCCTATCCTCAGTCTGGCATATCTGCCGTCAAGAAAGTTGCAAAGTAGCTTTTCATTGTTGGTGGGAAGTCATAGTTGGAGGATCTTATATATTAGACCGTCACGCCAGACCTTGTCAAACCTTCGCTACATCCCGGAGAGTTAGATTACATTGTCCACCACTCGCTGCGGCTCTGGCTATGTTTTCACATGCCAGGGCTATCGCTGTTGTGGTGGAATTCCCTTTCCAGAACGCGAATTGTCTGCAGTTGACTCTGTTGGTTGTTTCCAGGTGATTTCTCAGACGGTTATTGATGATTTTTCTAGGATTTTTCCAGGTACTTCGAGGAAGGAGATCGGTCTGTAGTTTAGTGGGACGGCGGGGTTCTTTCCTTGTTTTGGTGTTGGGATAATAGTGGCCTCTTTGAATTTCGTTGGGAAGTAACCCGAGGCCAGGCAAGCGTTCATTGTGGTTCTCAGTCTCTCCATGGCCAGGTTGTTTATGTGGCTGAGGATCTCCTTGGTGATGCCTGAATAGCCAGAAGCTTTATTTTTGGTATTGGAAATGGGTGTGATGAGTTCTTCCGAGGTGATTGGTTTGGGCTTTGGACAGTGGGTTGTCCACTCTCAGATCCTCCTATAAGATTTCAAGGGAAGGCTGAGTGCGGTGTGTCTGGCCCCGGAGTTCATCAAGGAAGAGCTCCTCGTGGGTATCATTAAATCCCCTGTTCTCTTCTTTTGTGATTCGTAGGATGTTCCTTCATATTTACCTGAATATGGGTTCTTTGTCTTGGTCGTCATGTATTTTACTTACTGCGTGGTCAGTTATATATGATGACTCGTTACGGCTGCAACCTTTCAGTCTCTTAACTCGACGCCAGAACTCTCCTGGATCGTTGTATGTATGTAAGAGGTGTTCAACTATTTCGGCCCATTTGAGGTTGCTTTGTTCCAGAGATCTTGTTTTTATTTCCTCCCGCATTCTTCTGTTTGTATTGTAGCTTACGATGTCCCAACCATGGGTCTCGGCTCTCTGTTGTAGCATTTGGAATTGGTTTGTGAGGGCTATGAGTTCTGGAGTCTGTTGTGGGTGTGGGAGAGTTCTGTTGCGTTTGAGTGGGGTGGCCTCCTGGTAGGCTGTTCCTATGGCTTCACACAATGTTTTGATTTCTTCGTCTATTTTGTTCACAGGCTGATTGTCGATGGTCTGCAGGATTGCCATGTCCTTGGGCTCAAGCTTGGTTTAGCTTTTTCGTTGAATAGTTAAAAGTCGGTCTGCTTTGCGATCCTCTTTGGTGAAGCTGGTATAGTTATTGGTGTTGCTAAGCAGGTGGATGGTGGGTAGTGGGGCAGGTGGGTGGTGGGTTGCTGCTGGGTGGTGGGGCGGGTGGATGGAGGGGCAGGTGGGTTGGAGGGGCATTGCGGTGCAGGGTGGGGCCGCCGAGGTGAGTTGGGAGGGAAGGCGTGATGTGGCGGCTGGGGTGGCTGGGCATGTTAGCGAGGGGTGTGTGGCTGGCGGGTGGTTTTTGTGCCCAGTTCCCCCCAGCCCCATAGCTGGTTGATTGATTGATTGATTGAAACAGTTTATTTAGTCAGAAAAATGCAGATAAAGAATCGATAATAATACCAATATTAACATGGCTGAGCCAGTTGAGAGCCAGAGCTCTTTTGTTGGCACCTTATATATACTGTACATTTATCTCAAGGAAGTATTAGGTAACATTTAGTAAAACCTGGAATAGTACACATAGCATGGTAGTAATAAGAGCATATCAGAATTATATCACGGTTACCACTGGTGAAGGAAGAGCTACAAATGTGTAGGAGAACAGGTAGTAATAAGTGGGCTACTTTCTTAATGATGCTCATTGGTATATTGTCTTCGCCTGCTGCTGCATCTTTGGACATTTTTGTGATGGCCAATAATTCATCTGTTGTAACAGGGGATAAGAACAGCTCATTTTGCTGTCTGCTTTGCAGGTAGGCTCTAAATTCCTCATGGTGATCAGGGATGCTCTCTGCAAGATTTTTGACAAAATTAATAAGATATTCATTGAAGTGGTTGGCAATGAGGGAGGGTTCCGTTACAACTGAATCATTTATCAAAAAAGCTGATTGGGGGGGGGGGTGGTGCGAAGGCTGAGTGTTCCTGTTCGGAATAGAATTTATGACATTCCAGGTTTTCTTACCGTCGCCTGATGCTGACTCGAGCTTATTTGTATAATAGCTACGTCTAGCATTTCTAACTGTTTGATTACTCTATTTCTGATACTTCGATAAGCATCACCGAAAGTTATGGGTCTTTTTGCAAATTTCCTTTGGAGTTTGTGTATTTCTTTTATCATTATCTTGATTTCGCTTGTGATATAGGGTTTGGAAATGTATACAGTTTTCACTGACTTAGTCTTGAGGGGGAAGCATTTATCAAAGCAGACATTGAAGATGCAAGAGAAGTTGCAGCTGTTCATTTTAGGGTTGTCGGAGGCTTAGACATGATCTCACTTAACATTCATAAAGTTTTTTTTAAAAAAGGAGCATGTTATCGGAGCAGTAGTCTCTGTATTGTATTGAGAATCTACTAGACCTTTCAGGTTTTGTGGCTGTTTTATACATGGCAAAAACTGGGAAGTGATCTGAGATATTGTTATAAATAATTCCACTTTCTAGATTGTTAGGAGTGGTGTTTGTCCAGATATGATCTATCACAGTGGCAGAGGTGGCAGTTACTCTAGTGGGTTTGGTTATAGTGTTGAAGAAGAGCTTAGAATGAAAGGTTGCAAGAAGGTCTAGTACTGAGGCGTCGGCTTCTGATTTTAATAGATCAAGCATAAAATATCCTGTAATGTAGCATAGTTTCCTCCATGAACTTATGATAGAGACAAGATCGGAAAATTTGTCAAGAAAATATCTTACATTAGTCTGGGGTCTTCTGTAGATTACTCCTACTAGGATATTTAGTGTGTCGTTACGTAATTCAGTGAAAACACTCTCCATGTACCTGTACTCCTGAACCTTTAAATCATCTCTTGCAGAAGTGTTATACTTGATATCAACATATAGTGCGACACCACCACTGTATCGTGACGTGTTGATGCTGTGTAAATTATAATTTAGGAATGTTTATACAAATGTTCAATATCGTTAGTTAGTTTGGTCTCACAGAACCCAAGTACATCAAATTTATGGGCAATAGAAGATATACTGTACACTGATCTGAAAAGGTATCTAGATGAAGGGGAATACTATTGATGTTATGGCGAATTAAGAAGAATGATTGAGGTAGAAGAAAACTAGAACTAAACTCGGGAGAGTCAGGAAAGTAATAGGTACAATTTGGGTTGGTGTAACCAGTGAGTTATGTAGAAAGGCATCAGCATCAATATGAGGGAGTATTGTGTCGACATCATGAGAAAAGGATGTGTAACACATACTGTATGATATAGCACAACTAAGGGAATGACACTAGCATCATCATTGTCGGAACATTGATACTGTATATTCACCAAACAGCATGAGAAGCACCAAGAAAAATTAACATCAAATCCAAACTCAATATTTCTCACAGTACTTAGCAGAAGAAAAAATTTCCACTTTCTAACACTTCATTAATCAAACACTAAATAAATATACGTTAAAACCACGTTTGGTATACTGTGAGTGGCTCGGCGCCTAGGATGGATATTTTTTTTAAGAAATATCTATACCACTTTCGCCTTGTAACAATAATTATGTATCGTATTTACCTTTCAATATTTATTCTATATATTTATTTCTTCTTCTCCTCTTAACTCTTTTCTTATTTACTTACTCCCTCTATTTTCTTTGTATTGTATACATAAGAATGGAGGAAACTGCAGCGGGCCTATTGTCCCATACTGGGCAGTCCCATTTACACCTAACCCCTATTGCTCATATATCCATCCAACCTATGTTTGAAGCTATCCAGCGTATTCGAGTTAATGATGATATTTGGTAATTTGTTCCAGTCGTCCACTACTCTATTTCCAAACCAATGTTTACCTATTTCGCCCCTAAATCTAAATTTGTCTAATTGTTACGAGTTCGCTCCTTATTGGATAGTTTGAGTACCTTTGTAATGTCCCCTTTGTTCAGCCCTGACTTCCATTTATACACCTCGATCATGTCGCCCCTCACTCTACATCTCTCGAGGGAGTACAAATTAAGATGTTTTAATCTCTCTATGTACTCAAGGTTCCTAATGTCCGGGATTAGTCTTGTCATTCTCCTCTGAATTCTTTCCAAGGATTCTATATCCATTCTGTATTATGCTGACCAGAATTGAACTGCGTAATCCAAGTGAGGTCTGTTACGAGTTGGGGATTTAGAATATAGTTAAAAGTCTACCCAGATCCCAACAGGCAACAAAAAAACAAAAAACAAAGACAATCGGACTATATAAGGGTAGACAAAGGATGCGAGTTTTTGTTGTGTATAATAAAGTACCATAAATTCCTTGACAAAATATTCAGCTTTCTATAATTTACCCTTAACCATACTTAACCTAAACATTAACAGTATATACATATATATACAACATAAACAATTTTGAAGCAAGTAGACGTGGTGGAGGCAATATAAGATTACAAATACTTAAGTGCGGAGCTGAGATGGCTGACGAGCAAGGCTGAGTATTGTAGTAGACGGTAGGTAGTCACTGTGCCGTAGGTTTCCAGGATAGGTGATCCTGTGGTCACTTCCCAGAGTGAACTGAACTCTCCTCGAACTCGAGCTGACAAAGAAGAATTGGAGGAGGTGACGCAACAACCATGATATGGAGATGGGAAACCCGGGAGTGGTAACCAAGACGAGTCATACTCGTGTTTCGTCCCTAGATGGCGTTGCTCGTGGTGCTGGGTAGGTAGATCAAGACAATAGATGGCGTGGTTCGTAGTGCAGGGTAGGTAGATCATGACAATTGGTGGCGGGGTTCGTAACAGGTCTCACAAGCGCAAGATATAGTTTTAAGATGACCTCGCTAATCTTGTAACTAACACTCGTTTGTATGAACCCAAGTACTTTATGAGCTTTGTTTCGAGCAAATATACATTGTTTACTTGGTTTAAGATTCCTACGTTTCATTACTCCTAAATCTCTCTCGCAGTCGGATTTCTCAATAACATCATTGTTCATCTGGTATCTGGTTTCCCTGTTTACATCTCCTATACTGAGTACTTTACATTTGTCCAAATTGAAATTCATCTGCCTTTTTTTCAGACTATTCGAAAAAGTGTTTAGATCTTCCTGTAGATTTGCAGAGTCCTCATCAGATTTAATTACACGTCCTATTTTAATGTCATCAGCAAATTTACTTATGTTGCTGTCTACGCCGATATCTATGTCGTTTATGTATATAATAAATAATAATGGTCCAAGTACTGAGCCTTGCAGAACTCCACTAGTGACGTTGCTGCACGCCCTAATCCATTTTAGAATAACACCTATAATGCCATGAGCCTCCACTTTTCTTATTAGTCTTTCGTGGGGTACTCTGTCGAAGGCTTTGCCAAAGTCGAGATATACCACATCATAATTGTGCCCCTCGTCCACTGATTCGAAAACTGATGAACAGAATGTTAATAGATTAGTTAGACATGAACGTTCGCTTGTGAAGCCATGTTGGGAATCATTGATCAACTTGTGCTTCTCCAGGTGATTTCGAATTGAATTTGAAATGAGTGCTTCCAGTAATTTCCTACAATTGATGTTAGACTGAATGGACGGTAGTTAGAGGGGGCTTAATGAATGTGAGGGGGGGGGTGAAGGGAGGCTGTGTTTTGTGGTTAGGCTAGCCCTCACACCAGAGGGTAATCTGAAATGAGGGGAGAGAGAGGGAGAGAGAATAACTGGGGAATAATGGCAGAACCTATGTTATTTCTTATGGCTCACTGTATCACTACATCACATCAAGACACTTGTAACACATCAACCTTTCTCAATAAGGGAGGGATCAATTAGAGCTTTTATTAAAGGTTACAGTATTTACTGAATACTTTATATTAGGGTTTGACAATTATACTTCAAAACAATAAACCTACCTTTATAGATTGCTAACCAGGGGTCACATGAATCACAATGCACTTCGTGAAAACGGGTAAACCTGAACGGTACTCGCATATAATAAATTCCTGCCATGTAGGGAAATGACTCCAACACGCCCACACTGCAATCTCCCCAAAATCATATTATCTTTTTAAAACACAGGCTTCGCCCACAAAGGCACCACATGGTCATGACGTCAGGTCTCACAGTTTCTCTTATTGGTTCAGGCCTAAGGTATTCACACTCACAGGTCACTGCAATTGGCTCACACTTGGCAGCAAATACTCATTCATACAATTGTTATACAGGGATCGCTAACACGGCAACACAAAGACGACAAAAACAATCTTAGGCTTTGTTAAATTTCACACAAATGCCTCGTGATTCCTAGCAGGACTCGATAAAATCGTACTACAACCACATAGCTGACACGGGCAATTGGGCAATACCCGATGGAGATTCATGTTGCTTGAAAAGGAGACGAATGAACAGGCTTTGAATAAAATAAAACAATGCCTAGGATTGCTTTCATTGTCCTCGTGGCACGGTGGTAGCGATCCCTGTTCACGCACAGAGGCCTGGGGTTTGACTCCCTTCTCGTGAGGTATATATATATATATATATATATATATATATATATATATATATATATATATATATATATATATATATATATATATATATATATATATATATATATATATATATATATATATATATATATATATATATATATATATATATATATATATATATATATATATTTTTTTTTTTTTGTAGATCCACAATGGAAACGTGGATAAGATAAATCTTGATGAAATCACAGGAAAAGGAAAACATTGGAGAACCTTAGCTTTATTTATGTCTGAATGAAAAGCTAAGGTTCTCCATTGTTTCCTTGTGTGATCTATATATATATATATATATATATATATATATATATATATATATATATATATATATATATATATATATATATGCAAGTAAATCACTGTAGGTGCGTGTGATCTAGGTATATGCTGATAACCACAAGGAAAGAAGAAAACACGAAGTTCCCAAGCGCTTTCGTGTAATTCACATCATCAGGGGTGAGTACAGACTAAGGAGAAGTACAAAACAAGGTATATATATACAGTGGAGGGTGAGATCAAGTCCACAATGGTCAGGTATTAGATAATGACCGTCCTAATCTTCAAAAAGCACCGCAGCAGTCGGTAGTCAAGTCAGAGGGTAAACTGACCCAACCTTCTCACCTGGTTACAAATCTTCTTAATTACGAAATTATCCAGTTTGTACTATCGTGCACAAAAGTCGTGTCCACTACCCAGCCACAGTGAGGTTTCGAATAGCCTTGAGTCTGAAGTTTCGAAACAACTGGGGGAAATGCTATGGTCGGCCAACAGATGTAGCCCACTGTAGTGTGTGGGGGGGGAATAGAGGAGGTGGGGGCTGGATGAGAGGCAGGTTTATTTATTATTTATACCACCATAATTTCAAGCTGCCTTTTTAACTACGTTTTGTCCTACAGTTGTTTATGGTTACGAATTCATGGAACAGGTGCAGTGCCCTGGGTGCTTATTGCCGCTCAGGTCACAATGACACTTTAAAGAATGGAATGTATTAAGGATAAAAGTGAAATATGCAAGGATCAGCGTGAAGGGCCTTGGTCAGCTAGTTTTACTCAGCGACCCCGTCACACTTTTGTTGTTATTCCGACAAAGAGATTATGGTAATATTTATTTTTATTCCACCCATCCTTTGCTTAATAAATATTTGTGATAAATATTTGTGATAATATGCAATATTACATAATTATATACTTATGTTAAAAGAGTGGGGTGAAAAAGTTATCAGTATTGTAAAATATTATTCAGGCTTAATCTAGTTCCAATTCTTCTAAGTTCCAGTGTTCAAACACCCGACCACAATGTGCAAGCTTCATATATTTTGGAGTGTGCTCAGTTACCGTTAATATTGTGTGCTGAACATCATGAGCATTTCAATGATGGTAGCAATTGTAACTATATAATTATATTGTGTTATAAGACAACATATTCCACGACGTGTCATACAGATCATTGTATACCACACAATACATAATTTTTGGCTGTTAAGTTACTTGGTTATGAATTTTCATGCGATATAGTTTAAGACATCATTAAGGGCATGGATTTAAGATAGTACTGTAGGTGAGTTAATATATATTAATTGTATTTACAAACAATACTAAAATCCAAACAATACACCAATACACACTGCATGTGTTTTGGGTATCAAATTCTATCTACAGGAGCGAACACAAACACCTGTAGAGTTTTCGTAGGTTCTATTTCCTAGATAAACAGAGATACACAAGCGAGGTGGCGCTCCTTACTCTGTCTCGGGGGGTCAACTAGCCTCTAGGCGACATGTGGCAAGTGATACATTAACAGCTCCCATATGTCGCCAGCCACATTAATTAAGCGTGTGGGACATGGTAAATACATTGCCACACACTGCTAGCTAGGCTGAATAAATAGTGTATATAAATGGAGCACATACATAATATACATACATAATATACATACAGCATACATGATATACATACACACACATCTTAGTATTTGGTCCAGCCACCCATTGCATTCAGGACTTCATCAAGGCGATTAGGTATGGAGTCGACCAACTTCAGGCATACCCCTGGTCGTCGATGTATACTCTCCCACACGTCGTAAGCTTTGGCCTCTATTGCTGCACAGGTTCGCTGCTCCCCAATATCCTAATCACGTTTCATCATGGCCCAAATATGTTCAATCGGATTAATATCACATCCTAGTGTTGGCCAGTCGATGACCTCAATTTCAGGGTGATCCCAGAGGTAGTCCTTCACTATGTTGCTGGTATGAATGGGACTGTTGTCATGAACCAGCCTGATAGTGTGGGGGCTGGAACTGCCATAGCCCGGACTGTAGGAAATAACACTTGCTCCAGGATGTCTACATACTGCTCACCAGTGAAAAGGCCATTGATCTTGACCAGTTAACATGGCCAATGTGCCAACATCCACCCCCAGAATGACACTGACACCCTACCACTCACTGCGTGATGTTGAATGTGTTTCTCTGGGGGGCTGCCAGAACTGCCTTACTTCGGCTCCTACTGACTTGAACACCGTTTCATTGGTAAATATAGTGGTTCTCTAGTATTCTTCTATGTGGAAGGTGTTCCAATGCAAAGCCAAGTCTACACTCCTTGTGAGTAGGTGTTAGCCACTTTTTGTGAGCTGGAATATGGCAGTCGATCCCGGCTTCATGAAGTCGGCGTCTCGTCGTCATATGATGGCTGTTGAGGCCCAGATTTCTTGTATGCTCCACTGATCTTCGCATTGGATATGCCGTTGCAGCTGCCACGATCATGGGCTCCATCCTTGCCGACGTCACTCGTGGCCTCCCGCTTCGAGGTTTCGTCTTCACTGAGCCCAATTCCTCCCATCGGCGGATCCACCTCCTAATCGTCTTGGTGCTCCTCCCCACTTCGACAACATTGTTCTGCAAAATTGCCCAGGCTCTCCACATCCCGATGATTTGGCCTCGCTCAGCAATCACTGCCGAAGAATTTGCTCGTCCTGCAAGCATATCTGAAATGGCAGAGTCATATTATGTTGTGGTAACTGATGCAGGCTTTTATATACTAGAGTAAATTAATGGTATTAGTAACACCTAGGTTAAGTATTATTACTCTGACATAACGTTTTGGTAAATCTTTTTGGATCAACTGCCCAAGAAACCCTTCCTATTTCACAGTGAACTGCAAGTGTATCATCCCCACCACCCCCCCCCATCCCAAACCTCCACCACCACCCCTGCGACTGTAGAGTGAGCATTCGCCGATAATCATCATCATCATCAAGATTTAGTTTAACCAGACCAATGACACCCATTTGAGTCTCTCCTAGGGCTGGCCAGAGGGATTAGTTAACAAATATTTGTTTCTATAATTTAGTGTTATATTGTTTGGAGGAGATTACAGTATTTCAAGAAGGTCAAAACTGAAATTAGGGAAAATTTTGGGGTCTCTGCTAAAATATCTAACATTGTAGGGTTAGTGAAGCACATTGTTCGATACCGATTATAAATAGGGCATTCAATGAGAATATGTTGGACTGTTATTTGTGTTCGGCAGTTGGAGCATATAGGTGGGGCTCCATTAGGGGAAGACATGAGTTGGCCATGCGTCAATCGCGTATGCTTAATTCTTAGACGATTCAGAATAGTTTCATAAAGTCGAGAGGATTTGTTTTATGATGACCAAGGATAAACTGATGATTTGATCATTTTTAGCTTATGACTTGTTGGTTCATTTTCCCAGGACTTTTGCCAATCGTCAAATATAAATTGTTTATAGGTAGTTAACCTCGCCGATAATCAAAACATATGGTTTTCCACTGCTTTACATATTTCTTTGACAATTTTCAGCTATGACATGTTCGTCCCAGATTACATATAACTGTAATAGGTTACATTACGTTAGGGTTCGTTATATAAAAACGTTTTTCTTCATGTTCATTGAGTCGTTCTGAATTCCATTTCTGCTCAAAATACTACATTACCCAACCCAAACTCCCAGGTTGCAACTGGGGGTGTAACATAACCGAGTAAGGTAACGTAAGGCAAACGAATAGCACATCAAACACCATATTTTTATGGTGAAGTTAACTATGGAACTCATATAACAAGTGTCATGTAATTATAATAGGGTGTCCCACTAATTACAGCAGATATTTGTAGAGGTGAAAGAATATGTGATTCTGAGTATAAAACTTCTATATATATATGGATTTTTCGGTTTACGTTTAGCCGTGAGGTGGACTTTACAAATTACGCAAGGCAACCATTACAAATGGCGGAGTCGAGGCGGAAGATACCGATAGCGATAGCAAAATATAGGAAAAGGGGAAGAAGGTTTAGTAGTGAAAGAATGTGGGTTAAATGGAACAGATTTTTAGGAGGAGAGAAAGTGTGTGACCTTCTGCCTACTGCATGGTATTGGGTGGTAGGTTGGGGTGACTGGGGCGATGGGAGGGGGAAAGGATGTGGAGAAAAGATGGCGAAATTAAATGGAGGGCCCATCCCTGTTTGGGTTGGGTGCACCTCATCTTTAATTTGTTTGGAGGGCCCATTCATTATTTTTTCTGAGTAGGGTTACACTTTTTATTATAGATAGAGGGAAACGGATGGAGATAGAGATATGGTGTCTCAATATCACATATTCTTTCATTACTACAAATATCTGCTGTCACTCATGGGACACCCTGCTATAGTATAAGGACGACATGGGCTATGCTGACAAATTATTGTGACTTACCTGTTGGTGACGATGATGGTAGGAATGAGACCTCGGCATGTTTCAGTGTTCAACATCATCTCCTTCCCCTGGTGTGGGTGGCGCCAACCTTGGTAACAACTTGCGTATTCTCCGTGACTACCATTACCGGTAGTCACGGAGAATTAATTACTGGTGTGCCCATCATTCTCACCGTCGTAGCCATGAATGGCAGAGATATGGTCGTTGTAGTGCTTTTATTTACCAGCTACACATCTCTCACCATGCTTAATAATATTAACTATCTTTATGACATTTTTAATGTTATCAGTGATTGCGGAATTCACGATGTTATGCTCCACCTACACACAGCCTGCTACTAGAATAACCTCCACCTCCTCTATTCCCCCACAAGCTACAGTGGGCAACATCTGTTCGCCGACCATAGCATTTCCGCCAGCTGTTTCGAAACTTCAGACTCAAGGCTATTCGAATCCTCACTGTGGTTGGGTAGTGGACACGACTTTGGTGCACGATAGCACATACCATTTCTCAAATTCATGTTGACGGATTCGGTATGTTTAATGAGACTAGATTCTATAATGTTCCTACTGTCAATTGAATTACAAGGTAATATTGAGGAGGCATTATCCCAGTCACTGCAATGCTTATTATCCCTCAAATGAACAAACAGAGCATTGGATTCCTGCCCTGTCCTAAAGCTATATTTATGTTGTTTAAGTCTAGTTACAAGATCTTTGCCTGTCTGGCCTAAGTAAAACATATTAAATTCCTTGCAAGGAACCTTATAAATGCAGCCACCTGTATTGTGGGGGGATTTCTTGATTAACATTTGTTTAACAGTGCATGAGTTTTTAAACACCAAATTGACGTTCCAGCTTTTTAGTTGTAAAGGAATTTGAGAGAATTTTTTTGAAATGGTAATACAGGTTGTACCTCTCTAGTCCGGCAACCTCGGAACCTGACCGGTGCCGGACCATGGAAATTCACCCTTTTCCTGGATAGATGGTGACTTGTGCTTACACGTGAGCACCACTTTCACTGCTTCGTGGTCTCTTTGAAGACATATTGAAGGGTTAAATGTCTTACAGTAGCTTCTCAAATTTCGCGAGTTTTTAATTCGACGTTTTCTATTTGGAAATAAAAATACACAATTTAAAATTTTGACGGCGGAAACTCAAATTTCGACGTGTTTGAAAGGCCTGTCAATGTTCAGACGTGGACAATCGTGTAAACAGCGCCATTTCTCTCATGTACAAAAGATTCATTATTGTTTATTACTGAATGGCTTTTTGATTGAATTAATGTTTATGTGTGCAAAATGAGCAATACAATTCATTAATAATACGTAGAATATAAAAACACGCTAGGAAATGAGACAGCATTGTTTTCGTTGATACATATCGTCATTACTCTACATAAGAATATGAAAGCAACACTTATTTACTGTTCATATAGACCAGGGGTCACCAAACATTTTTCACAGTGGGCCGGATAACTGAAAGAATGACGAGCGCGGGCAGCATAATCATTCTGTTCAATACTTGCAAGCCAGAACGAAAGCTCTGGTAAGGTCAGAGCATAGTTTTGAGCTACCACGAGCCGGGGAAGGATCTTGGGATCCGGCCGGCGGGCCGTAGTTTGGTGACCCCTCATATAGACAAACAGAGAGAGAGAGAGCCAAACTACCGGATGTAAACAAACCTTAATTTCCCGCTGCTTTGTTGTTGTTTCTTTATACGGGGATTACCACACCCGGGCACAGGTCACTGACCCACATTGGGGCCTGAGGGGCGAAAATTTAATACTCCTGTAATAATAATAATTCAGATAAGTAAAAAATAAATAATAATAATAGCTGCCTATCTACCTATTGGGCAAACTAAAATCGTTCAGTACCACAGAATGCCGGCGGACTAGAGAGGTACAACCTGTACTGTACTAGGCTCAGCCCCAGCCTCCACAGGGGGGATGTACTACAGGTTGTAACTCTCTAGTAGGGTTTTGGGGGTTTCTTAGCATCCCGGGATTCTGGGACAACCCAGGATATTTCCTGGGATTTCCCGCATCAGGTGATATTTTTAGTTACTAATGCTATATGCTAACCCTACATACTTCATTAGTGTAGTATCTGTAGATTATTTGATAGGCAATTGATTTGATAAATTATATTACACTGAAGCAAAGTTCTCTTTATTAACTTGCATACTGGTGTAAAAATAGGTTTTGTTGTTCCATTACCTTCAAAAACTTGGGTCGACTTATAAACGAGGAATATCATAAAGTAATGATTTCTTGGTGAAAAAATCAAGGTCGACCTATAAACGAGGCAGGATTATTATTACGACACTTTACACTGAAACGCGGGAAGTTTCAACAAAAATATTGTATATTTCCATTCAAATATTTATTCATGTCAATTAGGAGGGAATATTATTGTAATACAATAGTTTGTTAACTGAAAACCATTCGAAAAGCGATTACGGTAACATCTTTTGAATGAAACAAAGCGAAAGTCGATTGTTTTCGTCATGATTTTGTCCCACTTTCCACTGTAATACGTACGTCATTTCAGAAAAAAATATTACATTTCCGTGAATGCATTATATCAAGCACAGTATGAATAGAATATCATTGTAATATAACAGTATTTTAACCGAAAACTATTATAAAACGAGTAACATCTCTTGAACATCGGAAGGTTAGGTAAAATCTTTTGTTTTTGTTATGTATTTTATCCTATTTTACATTAAAATACATCACGTTTCAGCAAAACTACTATTTATTTCCGAGAATATATTCATTCAGGCACAGTTAAGGTAAAATATGCGTGTGACGTAACAGTGTAGACGTGTACCGTCTAGCTGATCCGCAACAGCTGGTGGTGCGTCATGCATCGTTGTAAACAATAGGAGGTTGAAGTGGATTACCAGGTATTATATTAAGTGTGAAATATCGAAAAGGTTTTTATTACCGGTATATTTTGTAGATCAATGAGTACTGTGATACCGTATATGATATGATAAGTTAGCCTGTGCTAAGAACTTCAACATAGACTACTGAAAGCACGTTGTAAGGTAATTTAGCCTATTGTAAGTTGGTGAGCTTCATCTGCTGAAGGAACTGCACAACTTTTCATTACTAATTGGTACATATTTTACGTTTCCATTGTTTACTGGCAGTAAATGGTAAATATTTTTCATGTCTGAAGCTAAAAGTTGCTCCTCGCCCTTCCTATCATGCACTTGTTCAACCTAACAAAACTATTACCTATGTAGAGGTCGACCCCCAATTTTTTTCCTAAAAATTTGGTCTTAGAAACTCGAACTACACACGAGTATACTGTATACTGTAGACTTAGAAAGAGATGTAGTAGCGTGTGTAACTGATGGAGCTAGTGTCATGGTTAAAATTGGCAAACTGATCAAGGCAAATCATTATATGTGTTATGCTCATGCAATACACTTAGCTTTCTGTGATGTTCTGTACAAGAAAACAGATGATAAGTTAGATAGCTTGGAAATAGAAACCCTTACCGAGCTCCAACAAGAGGAAACTGCTGATTTGGAATCTGAGCAAGAGGAAGAGGAGTTAAGTACTGTAATGTGATAGAAGTGATATCAGATGATGATTTGGAAAATGATAGGGCTGTGGAACTGGAAAATGATGAAACACAAAACATAAATTTGTCTGAAACAATCAACAAAGTTAGTAAAATTGTAAGAATGTTTAGAAAGTCAGCCACAAAAAATGAGAAGCTACAGATTCATGTTGTTAGTGAGCATGGAAAAGAGTTGATGCTGAAACTGGACTCCAAGACAAGGTGGAGCAGCTTGCTAGACATTATGGAGCGATTTATTAAGATAAAAAGCTCAATTGCTAAGGCTATGATTGACTGTAATATTGACATGAACATTACAAACAGGGAATTTGCGGTCGTGAATGACTTAGTAACAGCACTGCAACCAGTGAAACTAGGGACAGAAAGGTTGGGTGCACAACTCTTCTTAGTGCCGAGGGTGTACTGTATTTTCATTCATATTAAATGTGCTGAATGAGCAGAATTCTCCATTTTTGGTGAAGCTGAAAAATTCCCTATATAGAAGAATAAATGAAAGGAGGAATACGGTTCTTGTAGGCCTAATGAAATATCTGCATTGTGGAAAGCAATATAATAATTGTGAGGGAGGAGTCTACTCTCGTGGAGGCAGCTATAAAGATGTTATCAAGAATGTTTGAAGTAAGTAATGAGGAGAAATTGGCAGCCACCAGCTAAGGATAATATGGAAATATCTGTAGAAGAACAAATGTGGGGCGGATCCTCGTGAGGTGTAGGGGACTCGTCCTCGGTCAGAGGGCCAGGAGCAGGGGGTGGGACTGGCGGGAGGAAGCGGCGGTTCCTCCACCAGACGCGGCCGCTCGGCATCCTGACCTTGTAGTCCCGTGATCGGCCGACGCCCATCACTATGCCCACCTTGTTCCAACATGTCGTTGTCGGGTCCTGGACGCGGACAAGGGCACCACTCTCCAGCGGCTGAAGAGGGCGGGCACGGTCGTCATACCGAGCTTGGCGTCCTGGGCACGTGTAGCGGCGCGGCGGTCACAGCTCTCGGCTCTGGTCTGCCACTCCTTCGCAAAGGCCTTGGCGTGTGCAGGAACGCAACAGCGGAGAGGGTGACCATACAGGATCTGGGCAGGGGAGCGTCCTGTGTGGGTGGGAGTATTACGTAACTCCAGGAGTCCTTTGTCAAACGCCTCACAGTCTATGTTGCCTGAAGGGGCCACCTTGAGGATGAGGTGCTTGACTCTCTTGACCGCAGCCTCAGCGTGGCCGTTTGACTGTGGGTAGTGGGGTGTTGACACGATGTGGCGGACTCCCCAACACTCCAGGAATCCTGTGAAGTCCCTGCTGGTGAACTGTGGCCCACCGTCCGTCCACAGACGTACGAGGACGCCCAGGTCACGAAAGAGGTGCCGGAAGTGGCGAATGGTGGCCGCGGACGTCGTGTCCGAGCCACAGATTACTACCACAGGCCAGCCAGAGAGTTGGTCGGCGACAACTAGGAAATGTTTCCCAGCTGTGCTGAAGAAATCAGCCGACACGGACTCGAAGGGCCTGGTGGATTCGTCGTCGCACAAGAGGGGCTCCTGCTGTTGACTGGGCTGTATGATCTGGCACGGCTCACAAGCACGGACCATATTGACGATATCCGCGTCAATGCCGGGCCAGTACACAGCCTGCCTTGCGCTGCGCTTGGTGGCCTCTGCTCCACGATGGCTGTCGTGTAAGCGGGCCAGAACGCGACGACGGAGAGCTACAGGGACGACCACACGGGCACCGTACAGGACGAGGTCCCCATCTGCGTAGAGGTCCTCACGTATCTTCCAATACGGGCGTAGGGCGTTGTGGCGGTCAAAACGGTCGCGAGTGAACCCAGTCCTCACACTCTCCAAGAGCTGAGTGTAGGAGGGGTCGTCTCGTGCCGCGGTCCGTAGTTCCTCAAGGGCCAGATCGCTGTGAAGAAGAAACAGCCGTGGCTTGGGTGGAGGCGGGGCGGGAGTGGACGTGGGTTCGGGCAGCTCTGTGTGGCACCGCCAGGCGCGTCGCTCGTTGATTCACGCACCCTGCTGGCTTTGTACCGAGTGGCTGGAATCTGCTCGGGAAAGTCTCTGGGCACCACGCCTAACTCCTTGCAGTGCTCCCACGACAACAAGGGTGTAGCGAGAGTAGGCTGCACGTCAATCCATCTGTGACACGACCTGTCGCTGTAGGTGATCTCCGCTTGAAAGGAGCCCACAGCGTCCGGCGTCTGGGAACCGTCCGCATTGTAGTACAGCAGCTGCGGCGGTGGATCCCAGGTCGCGTTTGGTGAGGCCCAGTTTCTGGAGGTGCTTCAGGCCTATCACCATAGTATCAGCGCCGGTGTCAGGTATCACCTCGATGTGACCCGACACATCACCGTGTGTGACGGCGACGCGGATGGTAGGGGAAGGGGTAGCCCTGGGGCGTGTGGTCGATTCCACCCTCCTGATGTGACTCAGCTGCTGCTTAGGGCTGCGTGGGCCATCTGAAGCGGGCTGCGTGCGAATCACCCCGAGGGAAGTGCGCTGATTTCCTCCTCGTCTCGGGCTTTTGGGCTTGGGTTGGCGGCAGCACTTGTCGTAGTGTCCATAGCGACCACAGGCCTGACACTTGTGGCCTCCTGCAGGGCACCTGTCTGTGTTAGACCAGTGGCCCTTACGGTCACATCCACGACACAGTGCGTCGGCGGCCGGGCATGTCTTGGGGCCATGCTGCTTTCCACAGCTGCCACAGGAAGCACTCGGCGGAGGCGTGGAAGAACGTGCGGGAGTCTTCACGTTGTTGGCCGCCTTCTTGTACTGTGAGATAGCTCTCACAGCAGGTGGGGCCCGTAAGGCAGAGGTGGCCTCGTATGACCGACAATCAGTCACTACCACCTGGAGTGTGGAGGAAGCGTCCAGGGGGATGAGTCACTGCACCAACTCTTCTTGCCTGACACCTGTCAAGATCCCGTGCTTGATCCAGACTTCCTCACATTCCTGGCTGTGAGCCTTGTAGACGTCGATCTCCGCCGACAAACTCTTTAAACGTACAAAAAAGTCGTCAAAGGATTCATTCTCGGCCTGCTTGCAGCTGGTGAAGGCGCAGCGACTCAAAGCCTCGTTATTCCGACCTTTAACATGCTCCTGTAAAAGGTCGAGCACATCCGTCACTGAAGACATAGAATCGGGAGGCACTTGCAACGTGTGCTCCAAAACTCTCTGGGTCTCCAGCGACAAACACATCCGCAGTTGGATGAGCTGTTTGTTTGGAGGCATGCTATCAACGTCCACCATCGTGGAGTAATCTGTCCACCGCCGCCTCCACTCACGAAAAAGCTGAAACATAACCTCTGGTTAGAGGGCGGGTGGGGGTTGAAGAGATGCCTTGGGAGCTGTTGGAGTAGCAAGAATACCTGGAGGACGCTGGTGTGGTGGAGGAGGGAGGGTACTGGCGCCTTTGTGCACGCTACCTGTGAGTGAGGGAGAGTGGGTTTGCGCCAGGGTCGCCAATATTGCATCAAAGCGTGCCTTTTCCTCCTGTCTTCGTATCTCCTCCCTCTGAAATTCCATCTCTCTGCGTCTCTCGTCCCTGTCGTCCATCCACCTCAGAATTGTGGCAATGTCCGTCGCTGGAGGTGGAGGATGAGAGGGAGCTTCTGCGCCCGGTAGAGGGGAAGGTGGGGAGTCGTGTCTCCCATCTTGACGTTGTCCCTTCTTACCGCCCGTCTTAGTCTGCTTGAACTGCGCTGTTTAGTATATAAAGTGGCGCCTCATCAGCTCGAACCACATATATATGACGTAAACAGAGCAGAAATAACGCATAGAGTCCACTGTTCTGTCCGTGAGTGCGTGCGTGCGTGCGTGCGTGTGTGTGTTTTTGTGTCTGAGAGAGCAGATCGTGGTGGCCTTAATGCGGGTGGCCAGAGCCGCCGCGGAGGTAAGACGTTAGTGTCTCCCCGGATGTCACACGAGGAGAGTGTACGCCTGCGTGCTCCGTGGGTACCACAAAAAACAGGCCAATGCTCAACTCTCAGCTCTATACACACTAATACACTGACACTAACACTGCCACCGTCACTAAAACGCACTGTGGCGGCGCAACACTGCACGTCGCGGCAAAACACAATGCAACACAACACAACACACTAGATTCGACTCGCACAAGCTTAATGATATTGTCCCAAGCATCACATTCAAAATTGAAAGAGAAATAAATGGATCCCTTCCATTCCTTGATTTGCTTATCATGAGAAATGGCCAAAACTACAAATTTAAGGTATACAGAAAGCCCACACAGGTAGACAGTTTCATACACTTTTTATCGAATCACCTGGAGTCTACCAAAATGTCAGTTTTTTCTGCTATGTTCTTAAGATGTCTGCGTATTTGTGACTCTGAATTGAAACACATTCGTTCCATTGCACAGAAACTCGGGTACCCTTCTGTGTTTGTTAATCGTTGTTTTAAAAGGGCTAAAAAATCCATTCATTCCTCTCAAACCAGGCAAATTCCTACACTTAAGAATATTTTGACTCTGCCCTATCGTAATGAATTTGTCCCGTTATTTCGGTCCATCAAGCTACTAAATATTAATGTTGTTTTCAAGTATGACTCAACCATTACCAATATGTTAATAAGAAATAGCCCAATTTTGAATGTAAATCGAAGTGTTTATTGTATTCCATGTAGCAAATGTAATTGTAATTATGTAGGACAGACAGGAAGAACACTGCAGCTCAGAATCAAACAACATAAGTACAATATCAGAACAGCATCTGAAAGCAGTGCCTTCTTCGTTCATGTTAGGAATAATAATCATCCCATTGCTTGGGAAAAAAGCTTAGAAGTATTTAAATCATCTTGTGTCAGAGAAAGACTTCTGGTTGAAGCTAGTTTGATTAAGGAATTAAAATCAATAAACCTTAGTGATGGTCAGTTCAAAACTGATAATATGTTACATAAATTTATTTGTCAGTGGCCCAAGGTTAGGAATGCTTTGAAAACCTTTTATCATGATGTATGATAGTTATTTAGTGGGTCTGTTATTTTTGACATGACTAGTCACGTCACCCCCCCCTTCTCTTAAGCTCCTCTACGTGTGTGTTTGTGTGAGGATTAGTAGATGACATCATTATTACCTGACCTCATGTTTTTAAGGTCACCCTGTATATTTAAGCCTCTCTCTGTCCATGTATTCCAGTTGCCTCTGAAGATGTCTTGAATAAAGACGAAAGCTAAGGTGCTCCGTTGTTTCCCTTTTCCCGTGTGATTTTTATCAAGATATATATATATATATATATATATATATATATATATATATATATATATATATATATATATATATATATATATATATTTATGCATAGAAGTTTCTGTCTGTCTGCTTGGCAGTGCATCACGATATTTGGTTTCGTTGGAATTGTCTTGACCCACAGATGGTTCTTAACTGGGTTTCATTTCACAAGTTTGAGTTTTTGGGTCTTAGGGACTTTTCTCTAATCTCCAAGAATATTCAGTTAATGGCGTCTCCGAGAACATCACGAATGGTTAATGGTCTCTCCTAGAATATCACAAGCCGTTAATGGCCAGCCAAACTTAATCTAACCTAACCTAATTACAGAGAATCCTAGTAAACATCTAGCAGCCTTTTCTGAAAGTAACATGTTAAATAGCTACCATGGTCCTTAGGGAAATAATATGCAATGGCCTTTTAGCTAAAAATACTTATAAAAGACATTATCTAATAGTGTGCCAATTCCCATGCTTCTATCATTAATACCACAATTTTATCACCAGTTTGCCTGACTATCCGCTGTATAACTTGATGCCTGGGCCTATGTGGTTGCCAATGATGATTCTTGCCTGTATTGTTAAGGAAGTTACGATTTACCAGCATGAAAAACTTGAATCCCAAGTTAAGGTGCACCTCATTTTCCTATTTTCTTAGATTATAAGCCAATTCTGGGTATGAAATACGATCACATAGAGTGAATATAAATAAAGCCTTTAACAATCATAAGAACGTAGGAATAGAGTGTAGTATCTGTTACTTTCTTCTTTGTCCTTATTTAATCTTTAACAATAAAGTATTAAGTTTGTCACAAACTTGGGGTTGGGTGAGTGTAAGAAAAGAGAATTATGGCCTGTTCTGAGGATGAACTCAGTAGAATATACCAAAGTACAGTATTAGGTATTATAATTTTCCTATGACTGTTATAAACTCACTGTACAGATGAATTGGGATAAAATCTTGAAAAATATCACCATAACTGTTAGTTGTCTGACAAACAGGAAATTATCTTTGTACTAAAAATATTTACCTCCATATTATACAAGTATAAGGACCAGTTATCTACAAGATATGAAACCTTGAGATAAGGTAGCAGGTAGTCGGCAGCTATCAAACAGGGCTGTACTACCGCCTGGGAAGATATTGGAAGCATAATGTGTTGTCTAATGGTAGACCCTGCTGCCATATGGCAACACAAACATTGTAATCAAGTCCTATGTTGCTGATCTGACTTTCTGCCTCAGTTATGCAAAATAGCAGGGTTTCAATTGTTTCTTTTACTTTGATAACAATACATAGATATCTTTTCTCGCTCTTGATCTGTTTTGTTTTTAAATTTTGTATTTATTATTATTATTATTATTATTATTATTATTGTTGCAATCATTACTATTTTTTTTATTATTATAATTTTTATATACAGGGTGATTCAGCAAAGAGAACATTAAATTGGAGGATAAAATCCTTGGATAATTCTAAACCACAATGTCTCTATGGCAAAATGTCAGATTCTGCATATGCCCAAGTGTTCGTGACAGGTGCGAGAAAATTAACCATAGTCCAGGCAATCTGGAAAGAGTCAGACAATCGATGGTACAACGTGTACAGGTCTGCATTGAGGCAGAAGGGGGCAACTTTGAACATTTACTTTAGGATGTAACAAAGAGGGGTCACGCGATAGAGAACTGTGAATAAATGATTACAAAATCTACGGGGGTTTCACTTCAAATTCACTCTCATTAATACAACATCTTAAATGTATTGTAACATGGAAACTATACAGAATCTGACATTTTACCATACAGACATTGTAGTTTAGAATTATCCAAGGATTTCATCCTCCAATTTAATGTACTCTTTGCTGAACCACCCTGTAATTATTAAGTATTATTATTATTATTATTATTATTATATTTTCGCCCACCCTGATGTGGGTCAGGGACCTGTGTCCGGGTGGGCTAATCCCCGGAAAAAAAAAAATATAAATGAAATAAAATAAAAAACTGTCGCCACCTGAACACTTTCTCAATGTCAGGAGTAAAAATGTATATAATATGTTAATGACATGGACTAAACCAGCAGTTGAAGAATAGTATCCGCTGGTTATATGGTATTTTATTTGGAAAAGTATTACATGTAAATGTATTTATCCTCACCAGAGAGGCTTCATATAGATGAAGTGTTGCCATTTGCTCACAAGTCAAATGCTCACAAGGTATATACTCACAAGACAAATGCTCGCAAGAAAAATGCTCATAAGACAAACACTCACAACAATAATGGAAAGGAATACAAATATTAGGTTAGGTTAGGTTAGTTTAGTTTCATTTTGTGAGCATATGTCTTGTGAGCAAATTTTATGAAACCCATATACAGTTGGTATATTCATGAAATTCTATCAATTAATCAGAGACTAAAAGTATTAAACATAAAATAAGATGATAATTAAATGGTTTAACAATAACTTGATACAGTCTGCTATGTTGATAGAAAATTATTTCCGCATTTTTTCAGGTTTAATTTTAACTGTAGTAATAATAAGGATGGGAATACAATGATCATGGTAATGTCAGCTTATAGCATTTATTAAAGGCAGGATAAGTTAAAATAAATGGATGATCAAGAGTACAGTATTTTAAAAGAAAAATTCTCCACATATTTCACAAATATATTAATACATAATATCCATGTACATATGTATATTTTAAAATTAAAGACAGTATATTAATTAAGGCATATGTTATGAGTCCAGTACTTTGTTTCTGCCAGTATTAGGATTAACTCATTGTCAGTGGAAATTGCCAGATTGCAGAGATTTTCACATAAGCTTAAAGGAAAAACATACCCTTTTTTGCCACTAATGTAAATGGCTTATGAATTCTGAAGATGCATCAAAGACACAATCCTTATATTTTGCTTAGATTAGGTTAAGCAGTGATTCATCATTCCACCCAGTACTTAACATTGCCTGTTTTACATTACAAGAACAAACCATCCACACAGAGTGTGGGTAGATCATTTCAATGCTGCTGATAATTACTCAATGTTCTGTAAGTTTTGTTAGGCTTTTCTTACATTACCTAAGATCTGTAAATGCTATTTTGACATCTTCACTAAACTACACATGAATCAAATTTTCATTGTATCCTTGTATTGCAGTCAAATTATATTTCTTTTTATATATATATATATATATATATATATATATATATATATATATATATATATATATATATATATATATATATATATATATATATATATATATATATATATATATATATATATATGTGTAATATTCAGACATTTTAATGTGATATTTTGAGACGTTATAAAAAAAAAACGATCTGCCGATCAGGGAAACATAAGTAGGCCAGACTGAAACACTCGTGCCTCGTGGAGAGTTAAGACAAAGCCTCCAAGCAACGCCCTCATCCAGGGGGGTGGAAGCATTTTGAACTAGGCTTATAGAAGTTTAAATGCACTTTATCAAATTAATGTACACACGATTCATGGAGTTAAGGGACAATTATCAAATTTAAAGTTATTGTGGATAGTTCCCAGTTCTAAATATGTTACGTGTGTCCCAGAGAAACTATTATAAATAAGGGAAAGATGACGTCATGGAGGGGGGGGGCAGGCGAGCGCCATGAGGGATGCAGGCGTTGACTGGGCCTCAGTAGCTCCGGATCATTGCCGAGACGGACGTCTAACTATGAACTCCGCCAAGGGAAACGACCACGTGGCCTCGTCCCTTCCAGCGCATCCGTCCGTGTTGCAAGTACGTCTGTATTCGATCTCAGACGGTGTTGAGAGACGGCGGAGAAGAATTTAACAGTAGTTAACAAAGTGCTCCTTTTGCAGGGTCACGAGAACCCACTTGATTGGTAGTTGGTGGCTTGGAAGACATAGCTGGCTACTTACTGGGTGGATACCCACCCGGAGGGTGAACAGACTGGTGTCCCTACCTACAAAACTATCGTGACTGACCACAGAGCTTGGATGTGGTCGATCTGGTTCATCAAATCTCCCCACTTTGGTTCATACAACACCACAAGACCCACCCTCACATCTCCTCAGTCAGTCAGTGAAAACTCTTACTAACGGGAAAGTAGAACCCTTCCCTCAGCTGGGCAGGGTTCACCTGGTTGTACTCTGAGCTGGCCTAACTAGGCGGGCTGACGGTCGCTCTCTTCCTGTCCGTGAAGTACTGGGAGTAGGCTGAGTGAATGAAAGGTCACACGCTGGGACCGGGAGTTCAAGTGGTTACATGGAACATTCATCTCCGCAGTAATGGGTGTATGTGATTAAAATAGCCAAGTCCAGGTGTGTAATCAACGCTCATCATGGTTGATTGCACACGTGGGACGTAGGAGTTCCTCTTCAAAAATTGGTGAAAGGCTGTAGCACCTTAAAGTATGGGTGTATTCTGAACATATGTGTGAAGCATGTTAAGGGTGATGGTGGTGAAATGTGATTAGAATAGCCAAGTTCAGGTGTGAGATCAGCGCTCCTCATGGTTGATTGCACACATGGGACGTAGGAGCTCCTTTTCAAAAATTTGTGAAAGGCTGTAGCACCTTAAAGTACGGGTGCATTCTGAACTTATGTGTGAAGCATTTTTACTGGTGTTGGTGGAGAAGTGCATTCACGACTCCTGGGCCGACAAAGAGTAATGAAAAAACAGCGGAGCACCCGCCTGCCTGACGGGTCATGAGTGACTTTCTCGGTTTCTTGTAAATGCCTGCCACTTGTCAGGTTAGCAGTTACAACCTTCGGGTTCTGTGTAGTTAGGACAGTTAGCGTTACAGTATTTTGTGGGTCATCCCAGACATGCTATGAGTGATCCATGTTCTTGTGTAGTATGACTAAATCGGGATTTCTATTCATCAGTGATTGCTATAATTTTGTCGGATGCACTTAAGGGATTTTCATCGGTGCAAGTATTAGTTTTTTAGTATTTTTTGTGCCACTAAGTCATGTAGGATGTACGAAGGAATTGTTTCACATAAGTTCCTCGTTTCGCTTCAATAGTAGTTCTTTTCAGATGCAATTAATATCTTTAAATATTTTTTTGATACCATGTACAACTTTTGTTTCACATTGTAGAGTTGTAAACTTGGCTAAGAAGTACTCTAGTGCTTGTGTACAATTATTGATTCCGTCTGTAGTGTTGGAAGGAATAGTAGTGTTATCCTTTACCCGTGCGTCTCATTAACCCCAATCACAGGTACTAGCTATTCCACGGTCACGGAAAATACTTTTATTAATTGCGTTTGTGCTGGTTCGGGATTCCCCGAGGGGCGCTTCTACTGCATTACCATCCACTATAACTCAAAAAATCCCAATAAGTAGTGAGAATTCTGACCGGTTACATATATATATATATATATATATATATATATATATATATATATATATATATATATATATATATATATATATATATATATATATATATATATATATATATTGTTACGCCGTTTCTTAATTTACTTAAATATCCAGGTTCTAGGCGTAACCAAACAAAAAAGGTGAAGTAAATTAAAAGGGAATAAAAATAAATAAAATAAACCTTTAAGAATTTAAATAATTAAATATTAACACAATAAAGAGCCTCGTAGGCTGTCATAACAAATTGATTCACCATCGAAACTTTTAAGGCACAAATGATACTAAACATCGAAACATCAAAAGAATAAAAATAAAGCATTGGATTACGTTAACACTGCATAAACATATAAAAACAAACACTGAAATTAAATAACGTGAAACAACACTGAATTACTTAAATGTAACTAAGCAAGCACTGATGGACACATAAGAGACAAGAATAGGTACTCACATTGATATACCACATTGGTAGCGACAGGAACAACACAGTAATAAATTTAAGTATAAGAAACAGGTGACAAGTGTCATCAAAACAATGTGAACTGCATGACAAGGTGGACTGGACTGCCTTCCGTCAGTTGGTGGACTTCTATATATATGGCCTTTTCCGGCCAGTGAGACCCGCTTGTGGGTCGTTTAACGATGCAGATGGTCGTTAGAGAACAAAGAATGCTTGTTAAAATACTAAATGAAGAAATAAGATGGGGGTGAACAAATAATAATAGTTAAAACCTTAACAGCACATGGTAAGGTGACTAGATTATATAATAGTAAATATAACACATCATTACAGGAATAATATGGAACAACATGGAAGCATGTAATATATAAAAAAAATAGAAAAATACGACAGGGTCGTAACACTTCGCCCCATAAAATAAAATTTTGCTTGCACAAATTTTGATGTGACACAAGTGTTCATTCTGTGGGTCTAGATAACAGATCACTAGCATCACAGGCTAGCTTGCAAGTGTTACGAACCACGCCACCAATTGTCATGATCTACCTACCCAGCACTATGAACCACGCCATCTATTGTCCTGATCTATCTACCCAGCACCACGAGCAACGCCATCTAGGGACGAAACCCGATTATTACTACTCTTAGTTACCACTCAGGGGTTTGCCTTCTCCATATCCTGGTTGTTGCGTCACCTCCTCAAAGTCTTCTTCGTCAGCTCCAGTTCGAGGAGAGTTCAGTTCACTCTTGGAAGTGACCACAGGATCACCTATCCTGAAAACCTACGGCACAGTGACTACCTACCGTCTTCTACAATACTCAGCCTTACTCGTCAGCCATCTCAGCTCCGCACTTAAGTATTTGTTATCCTGTATTGCCTCCCCGCGTCCACTTGCTTCAAAATTGTTTTATGTTGTATAAATATGTATATACTGTTAATGTTTAGGTTAAGTATGGTTAAGGGTAAATTATAGAAAGCTGAATATTTTGTTAGGGAATTTATGGTACCTTATTATACACAACAAAAACTCTCATCCTTTGTCTACCCTTTTATAGTCTGATTGTCTTTGTTTTTTTGTTTTTTTGTTGCCTGTTGGGATCTGGGTAGACTTTTCACTATATTCTAAATCCCCAACTCGTAACAAATGGCGACCGTGACAGGACCCGACCTTAAGTGCCATATTTCTTCCCCCATTGTTACTCAGTGTTAATTATTCCTCCCAGTCACTTCTGTTCACAATTGCTTTACGGTGGTTTAAAGTTTCCTTCATATGTGTGTGCATATATTGGTATTACCGTACAGTAAGAGTGACAGACGTAGGATATTAGGTTCCAAGTGTCATAAGGCTTACCTGTTATTACACGTGGTAGTCGTGTAGTAAGTCTTATCGAGTGTAGGGAAGAATCCGGATCTGTTTAATGCCGTACCCTCACTCCAGAGTAGGCTGTTCCATAGTCACTAGTTTAGGGTGAAGTGATATCTTGGGACGCCCCGCTCTACCAGGACCCCATAATTATAAAGCCTCAATTATTGTTCTTCTCATTATCTCATTCGGGGTCAATAATCAAGTAACTCAACGGTTGTTAATCCGGATCTTTATATTAATGCCGTAATACGCCCTTCCTGTTTCAAGTATCTAAGGGTTGTTAATCCGGATCTTTATATTAATGCCGTAATACGCCCTTCCTGTTTCAAGTATCTGAGGGTTGTTAATCCGGATCTTTATATAAATGCCGTAATACGCCCTACCTGTTTCAAGTATCTAAGGGTTGTTAATCCGGATCTTTATATTAATGCCGTAATGCGCCCTTCCTGCTTACTCAAGGGTTGTTAATCTGGATCCTTATATTAATGCCGTTATACGCCCTTCCTGTTTACTCAAGGGTTGTTAATTGGATCCGGTACGCCCTTCCTGTTTCAAGTATCTAGGGTTGTTAATCCGGATCTTAATGCCGTAATCACCCGGATCTTTATATTAATGCCGTAATACGCCCTTCCTGTTTATTCAAGGGTTGTTAATCCGGATCTTTATATAAATGCCGTAATACGCCCTTCCTGTTTATTCAAGGGTTGTTAATCCGGATCTTTATATAAATGCCGTAATACGCCCTTCCTCTTTCAAGTCTCTTATCCTCATTTAAGGATCTTATCAGAAGAGCAATATTCATAAGTTTAATTTCCCTAGGTATAACTTGGGTAGTTTCCAGAACTTTCTGGTTATCCACTGCCGTGATATTTTCTAAGGGTATCCACTTATCTTATCTTTTGCCCATTAATTAATTTATCTACGTTTTCTTAATGGCCACCTCAGGATTTGTTAAACTTGGTAGTCCTGGAGGAGTGGAAGAGCAAGGTACCATTTCACATCTTGAAGCATGTGGAGGAGCGTGGAGAGGTTAATTTAGGGCGTGCCGCTGAGCTGGCTGATGCGTACGCCTTGCTGGTGGAGTCACTGTGCCGTAGGGAACGTGGTACTTTCCGACACGTTAGATCCTCCTCTGATGATAACCTTGGGGAAGTGAGTGGTAGGTCGAAAGGTCCCACACCTACCCCCCCTGATGCAACCAAGTTTTATTGTTCTTACTGTAAAAAACCAGGCCATACGATCCAGTCTTGTAAACACCCAAAGTGTCGAACTGCTAAAAGTAGTTCCCTGGATCCCAAATCCAAACCAATAGCAACCACCAATGTGGAAAGGCCCCATCAGGATCTCTTCTCTTCATTCACCTATGAGGGAAAAATTTCAATCATAGAGGGGTCTCGTTCTTTCCCTATTCGTATACTACGTGATACGGGCGCAGCACAATCTATCCTCCTGTTTAACGTCATTCCTGATATATCTACCGCATTTACTAATGAGTGTTCTAATTTCAGATCTCTCATCCCATTCTTCCTATCCCTTAGCTAAAGTGCACCTCCATTGCCCCTTGACTACTGGGGAAGTGCAAATAGCCATTAGGAAAGATCCAATGCCTGTGAGCAGCATTCATTTATTATTGGGTAATGACTTGGTAGGAGATCTAGTGGTTCCCAACATAAAGACAGTCGACTCTCCCTTACCTGTCAACTCCACCACTGACCTCGAAGAAACTATTCCTCACCTTTTCCCATCTTGTGCTGTCACCCGGTCACAGTGTGCGAAATGGGCCCTCTTCATCTAAAACCACCTCCAATATCTTCCTACCCACAGAAGATCTGTACAATAAGACCATTAGCAAGGATGAGCTCATTAAAGCCCAACAATCTGATCCATCTTTGTTCAAACAGGTGATGAAAGACCTCAGTGTGGACCATTGTACATCTTCGGCTTACCACCCACACTCCCAAGGTTGCTTGGAACGGTTCCATCAAACTTTCAAATCAAAACTATCTCCCCTCAACTATATAGTCCATACTCCTGATCGCAAAAAAGATTCACAACTTGTTCACCTTAATCTCATGAAACTTTACCATTCCAGGCAGTCAGAGGAAGACATCCCAGAGGCTATAAGCTTACCTGTATTGCATACGGTTTTGTCAGGGCCGGAGCTGGAGACAGATGACATGGATCTATTGGAGAATTTAGACTTCCCTCTACCTAAAGAAAACCCTGCTAACAGTCACATACTCAACAACTTGGATGAGTATTTTTCTGTTTTGAATCCATCTCAAGCAAAAGATCTCACTAAGTTATTATCAACATTTCCTAAAGTCACGTCAGGCCTCCCAGGTTTTTGCAATATACTTAAACATGATATTAAAATAATCTCAGATGATGTACAACCCATTAGGCAATCAGCATATCGACTAAATCCACAAAAAAGAGAGATTATGAAAAAGGAGGTAGATTTTTTGTTAAAACAAAACTTAGCTCAGCCTAGAACCTCCCCCTGGGCTTCACCTTGCCTTCTCTTTCCAAAACCCGATAGCACTTTTCGTTTCTGTACTGATTATCGTAAAGTGAACCAGGTCACTGTCTCAGACTCCTACCCTTTACCCTTGATTGAAGATATAATAGACAGCATAGGCTGTGCAAAATTTATAACTCCATTTGGTCTTTTTCAATATTTGGTTATGGCGTTTGGCTTTTCTAATGCTCCGGCCACATTCCAGAGGGCAATCAATCACCTAATTCAGGACCTAGGTGGGACGTTCGCCTACCTGGATGACCTGGTGGTGGTGTCGGACGGCTGGGACGAACATCTGGTGCGTTTGGAGATACTGTTTGCACGACTGCAAGAGACTGGATTCACCATAAACCTGGCTAAATCTGCTTTTGGCCGGGCCTCAGTGACTTACCTGGGACATATCGTTGGGCATGGTATGGTGAGACCCAAGGACGCAAACGTTAAAGCCATCTTGTCCTTCCCCACTCCAAGGACGAGGAAGGAACTCATGCGCTTCCTGGGGATGTGCGGCTACTACCGTCGGTTCTGCAGTAACTTCTCCAGCGTGGCCGGACCCCTCACAGACCTTACCAGTTCTGCGGTCCCTTACATCTGGAACCAGAGGTGCGACAAGTCTTTCCACCGCCTCAAAGCCTTCCTTGCCTCCAAGACTGTAGTCCACCCCTGACTACACCTTGCCCTTCCATCTGCAAATCGACGCTAGCGGTGTCGGAGTGGGGGCTGTGCTCCTACAACCTGACCCAACCACTGATGTCCTTCACCCTGTGGCATACTACTCCGCCAAGTTGAAAAAACATCAGACCAACTACTCGACCATAGAAAAGGAGGCCCTGGCTCTGGTGTTGGCAATAAAGAAGGTTGAATGTTACCTCCAGTCTTGCCCACAAACAACCCTAGTCTTCACCGACCATAACCCACTCACGTTCATCCAAACCAACAAGACCTCCAACCAGCGAATCCTCCGCTGGGCTCTCCTCACCCAGCCCTATAATCTACAAGTCCGGCACATAAAGGGGGTGGACAACCTGATTGCGGACTCCTTATCCCGAGCTCCAGTGGAAATGAAGCAGCTACTCTCCAGACGCACCAGGTGATCACCTCCTTCGCGCTATGGAGGTCTTTGGAGGGGGGGTGTGTTACGAACCACGCCACCAATTGTCATGATCTACCTACCCAGCACTACGAGCAACGCCATCTAGGGACGAAACCCGATTATGACTACTCTTAGTTACCACTCTGGGGTTTCCCTTCTCCATATCCTGGTTGTTGCGTCACGTCCTCAAAGTCTTCTTCGTCAGCTCCAGTTCGAGGAGAGTTCAGTTCACTCTGGGAAGTGACCACAGGATCACCTATCCTGGAAACCTACGGCACAGTGACTACCTACCGTCTTCTACAATACTCAGCCTTACTCGTCAGCCATCTCAGCTCAGCACTTAAGTATTTGTTATCCTGTATTGCCTCCCCGCGTCCACTTGCTTCAAAATTGTTTTAGGTTGTATAAATATGTATATACTGTTAATGTTTAGGTTAAGTATGGTTAAGGGTAAATTATAGAAAGCTGAATATTTTGTTAAGGAATTTATGGTACTTTATTATACACAACAAAAACTCGCATCCTTTGTCTACCCTTTTATAGTCTGATTGTCTTTGTTTTTTGTTTTTTGTTGTTGCCTGTTGGGATCTGGGTAGACTTTTAACTATATTCTAAATCCCCAACTCGTAACATAAGACTTAGAAAAATTAGGGCTCTTAAAATAGGATATGAGCATAATACATTTTTCAAGTTCTGATAAGACTCCTGACACCTTGAAGTCCAACAAAAATATATTACCATTTCATCAACAAATCAGTATGGGGTAGTGCCAATTCGGCAAAATTACAATTATATCTCCTGTAATAACCCACACAACCCAAAAATCTGCGGACTTGTCGTTTGTTACATTGAACAGGTATCTGAGAAATAGTGTCACACCTTGCTGTGGGAGGAGCAAGTTTCCAACCCATTACATGTCCCAGATACAAAAGTTGAGCACAAACAAATTCTGACTTAGCAAAGTTTATAACAAGTCCTACATTTTCCAACTCAGTGAAGAGAGCGTCTAGCTGACATAAATGATCTGACCAAGTGTCAGAAAAAATTTCAACATCATCTAAATATACTACACAACCAGGCCAATTGGCCGTGACTTGTGACAATAGCCTTTGAAAGGTAGGAGGGGCATTGCAAAGCCCGAAAGGAATAACATTAAATTTATAGGTCTTACCTAATGTCACAAAACTGGAGAGGTCTTTAACACGACGGGTCAATGGTACTTGCCAAAACCCTCGAAGGCAATCAATCTTAGAGAGGAACCTAGCGTTCCCGATTTCTTCGATGCAGTCGTCGACTCTTGGTAGAGGGAATCTGTCCTTGCTGGTGACGGAGTTGACCTTGCGGAAGTCGATGCATAATCGAAGAGTGCCGTCCTTCTTCGGTACTAGGGTGACTGGTGAGCATCACTCACTGATAGGGAGCCTGTTTGATATGCTTAGCAGAACCAACATCAATATCATGCACCACGGCAGTTGTACAGCCAGGCCTGTCTTGGAAGACAGGAGGATATTGTTGGATGGCGGCCAGCATGTCAGCTCTCTGGTGTCCCGGTAGACGCTGTAGCTTCTCCTGCAACTCCACGGAGTTGGACTGCCAAACCCTGACTGATGACCGGGCGAGTGGACTTGCCCCTTCTTTTTCCTCTTCTTTCTCACCGTCTACCAAGAAAGTGTCAACGGCACACACGGGAACTGGATCATCAGCAACACATGGGGCTGCTGGGCGTGTGTGCTACAGCTTGGTGTTGACGTGACATAAGCGCTGTAGTCGGCGCCTGTCAGGGGTAGAGATAATATAGTTCGTGGGGCTTACCTGAACTTCGCATGGAGCGGCTGTCCATGTCCGGCAAGAGAATGAGACCTTGATCTCCCATCTGGAACTCTGTGTCTGGCACGCTTGTCGTACCATGTCTTGGAGTGCGACCAGTGGTCTGCGGCAAGGATCCAACAACTTAGAAGCTTCTTTCTAACATCTACTAAACTTAATACATTAATGCTCTCTTCACTACTACCTAACAATGAACTATTCCCAACTTTGTTAGGGCTCCTTGAAAACTTTTCCTACAAAATATGAAGCACCGTCTGTTTGAACACGGTACGGCAACCCAAAGTGACTAAACAGGTCAAGCAAACATTTAACAAGAGCCTTAGCAGTAACTTTCCTAAGAGGTAAAGCATGCAAGTACCTAGTGGAGGTATCAATGACTAAATAAATATTTAAACCCACTAGAAGTTTTAGGCAGAGGGCCTACAATATCACACTGTACTGTTGTAAAGGGCTCAGGTACGTGAGGTACTCTTACAAGTGGAAAATGTGGAATAGCCCGATTGGCTTTGCCTACCTTTTGACAAAAAAGACAGTACTTACAATATTTAGTAACATCTCTCCTCATACATGGCCAATAGAACTTTCTGGCCAGCCTGTTGAACGTCTTTCGGACACCTTGATGTCCAGAAAAGCGACCGCCATGGGCCAGAGATAGAACATGTCTGTAAGTGTGTGGGAGAACTATTTGAGTGATAGACGCCCAGTCCGCGTCTTCCTCTGACATAGTCGGTGGGAGCCAGCGGCGGCACAAAACACCGTCTTGACTGAAATATCTCGTGGTAGGGCCCGAATCATTGGCTGGATGGGACACCAGGTCAAACAAGAGCCGTAATGAATCGTCTTGCTCTTGCGCAGCTATTAAAGCAACTCTCCCGGTCACAGCATTAACTGCGGAAGAAATGTCTTGGGAAGCAATCGGGTAAGCAAAAAGTCCTTCTAAGGACATTGAATCATCTACATCAGGCGTTACATTATGATCATTAGTCATTAACATAAAACGAGTCACAGCACACAAAGGGAAAACACCGTGCACATCATCTTCAAGCTGTTGCAGCAAATCGTTACCGAGTATGAGGTCCGCTCTCTAGCAACAAGGAGACTTGACACGTACTAACACAGGCAGCTCGTGCACACAGGCTACGTTTAGCTATCTCTGAAAAACCAAAGGAGCTGCACCTTTACCCCAAAGGGCGCCCAAAATGAGGTTTTGTCTTCCTCGCCGCAACAACACCCTCTTTGATGAGAGCTTGGAGACAACCGGAGTCTCTCAAAATAGTGACTGGTGTTTCGACACCATCAACTTCTACCGTGCCTTGTGACAAAAAGGGACGAAAGGTACCAACGTCTGGGTCCTTCGCAAAACTCTCCTGGAAAAGATCAAGGTCTCGTGAGGCGAGAACCGAAACTGCAACCTCTCGTGCTTCACCTTATTTGGCTGCGGCCTTGTCCAACAAAAATCCGCCTTATGACACGGCTTTCCACAGAAACTACAAGTAAATTAGAAAATTAGGACTCCCCATTAGGTGGCGAACGAGTCCACCTCCTCCTGTCATGTACAAAATTATTACGCACAAAATTACCATTGTTAGTCCTACCATGCCTCAAAACAAATCCATCAGCATGCTTAGAAAAAAAAATATGGCAAGTATCAAAAGGTTGTTAGTGCATCCTGGCAAGGTCGCCAAAACTGTTACTCCGTCTGTTAATTTACTTAAATATCCAGGTTCTTGGCGTAACCAAACAAAAAAAGTGAAGTAAATTAAAAGGGAATAAAAATAAATAAAGTCAACCTTTAAGAATTTAATTAATTGAATATTAACACAATAAAGAGCCTCATAGGCTGTCACAACAAATTGATTCACCATCGAAACTTTTAAGACACATCGAAACATCAAAAGAATAAAAATAAAGCATAAACATATAAAAACTAACACTGAAATTAACTAACGTGAAACACTGAAATACTTAAATGTAACTAAGCAAGCACTGATGGACACATAAGAGACAAGAATAGGTACTCACATTGATATACCACATTGGTAGCGACAGGAACAACACAGTAATAAATTTAAGTATAAGAAACAGGTGACAAGTGTCATCAAAACAATGTGAACTGCATGACAAGGTGGACTGGACTGCCATCCGTCAGTTGGTGGACTTCTATATATACGGCCTTTTCCCGCCAGTGCTACCCGCCGGTGGGTCGTTTAATGATGCAGATGGTCGTTAGAAAACAAAGAATGCTTGTTACAATACTAAATGAAGAAATAAGATGGGCTTGAACAAATAATAACAGTCAAAACCTTAACAGCAAGGGTAAGGTGACTAGATTATATAATTGTAAATATAACACATCATTACAGGAATAATATGGAGCAACATGGAAGCATGTTATTTCATAAAATATATATATATATATATATATATATATATATATATATATATATATATATATATATATATATATATATATATATATATATATATATATATATATATATATCAACGACTCACCAGCTGGTGACTCGAACCTCGACCTTATGTGTGACGGGATTACCACCTTTGGCAAGGTGGCAGCAATATATATATATATATATATATATATATATATATATATATATATATATATATATATATATATATATGTCTGTCTATTTGTCTATTTGTTTATTTGTTTATTTGTTTGTGTGTCCGAACGAGAATCTCGGAAATTACTTTACCGATGTGTAGTGATGATGGATGGTGTTATATGTAGTGATGAAGGATGGTGTTATATGTAGTGATGATGGTGTTATATGTAGTGATGATGGATGGTGTTATATGTTGATATGAATGATGTTATATGTAGTGATGATGGGTGGTGTTATATGTAGTGATGTTATATGTAGTGATGATGGATATTGTTATATGTAGTGATGATGATGGTGTTATATGTAGTGATGATGGATGGTGTTATATGTAGTGATGATGTATGGTGTTATATGTAGTGATGATGGATGGTGTATATGTAGTGATGATGGATATTGTTATATGTAGTGATGATGGATATGTTATATGTAGTGATGATGGATGGTGTTATATGTAGTGATGATGGATGGTGTTATATGTAGTGATGATGGATGATGTTTTATGTAGTGATGATGGATGGGTTATATGTAGTGATGATGGGTGGTGTTATATGTAGTGATGATGGATGATGTTTTATGTAGTGATGTTGGGTGGTGTTATATGTAGTGATGATCTATCTATCTATATCTATCTATATAAAACAAAGAAGTATGTCTGTTTGTGTGTTTGTGTTTTTGTTTGTGTGTCCGCACGAGAATTTCAGAAACTACTTTACCGATCTGTAGTGATGATGGATGATGTTATATGTAGTGATGATGGATGTTGTTATATGTAGTGATGATGTGTGGTGTTATATGTAATGATGATGGATGGTGTTAAATGTAGTGGTGGTGGTGATGGTGGTACTGACAGTGGTAGTGGTGGTGATGGTGATAGCGGCATGTTTGTGGTGATAGTGGTGGTGGTAGTGACTGGTTAATAGTAGTGGTAATGATGGTGGTGGTAATGATGATGGTGGTAGTAGTGGTGGTAGTGATGATGATGGTAGTAATGATGGTAGTGATGGTGGTGCTATATGTAGTGATGATGGATGGTGTTATATGTAGTGATGATGGATGGTGTTATATGTAGTGATGATGGATGATGTTATATGTAGTGATGATGGATATATATGTAGTGTGATGGTGGTGTTATATGTAGTGATGATTAGACAATAAAATAATAACAGTTTAATGCTAAAAAAAATATACTTTGCTGTACCATTGTAGTGAAAAACATGGTGGAACTTACATACACCGTTAATGAACTATTGATGGAAGAAGAAGTTTTGGGGACTGAACAGTGAGACAATGTGGAGCCTCCAGGAGGGTGCGTCCTACCGTGGCCTAGCGGATTCTGAGTATATATATATATATATATATATATATATATATATATATATATATATATATATATATATATATACCCCCTGTATATATAAAATCACACAGGGAAATATAAATATATATATATATATATATATATATATATATATACCCCCTGTATATATAAAATCACACAGGGAAAAGGGAAACAATGGAGAACCTTAGCTTTCGTCTTAATTCAAGACATCTTCGGAGTCAACTGAATTATAGAGACTGCTTTGTTTGACGAGAGTCACTGGTCTAAGCTGATTAATCCAAATTTGTTCATAAACTTATCATCTTATGATCTACAGACAAATGAGAAATTTTTGTTTGGTTTTGGCAGGAAGTTTTCTATTGCTCAGCGCACCGTTAATTCACTTACTATTGCTAAAGGTGTAATCAACCTGGAAAGGAATAAGTCGATAGTTGTTACAAATGAAGATATTTCCATTGCTACAGGTTGTATACATAGTATTTTACATAAGAAATGGTTTCAAACATTCCCCCCAAAAATGAAACAGCCTTGAAAAACTTGAAAAGAAATGTGAATACCTATATTACTAAGGCTGATAAGTCTAATGCTATTGTAATTTTGGATAAATGTGACAAAAATTATAAGAAGAATTCATTAATAAGTGATGAAAGCACTTATTGTGAGCTTAGAAGAGATCCCCTGGAATATTTTAATAAGTTATCTAACTCCAAAATGAACGGTGTTATTGAAAAAGAACCCAGATCTCATCAAACAGTTCTCTGAAATCAATCCAACTTTACCTTATATGTATGGATTGTGAAAAACACATAAACCTAATAAACCATTACGCTCTATCGTGAGTTCTATGGGTTCTGTTACGTACAAATTATCCAAGTGGTTTGTAAAGATGCTATCCCCGCTTACAGGCCAGATATCTAATTCACATATACACAACAGCAATGATTTAATTGATAAACTCAAGATTCACAATGAACCATGTGAATTAATAAGTTTTGATGTAAATTCACTTTTCACTAGAGTACCAGTGAATGACCTACTTTCATTCCTTAAAGATAAGTTGCCTCTGTTAGATTTGACTATTGAACATGATACATTTCTGTAATTGATAGAGTTATGCGTTACTGACAATGTGTTTAGAGCAAATGGAAAGTCTTACAAACAAATATTTGGCATGAGCATGGGTAATTGTCTTTCTGCCCCTTTAGCCTGTATTTATATGGAGTTTTTTGAGGCTAGATTACTACCCAACATAGGTGACTTTATTCCTCCTTGGTATAGATATGTAGATGATGTGCTTTGTCTATGGCCTAGAAACAGTGAACCAATGTAATTTTTAGACAAGCTTAATTATAATATCCCTAGTATATTACCTTAAAAATTTTGCAAGATCAACTTCAGACGCTGGTACGCTTTTTCCAACAGCGACGAGAAACATGCGAAGGTTCATGAGACGAAAGTGTAGAAGTTCAATAGTTTGTGAAACCATCGTCGATACATTAGTAGCTGAACTGAGACTCTGTAGGATGTTCAATGCTGATTGTAGTTGCGCGTCGACGTTTTCCATCTGACGGGTAAGTTGGAGCAGTCCATGTAACTCATACTTGATGTTCACCACGTCCTCCACTAAGAGAACGCGTCCAAGGGGTGCAAGAAGCGCACCTGGTTTGAGGACGGATGTGGACATGTCTGTCAACACAACGGTGCCACAAAACAGTAGAAGCAACACAATGATGTTCCAAGCCATTCTGTAAGAGATTACACACGTTTTAATATCTACTTGCAGAACGAAGTTTCATACAATAATCATTAGGCACACTCTGCTTCTGTACAGTCTGTAAAGAGGTGTCTATCACATCATCATCAACTGTGGGCAATAAATTCTCATGGGTCTTTTTAAGACGGTCTGCATGCACGACATCTGCAATCTGTGCGTTAGGCTTCCAAATTTTAAATTTGTTGCCTGTTTCTTTGGCAATAATGCGGAATGAACCCGAAAACTTAGCCGAAAGCTTGGAGTTCCTTTCTGGTTCTCGTACCATAACAGCATCTCCTACGTTTAACACGACAGGATTAGCATGTTTATGTTGTTTGAACATCATTTCAGCGCGTGACGCTGCATAATGTGATCGTACTTGGGTATAAATATCCGTAAAAACACGGATTTGTTTTGCCGCGAAATCATCCATATTATAAACAGGGTTCGGCGTATCCCTAAGTATATCATAAGATAGACGTTTATCTGTACCATATACAATGTAGTAGGGTGATTTGCCCGTAGAGCTATTAATCGACCCTTTAATAGATGCTGCAACCTGCGGTAACCAATCTTCCCATGTGTATTGCAAATCACAAACAATCGGGCGAAGTATCTCCAGGATCTTGCGATTGGTTCTCTCAACAAGGCCACTTGCCAGCGGATGATAAGCTGTCACAAAACTTTGCTTAATTCCATATTGCGCACATATTTGCGCTACTAGCTGATTCTTGAACTCTGTACCATTGTCAGAGAGAAGAACTTTAGGCGTAGTATATGGACATATAAGATTCATCACTAATGCATAGGCCACCGAATCGGCCGTTTTATCCTTTAGTGGGACCAAGACCACGAATCTAGAAAAATGATCCACACACACTAAGACGTACGGTGATCCCTGATGACTCCTCGGGAGTTGTAACAAGTCAATAGCGACTGTGTCAAACGGACGGTCTGGTGTAGGATATTGTAGAATCGGGGCCGGTGATCCTGTAGAACCTTTATGTTGAGCACATGCCAAGCATTTAGCAATGTGTAATTCTATGTCTTTCTTCATAGTGTCCCAGAAATACTTCTTTCTTAATTCCGCCAAGCATTTGTCACGACCCTGGTGACCTCCCTGTGGAACATCATGGAACAATGTTATAATCGTTTCACACAACGTGTCAGGTACGACTATATGAGAAACAATACCCTCTGGCGTCTTTTTCGACCTATGGAGTATGTTATGCCATTTCACATCCTCTCCCGGTAAATACCTAAACTCGGGGTCAAATTCCTGAATTGTCAGATACCAGCGTGCTAATCTGCCTGATAAGTTTCTGCCATGGAACAGCTCAGTTACTGCCGCATGATCCGTAAAAACAGTTATCCTATATCCAAGGATAATGTCTTTGAATTTCTTAAGTGCCTACACAACGGCAAACGTTTCCAAATGTGTTAGCAAATAACGTGTTTCAGCATCAATAAGTTTACGACTTGCAAAGGCTATCACTCTAAACTAACCACGCGTATCCTCTTGCATGAGTACAGCTCCGATTCCAAGTCCAGAAGCATCAGTACAGAGGGTGAAAGGTTTAGTGTAGTCAGGGAATGCTAGAACAGGGGCATTGGTAAGCGCTATCTTCAATGCCGCAAAACTATTTTCTTGTTCAGCATCCCATATAAACGTAGCATCTTTCTTTAGCAACCTTGTTAGGGGCGATGCTAATGTTGCATAATTCTTGATAAAAGAACGATAATATCCAGATAAGCCACGAAAACTACGCACATGATCAACTGAGGTAGGACGTGGGAACTGAGATACATTTTTTACTTTATCATCTACTGTATGTATGCCCTCACCGTCAACTACATGACCAAGGAAATGAATTCTGGATTTTAAAAACTCACATTTTGAGAGTTTAATTTTAAGACCTGCTGTGGAAAGTTTTTCCAACACTTCACGCAGATGGGAATCAACGTTCTTGCTGACTCCTATTAGATCATCCAAATAAGCGCAGACTGTGGTACCAATCAATTCGGCAAACAGGGTGTTGATCATTCTTTGAATTGTTAGTGGGGCAATCCTGAGGCCAAATGGCATCCGGAGGAACTCAAAGTGACCCAGGGGGGTACTGAATGCCGTTACCTCTCGTGATTTCTCATCGAGTGGTATCTGTCAAAAACCACTAAGCAAATCTAAGTTGCTAAAGACAGCATTACCCTTACCTAAGGACTGCAATATGTCACTCAAGACAGGCATAGGGTACCTATCTGGGCGCCATCCACCATCCTTTTATGGGACGAGGAATAATGGGCTATTAAAAGGGGACTTAGAAAGTTTAATAACATTCTCATCCAACATATCTTGCACCATATCCTGAACTACAGTGCGCTGGCTATGAGGTAGTCTGTAAGCTGGTACATAGATAGGATTTGTTCCCTCCTTTAATGCTATATGATGGGATGTTAAGTCTGTCTGACCTATCGTTTCCCCTGGCAAGGCTACAATATTTCTGTAGTCAACAAACAGCTTTAAAAGGCGTGTTTTGCCCTGAGGATGATCGATCACCTTAACATGTGGCGCTTTTTGATCTATCCTCTCTTGCCTCGTTTGTTGGGATTGCTTAACAATACTACCAATTGGGAATTTTGTAGGCTGTACTTCGACATTGTTGTGATATTCTAGAAAATCACACAAATAACATCCTCTCTTTAATATCCGTTGAACGCCTGTTCTATTCAGAACTAGTACGTCAGTCAAACCACCAGGGCGTATCATGCTTAATGTCGACTCGCACGATGTAAGGGCGGAAACGATCTTCCTGCTCGTTACCGCTGCTTACTCGCTTGTTTGCTGGTGCGACCAACACTTAGGGGGGTTGGACAGAGGCTAAAACGGCGCTTCTACCTGTATCGCTGTCAGATTTACCCCAGCCATCATACAGTCACTATCTATCTACCCCGCTGTTCGTCAAATTCTGGCTGTGATGTCATCATAGGTCTTGTACTCGTGGGCTGTTTTCCCAGAACTTCACAATTTGTCTGTTAATTTCTGGACACCTGCCCCAAACCACTACCGCAGCCGCCACGGCCGCCAGCTCCTGTCCACTGTCTGTGCCCCGGTGTTTCGTCTACTGTATCAAGACATCCGCCCCTGTCGTTTGAGTGAGGAAGCCTGTCTGGACCATCCCCAGGGCCACTGCCGTAGGAAATATCTGTTCATTGTTTGATTCTATCAGTTATTGACTCCCTTTAATTGTTTGCTTCCATTAATTTTTTGACACCAATAACTGTTCACTGCCTTAATTGTTTGACTCCCGTAATTGTTACTTGATGTTCGTTGAGTGGTGTCAGAGTTTTGTGTTATATTTTTTATAGTAAAGAGATGTCAATCTCAAACGGTTGTTTGTTATTCCTCAGAAAACCATGGTCCTTGACATTCCTTTATTAAGATCCTGATTAGTCTGGTAAGGGATATATATCCCTAAGTCCCAGGCCTTTACACACTACAACCCTTTTACCATGCACGTTTCCTGGAGACATACAACATCAGTGCCCGTGTATACGTCATGTAATTCGACAGTTGCTTTGGTGAATTCCTCATTCTGGTAATGGAGAGTACTCTTCAAAACTGCAGGTACGATCTTCCAACTGTTGCTGCTATAATCACGCTGGGAAAGTGAGGGTGTGAGGTCTTCGGTTAGCTATGACACATTTTCCGCCTTCCTCTGAGTGGGAATGGTGGACAACACTCTCGACCTAGCGGTGAGCAATGGTGTAGAATGACGCATAGCGCTATAGGAAACACTTTTAAACGTAATAGTATTATTATGTGGATGAACATCTATTTTATGAGTTCTAAGGGTTGGGAGACCAAGTAATCCGTCAGATGGCAAATTAAACTGCTGAACCACATAAAAGTCCGCGTAGAAGGGAGCACCACTTCTTGAGAATTTGAGTGGTAACGTCACCATTCCGTTAATGCTCAACTGCGCGCCAGATACTCCTTCGAGATCAGCGTCAGTAGGTCTCCATTTGAAATCACGGTGGTGGGAATATACTTTGTAACTCCTGATAGGACGATAAGGCCAATATATATATATATATATATATATATATATATATATATATATATATATATATATATATATATATATATATATATATATATATATATATATATATATATATATATATATATATATATATGTATATATATATGGCCATCTTTTGGTATTTTGACTTCACTTCCACCGAAAACCTCCATTGCCTGTTCATAGTGTTCTGGCTTCACAATGAGGAAGGACTTGCTGGCGTTTGGATGGTACCCTATTTGTGGACCTCGTGATGTTACCAGGTCCCAACACTTTTTGATGTCCTCCACTTTTCCTGCCTCGGTTGTTTCATATTTTATTGAATGTTGGAACACAGACAGGCCTAGTGCGTAAATTGCCATGGCGACAGCGTCCCCCTGCATTTTCCCTCAGTTGACCTTTTGGTGGAATCTCCTCTTAGGGCCTGGAGCTTGTTATAAAGAAGTGTGATGGGTTCCTATAGGTGTTTTTAACATATATTGCAAAGCTTGGACACTTGATCTTGATGTTGTGCATTGTAGCCTTGCGGTTGAATATGTTGAATGCGTTGGAAGCGTCGACCAGAAGTACCGCCTCACAATCACGCTGCTCAGATACCATTCTCATGGCGTGAATGGCAGCTTCCCCTTTAGCCTGGTGGCTTGCACAGACTTGCAGGTTCCCTGCAGCTGCCCTGACATCATCATTTACCACCTCCCTTATGCATTTTCCAATTATCCGCCTCAGCACTTCCCCCTCTCTCTTAGGCCTACATCCTGGATTTTTATCCAGGGGAATGAGGCGGCAGGCCATCAGAGCATGCAGGTGGTGGCAGCACGAGGTTGCTAGCTTTCTTGCAAGGGCGGCGATGGCGTTGCAGACATCACTTGCAACGGGACCAAACTTGTTAGTGCTGAGGATGACTCTCCAACCGTTTGCATCCAGGCCTGAAGGGCCAGCCCATCCCTTTTATTTTAGTGTTTTTTTCTACACCATACAACCTGTTATTTTCTCGAACATGACAGCATTTGGCGGGATATACGCTCCCTGGAACCTGATGCCTTCCTCTTCACTTGCAGGGGGATGTTTTTCCTTCAGTTGTT
>NW_024735442.1:9390983-9506732 GCF_018991925.1 Homarus americanus | reverse complement strand
ACTATTTTCTGTTTATATACACTAAAATTCACCAAAAAGTGATGGGCCATTAGTTTTAGCTGATCTTCCCTCCTATGACACACCCTAATGATACAATGATATGAGTTATCAAAGATGTCACATTCTTTGGTGAGTTCTTTGGTGACTCGAGAAGCCAATACGAGACCGGCAGGGCTCTCCACGTTTGTTGCATATGTGGACGACTACATCTAGTGCACAAGGGGCGGCAGTAGCATATTTCCGACGCTGGCGCTTGTCTCCCTCGGTATGCAGTTGGACTTACTTGAAAGTATTGACACTTCGTGTGGTGCTCCTCCAAGCTTTACGGAGTGAAGTGATCGTCTGAGGATCGTCTTGTACTTTTTCCGTTGCCCGCCAGCGTTATGGTTTACCATACGTTAGGTAACTGTAAAGTAGCTGCTTTGGCAGTCTACTGTCCTCCATGAAGGAGGTATAGCCTGTCCAACGTAGCTCTTCATGGATAATGGTTGCCTCGATTCTCCTACATTTGGTGTCAGGGAAAATACTGGCATTTGTTCTCTTGTCTTACCAGCGAACTCGGAGGATGAAACGTAGACTACATTGGTGAATGTTTCCATGTGCCTTGAGGTGCCTAATGCCATACATCAGGGTGGGGAGAACCATTGATCGATATACGTGCAACTTTGTAGATAATACCAGCTCCCTACAGCTGAAGACAAGGGTACGGAGTCTACTAAAGGGTTGAGATGCACATTTGATGCAATGTTGAATCTCTTCATCGATGTCCAAGGAGGTGGACAGATGAGAACCAAGATACTGAAAGTGGGCGACATTCGAGAGGGTAGTACTGCTAACCTGGATGGATGGTGGAGGTGTGGCTGAACCAGGGGCAGCCTGAAAGAGAATTTGAATCTTACGTACATACACCTCAAGGCCGAAGTTTGCATACGCATCAGCATAGATGTTCAGAATCTCCTATAGGCTGTGTACAGTGTGAGCAACAAGGGTGACGTCGTCTGCATACTGAAGTTCAGTGATTGAAACAGCCGACGCCTTTGTTCTTGCCTTAGGTCATCTTATATTGAAAAATCCCCTCATCCGGTACTGGAGGTCCACCACGTAGGCCAAATTGACACTAGCATGAGTAAGGAAGGCAGCCAAGAAAATGAAAAAGAGATTTGGTGCCAGTATATATCCTTGTTTTACCCCAATTTGGGTGGGAAAGGTCTCAGACTGGGAGGCATTGTGCAGGACTGCCGTTCATGCCATCGTGGAATCGCCTCACAATAGCAATGAATTTTGGTGGGTAACGAAAACGACTGAGGGCTTTCCAGTTGACTGAGTCGATGGCCTTGTTAAGGATGATGAAGGCCATGTACAAGTCACGAAGCTGTTCTCTGCACTTTTCCTATACCTGGAGGGATGCAAAGGTCATGTCAGTGATGCCACGTGATGGTCTAAAGCCAAACTGAGATTCGGGCGGGGGGGGGGGGTTCCGCCTCAGGAAGAAGTCTGTTTACCAAGGACTCGGGAGATAATCTTGTACAGTAGCGAAATCCCACGGTAGTTACCAGAGTCTGGCCGGTCTCCCTCCTGCTTTATACACTTCTTGTAGTGATTCCACAGGCCCAGTGACTTTGTTATTTTTCATCTATTTGATGACAGTAGCTACCTCATCCGGGATGGAGGATAGTTGAGGTAGGTCACCTTTGGGTGCTAAGGGACCTGCTGAGTAGTCAGGATATCTATATCGGTGTTTCGGTTGAGCATTCAATGGTAGTACTCTTTCCAGAGCTGACGGATGCCATCTTCGTCTGTAATTACGGAGTTACCGTGGAATGATCGGAGGGCCACGCATTGTTTTAGTGGAATTTAAAAATTCAAGCATCTTGTGCTGATCAACACATTTTTGCTTTTCACACGCTTTATTTTTCCACCATTCGTTCTTTAGATTACGAAATTCGTGTTGGGCTGTCGCTTTCTTCTCACGCAAGGTATCAGTCAGTGAAAGCAACGCGTTTATCTGTAACGAGTACATTGATTCCCTGGTTATTTTCAACAAACGACATCTGTTTTTTTTTCGATTTTTCCGAGGGTCTCGCCGCAGTTTTTTGTGATGACAGCGTTGAGGATACACGATTTGACACTCGGATTTTGGTTGTTTGTTGTTGGGTTGTTTATCAGCCCATCATCGAGCTAGTCTCTAAAAGCATGTGCTACTGCTTGATCCTCTAGTTTCTTGGTGTTAAAACCTCTTCTGGAGGTTTGTTGCCTTAGCCTTTTTGGGGTGACGTGAAGGGAAAGTTTAGCTCTGACGAGCTAATGATCTGTGTCACAGTGGTCTTTGCCACACATGGTTCGGGTGATGAGGGTATCTCGGTGATCTTTTTCGCTGACAATAATGTAGCTAATGAGACGCCAGTGTTTGGATCGTGGGTTTGCCAAGAACCCTTGACCTTTTTGACATACCTAAACAAGGTGTTGATGATAGTGCTTAGGAGGAGATTATTCCAATGGTTCCCTGCCAAAATTCAGCATCTCACTAGGGGAAAGGTCACGGCAGGGTTAGCTCCAGAGGGATAATTATCAGATATGGCCAGTGATAGGTGCGGTCTTGGGTATGAGAGTTTGTTGACCAAACTGGAGTGGTCCACTGAAGAATTGGCGAGGGCCAAGTTAGAAATTGAGAGGGCCACGTTGGAGAACGTGAAATTAAGGAAAGAGCTGGCGAAGTTAAAAGGAGAGGCTGGACGAGTAAAGCCAGTGTCTGACGAAAAATCAAACGAGTGGAAAGTCGTGAGTAGTGGCAGGACCAAGCTGGTGGTAAAGAAGCACTCGAAGGATACGACAACAACGACAACAACAGCTAAGTGTACCAACCCGTTCAGTCCCTTGATAGACGAATTGGACGTTAGTACAGTCAGGGGCAGGGATGACAAGGAAGGTATAAAAACTTTAATTGTTGGTGACTCACAGGTAAGGTACATGGACAGGGCTTTTTGTGGTAAAAACAAAAATAGGATGAGGGTGTGTTTGCCAGGAGCTGTTGGTGGGGGATATAGTTGACAGGATGGACAATATCTTGTCTGGTAATGGGAACAAACCCATTATCTGCCTCAGTGCAGGAGGCAATGATATTGGCCGGTGTAGGAGCGAGGAACTTCTTGATAAGTTCAAGGCAGCCATAGATCGTATTAGGACAAAGGGAGGGATCCCTATCATATGCGGTGTCCTGCCTAGAAGGAGAGTTGGCAGTGAATGGTTGTCAAGGGCAGTTGGTGTTAACGACCGTCTTGACAGATATTGCAAGTCAATATCAGTCCCATTCATTGACAACTGGGACAACTTCTATGGCAGAAGGGACCTTTATGCTAGGGATGGGGTGCACCTGTCTAGGGATGGAGTAGCAACCCTGGCTGGGGCTCTAGAGGGGGCAGTTCAAAAGATATCGAAGTCTTTAAACTGCTAAGAGAACATAGGAGCACGGGGGTGGAGGAGACTGCAGTGGGAGCGGGTAAACAAGGCGAAAGATTACAGGGAAATAGTGTTAGGAATGATGACAAAACTAAATTAGACAGGGAGTTTAAAACTAAACGCGGTAAGGGAAGGACTCAGAACACCACTAACTTAAATGTATACTACGCGAACAGTAGAAGTATGAGAAACAAAATGGATGATATTAAGGCCTTGGTATGTACCGAAGAAATCGATATAATTGCATTCACTGAAACATGGATCAACCTAGACACACGTGAATTACCAGTCGAATACCAAATTGCGGGTTACAAACTGTTCCATACCGATAGGCAGACCAGGAAAGGAGGCGGAGTAGCAATCTATGTTAGGGATAATCTGAAGTGTGAAATAAATAAGGAAATAAAAACTGAGAGGAATACAGAAACAATTTGGATAGAATTAAGCGACGGTCGGGAAAAATTAATCACAGGGGTAATATATAGACCCCCCAATCTTGATAGCGTCAATGAGCGACTTATCTGGGATGAAATGCGCAGGGCTTCCATACACAACAAAGTCTGTATAGTAGGCGACTTTAACCTTGGCCAAATAGATTGGACTGTCCTTACGGGTAACTCAGAATCAGAGGATTTTCTCGAGACGATCCAGGACTGTTTCCTAAGTCAACATATAACCGAACCCACACGGGGTAATAATATACTGGATTTAGTTCTGACGAACAGAGAAAACCTCATTAGCAATGTCGAGGTAGGGAACGAACTTGCAAACAGCGATCACAAAGAAATTCGATTCCAGTTAGATTTTCAGGGCAGACGTAAGGAAAATTCCACTAAAGTACCAGATTTCAGAAGGGCAAACTTTGACAGTTTAAAGAGGCAGCTGAGAGAGGGGTTGTCGCGCTTGGCCGTGAACCTGACAGATGACACTGACCTGATAACGAGATCTGAGATTGCCGAGTTCCACGACAATTTAAATAGTGAATTACTTAATGCACAAAGGCAGAACATACCATACAAAAAACTCACATCAGACAACAATGACCCAAAATGGATAAATAATTATTTAAAGAACATCATTGGCCAAAGGAAGGCTATAGGTAGAAGGATAAATCGTGGCGAAATTCACGTCCGGGACTATTATAGGGTATTGGCGAGTAGAGTTAAAACCGAGATAAGGAAAGCAAAGAGGAATAATGAGGTAAGGATAGCAAGGGAGGCGAAGACAAACCCCAAAGGATTCTACCAAATGTATCAAACTAAAACACGAGAAAAGATTGGACCAATACGGTCAGACTCCGGCGAGCTCACTGATAACGACGGAGAAATGAGCAATAATTTGAATAAATATTTTTCAACAGTTTTCACCACCGAAAATTTAAACATGATACCTGAGGCACCGACTCTATTCAGAGATAGTGAAGAAAACCAGTGGTAGGCCGTGGTGACTAATGACAGTGTGCATTAACAACAAATAGAATATTTAAAACCTAATAGTCACCTGGTCCCGATTGAATCATGCAGAGTATTAAAGGAGATATAAGGAAAAGAGCAAGTATACCCTTAGCAAAGTTGTTTAACATGTCCTTAAAACAGGTGTACTGATCTGGAGGATAAGCGAATGTGTACCGATTTTCAGAAGGGATAGATCACACTATCCTCTAACTACTGCGATCAATCAGTCTAACATCAATATTAGGCAAATTACTGAGCAATCATTTCCAAACTCTATTCAGGAAATCACCTGGAGAAGCACCGATTGATCAATGATTCCCAGCACTTGGCTCTGAAAGTGGACGTTCTTGCTAACTATTATTAACATTCTTTTCATCAGTTTTCCGAATCCAGTGGACAGGGGCACAATTATGATGTGGTATATCTCGACTTTATAAAAGCCTTCGACAGAGAGCCCCACGAAGACTAATTAGAAGGTGAAAGCTCATATCAAAGGTGACATCCTTGATGATTAGGGCGTGGTTACAGGACGGAAACAGCATTGAGCATTAACGGCACTAAGTCCATTAGACAACGTGCAGTGATTTAAGGCTCGATGCGGACCATTATTGTTTATTATATATAAAGCTTGACATAGATATCGACATAGACAACCCAACATAAGTAAATTTGCTGATGACACTAAAATGGGACGATGTTATCAAATCTGACGAGGACTCGGCACAAGGAAACTACAGGAAGATCTAAACAAATTTTTCCAATAGTCTGAAAAAATGGCAGATGAAATTCAATATCAATAAAATATACCAAGTACTCAATTATAGGAGATGTAAACAGGGAAACCAGACCACAGATGAACAACGATGCCATGAAATCCGGCCTGAAGATTTAGGGTAAATGATAAGTAGGAACCTTAAGCCATTAAACAATGTGTTTTTGCTACCGTAACAAAATAATAAAATTGCGGGTTCGCCACAAAGAGTGTTGAATTTTCATTCATCCTAAAACTGTATCTTGCTCTTGTGAGACCACACCTGGATTATGCAGTTCAGTTCTGGTCACCGTATTACAGAATGGATATAGAATCCTTGGAAAGAATTCAGAGGAGAATGACAAGACTAATCCCGGGCATTAGGAACCTTGAGTATAGAGACAGGTTAAAGCATCTTAATTTGCACTCCTCGAGAGACGTAGAGCGAGGGGCGACCTGATAGAGGTGTATAAGTGGAAGACAGGGCTAAACAAAGGGGACATTACAAAGGTACTCAAATTATCCAACCAGGAGCGAACTCGTAACAATGGTTTTAAATTAGACAAATTTAGATTTAGGCGTGAAATAGGTAAACACTGGTTTGGAAACAGAGTAGTTGATGAATGGAACAAGTTACCAAATATCATCATTAACTCGAATTCGCTGAATTGCTTCAAACATAGGTTGGATGCTCATATGAGCAATAGGGGTTGGGTGTAAACGGAACTGCCCAGTATGGGCCAATAGGCCCGCTGCAGTTTCCTCCATTCTTATGTTCTTATGTTCTTAACTCTGGCATTGAAGTTACCTAGGAGCACAACCCTATATTCTTTCGGGATAGACGGTAGCACTCTGTCAAGGTCGGCATTCAGTGTTCGGGATTATGCACTGTTGAAGAAGGCATGGTGTGAGTAATTCAGTGGGATTCTGAGTGACATGGGGCACTCGTTGACCCCAACAGATATTTCAGTTATCCTATGTAGGATGGATTGGCGAATGGCAAAGCCAGAACCCCGTTTTGTGAGTCGACTCTTGTCTGGGAGCCGAGACTCACTGATGGCTGCTCTTTAGCTACAAGGGCAGTTCTTCTTTCAGGATGTTCATTTGTGCCAGTATCCAGAAGGATCCTGACATTCCATGCAGCGACCATAAAAGGTTGTATAATGTGTTTTTGCTTTGATTTGTGATTATGCTTATGTCTTTGACCGCATCAGGATAACCTTACTGGGTACGGCTGCCCAGTCAGTTATTGTTTTTTTTTAGGCAGGTTTTGTTTAGCGCACCTTTTCTAGCCCTCTCCCTATGTGGGGTGAGCATAGTCGCTCCTCGAAAGCGCTACTCAGTCGCACAGTGCACAGTGCCCGTTCCCGTCGTCATAGTACTTTCGGCGGTTTAGGGGTTTTGATGACGATGAATAGTGTGATGAGCTGGATGATGGCTGTGCTCGAGTTGATTTATGTGGTGAGGCAGGGGCACAGACTACATTGAAGGTATCTGCAATGACTCGGGAGAGAGAGAGTTGCAATGGACTGCCGATAGCCCAATTTGTTGGGTTTCGCCTTAGTAGCCTGTCCATCTTGCATTGCCTTCAGCTGCGGGTGTAGTCGTTGGGTTCCTGTACTGGTCACTTCTTCCGCCTATTCCGCAGTTGGGGTCTTACTGTATTTCCTTAAGCATGTCTGCCTGATGCGGGGCACCTCTACAGATTCTTCGTTCGGGGTTTACTCTCGTAACCTTATACCTACCAAGGTTAATCTTCAAGGCAGCGGGACAGTGGTTGGTAGGCGCCAGGGCGTGTCTACATGCCTCTGGGCCTATGCATCGTCCTTCTAGGGCCCACTGCTGCTCTGAGATCCATTGCTTATCTAACCTAGGGACGCGAGGCACCCATTTACCGTGTGTTGCCACGTTGGGGCACAGCAGAAGTCTTGATGGTGATGAAGAGGCTGTGTACTGGTAGGGGAAGACTTATGCAAGGCTGCTTTCCTGTTCACCATGAGAGCTAGGCAGCGGCGGAAACAAGCAATGCCTTCATCTTAACACAAAGATAATGCTGCCACACTGGACGCATTACACCACTTTTTGCATGTGCGTGCACACACACACACACACACAGCTATCAAACAGGGAGGTACTACCGCCTGGGAAGATATTGGAAGCATAATGTGTTGTCTAATGGTAGACCCTGCTGCCATATGGCATCACGAAAATTGTGACCATGTCCCAGGTTGCTAATCTGACATTCTGCCTCATATACACACAATTGCAGGGTCTCAATTGTTTCTCTTACTATTGACAACACAACATACATATATCGTTTCTCACCAATGATCTTTTTTTTATTTCTTTATGGTTCCATATTATTATTAATATTATTATTATTATTATTATTATTATTATTATTATTATTATTATTATTATTATTATTGCAGTGTTTTTAGTATTCTTATTATCATTATTTTTTTTATTATAAATTTTACTTATCCAAATTATTATTATTATTATTATTATTATTATTATTATTATTATTATTATTATTATTATTATTATTATTATTATTATTATTATTATTATCATTATTATTATTATTATTATTATTATTATTATTATTATTATTATTATTTTTATTATTATTACATTTTCGCTCCATAGGCCGTGATGTGGGTCAGTGACCTGTGTCCGGGTGGGCTAATGTCCGTACAAAAACACACACACACACACACACCATCTGTGAGGGAACTACTACATCATCAGGCCCTTCGTAACACCATCTGTGAGGGAATTACTACACCACGTCAAGCCCCTCATAACAACACCTGTGAGGGATCTAATACTCCACGCGATGCCCCTCATAATGCCATCTGTGTGGGAGTTACTACACTACGTGTCTGCTGTTTAACACCTCAGCTCACATGATCTACGTGTGTAAACATGAATCTGTATGTTCACTGTATGTTCCTTCACCTTTCTCTAATGAAGGCTTTTGTTAAACCACCAATGTATGTAATAAGTCATTTATGTCCAATGTATATTTTCAGCCTTCGGGCTGCAAACTTTTTTCAATAAACCGTTTATTATTATTATTATTATTATTACACACACACACACACACACATCCTTGACCACCGGAGGGTCAAGACCTTCCAGGCGCTGCTGAGCAGCGGCTCCACTTGGCCATGTTCGGCCTCACTCCTCAATTCCCCGACCCATCCTCGCCACCGGGATATCAGCATAATCAAAAGTGACAATTTCGTTTCGGAAAGAAGTGGGATCAGTGTTGAACAGTGATGAACAGTGTTTAAGCCAGTGAATTCAGCACTAGACAGTACCAGTGAGAGCTGTGACTCACCAGTGAGATAAGCACACCTGGGAACTGACCACCATCTTCTGACCAGGAGGTGCTAATCTGTCCACCCTGAGAACAACAGTGGGTCGGCTTCACACCTGACTACGAGATAATACAACATCACCCAGCAGAGTGAGGTACTGTGACACCACCCCACAGCACACAGTGTCCCCATGACCCCATGAGGTCCTTCATATCAACACCCGAGTACGAGTCACTGCACCACATGAACACCACACCACCCGGTGACCCCATGACCACGTAAGGTCCTTTATATCAAACCCCGAGGACGAGTTACTACACCACGTGAACACCACACCACCTGGTGTTTCCATGACCACGTGAAGTCCTTCATATCAATACCCAAGGACGAGTTACTGCGCCACGTGAACACCACACCCCCTAGTGTCTCCATGACTCCGTGAAGTCCTTCATAACAATACTCGAGGACGAGTTACTGCACCACGTGAACACCACACCACCCGGTGTTCCCATGACCACGTAAGGTACTTCATATCAACACCCGAGGAAGAGTTAAAACACCACGTGAACACCATACCACCTGGTGTCTCAATGAACACCCCATGCCCGGGCCTTCAACTGTAAACTATAATAATTTGTATATTCAATTCATGTTCCTTCTCCTTTCAGTAATGAAAGCTTTTGTTAAACGACCCACCCACCCCATGTCTTTGTATGTAAGAAGTCATTTTTGTCCAATGTATATTTTCAGCCTTCGGGCTGCAGAACTTTTTCAATAAACCTTTAATTATTATTATTATTATTATTATTTATTATTACACACACACACACACACACACACACACAGTATCGTACTACTATTGAGCCCTTGACATGAATCATTAAGCATAATGATAGTTTCTAAGAATGTTAACAAATTTATCTGATAAATATGTCGTTCTGGTGCATGAAAAGCAAAAGATCTATTTAGTAATCTTTATTTCACTCACTTTTTTGTGGGATGATTTAAAAGAGTAAGACAAGCTTGGGAGAACGTGCTAGAGAGGGAGAGTGGTGTATGACAAGTGTTTATAAAGTGATAAGAGAAAGAGAGTGATGCAGGAAAACTGTGTAGAATGTGACAAGAGAGGGAGAGTGGTACAAAAAAAGTGTGTACAAAGTTACAAGTGTGTAGAAAGTGACAGGAGAGGGAGAGGTCTGAAGGGAAGTGTGGAAAAAGTGACAAGAAAGTGTTAAAACAACAAAGAAATATGCTGCAAACTTTTGAATAAGTAGCGGGTGTAATATAATAAATAAATAATTTCTTTGGGGCAATAACTGGTGATATATGATCAACGTTTCCCTGAGAAAAATAGAATCATAAAGAGCGTAACGGTCGTGCACGTTCAGGGTAAATAATAGCAATGATTTACTTAATTATACGCCAGCCGCCTCTGCAGTGTTACCAACTCGACGAAGGATTCCTGCCGTTGGTAGGATTTAAACTGGTTGTCTGTTGTCATATAAACAGGCAACAGGTATCCAATTGCCCTGTTGCCATATACAAAGGGTTGTAAAAAGTGGACAATCGGTATAGCTATACTGTAATGAAAAAGCAGAACTTCAATAAATAATTTTTCATATGGACTCCCGTGATTTCCTTGCACTTACGCTACTTGTCTGTTATGCTATTTATGCCAGTCTTATAGAAGTTATCGGACAAATCCTTAAACCACGTCTCGGTCTCCATTAGCGCTCTCGGAAGTGGAACTTCTAGTTTCGAAAACAAGAGTTGTCATTTAGGACTAGATCTAAGCTGTATGGAGGTTGCTTGACATGTGTGCGACATGGAACTTGTGACTGTGCAGTTTTTGCATTAGGCAGCATAATAGTTACAGGTGATTAACATCCCGGAGGGTTACCGTCTAAATTTTTTAGGGGTTGAATATTCGGGTGAATGGACGCCATCCTTTATTCAATATTCTTATGTGGAATTCAGGTTTCATCTCCGTCACCTGACGGGAAAGAAATTGGTTGGTCCATTTCGTGCAGTTCAAAGGACTCACGAGCTGAGATCATCCTCTGGTGTTGATTACGGGCAGTGAGGTTTCAGTGAACCCATCTTGCAGAAGCAATAAATATTCCAAAATATTCAGGGGTAATGGTAACAACACTTCTTTGTGAAATTCCTAACCTACAGTAAATGCGGATTTACTCATCGACTGCGATACGCCTATCCACCATAATAAGCTTTCAACTCAGGCCATAGTTTCTTTGTTTATAACGTTTGAATTTCACCCTTACTGAAAGTCATTCTCAAGGTTCTCACGCTCACGCTTGAAATCCTAGGTCTATACATTTCCACCATGCATCGATAAGTTTCCTTTGATATGAAACCTTATTTTGATAGGAATATTATGATGCTCATATGCTAAATTTTTCCCAAATCAACAATTTTCTCAGAGGCTATAATTAAAACTCTCACCCTGTAAAAATTAAATTATATCCCATCAGTCAAATAACCGACAAAACTACATTCGCCTTTATGTAATTAAGAACTTAGAACCCTGTAGTATCGCTTTACCCCTAAATTATAAAACCATTGGCCGGTCCCTGGTACATTGACAAATGGTAGGTAGCCGCTTAGCCGTTATTTTCATATATGGAAACAAAGGAATCAATTTATCCTCTTTTGTTATATCTACAGTATACACAACGGGTATTTTATGGTTCCGTATTGATTAAGTAGACAATGGGAATCCACTGGAGGAATAAGCGTGTTTGATTGTATGATTCATTGATCAGTGATAGATGAGCCATATTCAAGATAACGAAGATTATTACCACGATTAAAGTTACCTTATAAAGAGTTATTATTTGGCAAAGTCCAATGTTTTTTAAAACTGTCAAAGGACAAACATAATCCATGACTTTTACGCCTAATCTATGATAAGAATGCATTAGGCTCTACAAAGCGATTAATATATTTCATATACAACAGTGATGCTGAAACACATCGTTCATCCTACGGAAAATAGAACATTGTTTATTAAAACAATCGGCTACAAGGTATACCTAGAGTTAAAGTAGGCTGAACATTGTTACTGAAATCTATAGTATATATATATATATAAATATATATATATATATATATATGCAAATAAATCACTGTAGGTGTGCGTGATCCAGGTATATGCTGATAACCACAAGGAAAAAGAAAACACGAAGTTCCCAAGCGCTTTCGTGTAATTCACATCTTCAGGGGTGAGACAAGGAAAAAGAAAACACGAAGTTCCCAAGTACTTTCGTGTAATTCACATCTTCAGGGGTGAGACAAGGAAAAGGAAAACACGAAGTTCCCAAGCGCATTCATGTAATTCACATTTTCAGGGGTGAGTACTCACCCCTGAAGATGCGAAATACACGAAAGCGATTGGGAACTTCGTGTTTTCTTTTTCCTTGTGGTTATCAGCATATATATATATATATATATATATATATATATATATATATATATATATATATATATATATATATATATATATATATATATATATATATATATATATATATATATATACATATTTCATTAGCCCAATGAACCACCTACATGATACTGGTAGCCCCCATTAGAGGTTCACGGCGCCATAAACTCGTTGAACAGGAATTATGTGAAATATAACAAAGTCTAGGACTGCTTTTAGTATCCTGGTGGTCCAGAGGTAGCATTCCCCAGTCACAGTCATGGGCTCGTGGGCCGTGGGTTCGAATCCTGGCGGGTTGAGGTGTTGATTGTATATATATATATATATATATATATATATATATATATATATATATATGTAACCGGTAAAAAGAGAATTCATTCTCACTTGACTTGGGGTTTATTATTATTAGATGGCAATGCAGTGGAAGCGCCCCTTGGAGAAAAAATCCGAACCAGCACAAACAAACACACTTAAATTACTAGAAAATTAATTCTCCGTGACTCGTGGAAGGATAGCACCTGTGATTGGAGTGAATGAGATGCACTGTAAAATTTAGACTCTTCTATTCCCTTCAACACTACAGACAAAATCAATAATGGTACGCCAACATATGCGCACCTCTTAACCTGGCTTAAAACACTATTCTCGTTGAAGAAAAGTTATACATGATATTGATATGATTAGAAACTTAGAAAATTCCTCTTTAGACAACAATAAATTCAAAGTATTAAGAAATGTTGGTTGCTCATATGAACAGGCCTTAGGGGCTTTCAACAAAATAATATCAATCGCTGAGAAAATGGTATAAAAAATAAGAAATTATTATCTCCACCATGAATAGGCCTTAAGGGCACTCAACAAAATAATGTTACACCAACAGATGCACACCTCTTAACCTGGCTTAAGACACTACACTGGGGAACAAAAGTTATGCATTATATTTAAATTATAAAGAAATATTAAATGCATTAAAGGAAAACTAAATCACAGTATCATTTACAACAGAAAGGAGGAATCTCATCTGGAAACATTTCCCTCGTTATCTGATATCAATTAGTGGCACATAAACATTAAAAAACAATACTATCAAAATTATTTAAGAAATATTAACTACACACAGCAAGACAATATCAGTCACTGAAAAAATAGTATTAACTACACATAGCAAGACAGTATCAGTCACTGAAAAAATATTATCACTATATGAAGAAGTTATTGACTGCACCAATACCCGTGAAAACATGGTCCTTAACCTCATACATAAGTTCCGCATGCACACGTATTTTCTTAAGGCACAAACAAGCATGCACCCGTATTTTCAGGGCTCAAACAAGCCCTTCACAACCTTGGAAAATGTTACTCTAATTACCCACTAGACTCCTGGTCTCAGTGTGTGGCCATTCATTCACCCAGCTAGCCTCATTTCACACTCAGTACTATCGTGCACCAAAGTCGTGTCCACTACCCATCCACAGTGAGGATTCGAATAGCCTTGAGTTTGAAGTTTCGAAACAGCTGGGGGAAATGCTATGGTCGGCTGTGTGTAGGTGGAGCATAACATCGTGAATTCCGCAATCACTGATAACATGAAGAATGTCATAAAGATAGTTAATATTATTAAGCATGGTGAGAGATGTGTAGCGGGTAAATAAAAGCACTACAACGACCATATCTCTGCCGTTCATGGCTACGACGGTGAGACTGATGGGCACACCAGTAATTAATTCTCCGTGACTACCAGTAATGCTAGTCACAGAGAATACAGAAGTTGTTACCAAGGTTGGCCCCACCCACACCAGGGGAAGGAGGTGATGTCGAACACTGAAACATGCCGAGGTCTCATTCCTACCATCGTCGTCACCAACAGGTAAGTCACATTAATTTGTCATCATAGCCCATGTCGTCCTTATACTATTGCAGGGTGTCCCATGAGTGACAGCAGATATTTGTAGAGGTGAAAGAATATGTGATATTGAGCCACCACGTCTCTATCTCCATCCGTTTCCCTCTATCTATAATAAAAAGTGTAACCCTACTCAGAAATAATAATGAATGGGCACTCCAAACAAATTAAAGATGAGGTGCACCCCACCCAAACAGGGATGGGCCCTCCATTTCCTTTCGCCTTATTTTCTCCACATCCTTTCCCCCCTCCCAACGCCCCAGTCACCCCAACCTTCCACTCAATACCATGCAGTGGGCAGAAGGCCACACACTCTCCTCCTAAAAGTCTGTTCCGTTTACCCACATTCTTTCACTACTAAACCTTCTTACCCCTTTCCTATATTTCGCTATCGCTATCGGTATCTCCCGCCTCAACTCCGCCATTTGTAATGGTTGCCTTGCGTAATTTGTAAAATCCACCTCACGGCTAAACGTAAACCGAAAAATCCATATATGTATAGAAGTTTTATTCTCAGAATTACATATTCTTTTACCTCTACAAATATCTGCTGTAATTAGTGGAACACCCTATTATAATTATATGACAGTTGTTATATGAGCTCCTTAGTTAACTTCATCATAAAAATATGGTGTTTGATGTGCTATGCGTTTGCCGCACGTTACCTTACTCGGTTATGTTACATCCCCAGTTGCAACCTGGGAGTTTGGGTTGGGTAATGTAGTATTTTGAGCCGAAATGGAATTCAGAACGACTCAATTAACATGAAGAAAAACGTTTTTATATGTCACAGCTGAAAATTGTCAAAGAAATATGTAAAACAGTGGAAAACCATATATTTTGATTATCAGCGAGGCTAACTACCTATAAACAATTAATATTTGACGATTGGGAAAATGAACCAACAAGTCATAAGCTAAAAATGATCACATCATCAGTTTATCCTTGGTCATCGTCAAAACAATCCGCTCGACATCACGAAACTATTCTGAATCGTCTAAGAATTGGGCAAACGCGATTGACGCATAGACAACTCATGCTTTCCCCTAATGAAGCCCCACCTATATGCTCCAACCGCCGAACACAAATAACAGTCCAACATATTCTCATTGAATGTCCAATTTATAATCGGTATCGAACAATGTGCTTCACTAACCCTACAATGTAAGACATTTTAGCAGAGACCCCAAAATTTTCCCTAAGTTCAGTTTTGACCTTTTTGAAATACTGTAATCTTCTCCAAGCAATATAACACTAAATTATAGAAACAAATTATAGACTCAAATGGGTGTCAGTGGTCTGGTTAAACTAAATCTTGATGATGATGATGATTATCGGCGAACGTTCACTCTACAGTCGCAGGGGTGGTGGTGGATGTTTGGGATGATCCACTTGTAGTTCACTGTGAGTACATGAAATAGGAAGGGTTTCTTGGGCAGTTGATCCAAAAAGATTTACCAAAACGTTATGTCAGAGCAATAATACTTAACCTAGGTGTTACTAATACCATTAATTTACTCTAGTATATAAAAGCTTGCATCAGTTACCACAACATAATATTACTCTGCCATTTCAGATATGCTTGCAGGACGAGCAAATTCGTCGGCAGTGATTGCTGAGCGAGGCCAAATCGTCGGGATGTGGAGAGCCGGGGCAACTGTGCCGAACAATGCTGTCGAAGTAGAAAGGAGCACCAAGACGATTAGGAGGTGGATCCGCCGGTGGGAGGAATAGGGCTCAGTGAAGACGAAACCTCGAAGCGGGATGCCACGAGTGACGTCGGCAAGGATGGACACCTCTCTGTGAAGTCCCCAACTCCATCTCTCTTTCTTCTGAGTACGAACCCTGAAACCATAATCTGGCCATTCTGTTACTCAAGTAATCCACAATCCATTTCAGCAACTTCCTAGAAACCCCTAAATTAATTAGTTCTTCAAGTATGACTTATTTATTTGCCCTCTCAAAGGCCACTTTTAAGTGTACAAAAGTCCTGCATGTAGCCTTGGAGTTATTCAAACACTTTACAACACAGTCTTCAGTACTACTCCCTTTCATAAATCCATGTAAATTGGGCGCCTAGAGAGTTTCCACTTTATACAACAACCTGTTTATGATCAGCTCCTATATCATCACATAACGCAGTGAATAGTCTCGAATTTAAATCATTTGCTTTTACATGGTTCACAATTTTTACAACCTCGCTGAGCACACTGTTTAGTTCTGTTGACATATTTGTTGTTGCAAGACTTTCTCGGTGAAGGCAGCAGTGCGTCGACTTACATTCTAGGGCAAGCGCCTTGATCTGGGTAACCACTCCCGAATGCCGTCCTAGCATTGCGGCAGAGCCATCAGAACATACGCCTACACAAAACTTGAAATCAAACCCACATTTGTTAACGATGTAGTCGCTCACAGTCTTGAACACTTCAGAACTAGTTGTTTTTGTTGGTAGTGAAGCAGAGAAAAAACTCTTCCTTCAAATCACCCTCATGTTCAAAGCGCACATACACAAGCAGAATTGCCATATTATCAACGTCTGTACATTCATCAAGCTGCAAAGAAAAGTACTTTGCTAATTTAATCTGTCCTATGAGCTGGTCTTCCATATCGTGAGCCAGATCGTGAATTCGTCGACCTATAGTGTCATGTGAAAGTGGCACCTGAGCCACTTTCCTTGCCGCCGGCTCGCCCAGCATTTCCATGCAGACATCTTTAATACAGCCTATCACTAGCGTCTCATCGATTGTGTATGGCTTTTTAGCCTTAGCAACTCGAAATTCTACTTCATAAGAAGCCCGCAAAGCTCAAGTATTTATGTGTGACACTTCAAACATCTGTTTCTGACGGCCTTTTAAATCAACATGCTTTCTTTCAAAGAATTCTTTCGACTTTGAACTCATATCTTTATGTTTTGTATTTAAATGCCTCTTGAGGTTTGACGGCTTCATTGAGTCGTTAGCCAACACATCTCTGCGGACCAGCAGCCGATGGCTCGCGTACCGGCACTAGTCCGCGTACCACCACTTTGAGTAGCACTGGTTTAGAGGGTGGCGTGGCCGCCTGGCCTCCATGTTGCAGATCTCTCTCTCGAGTGATGCTGTGAGGACCAGCCCTCTGCTAGCAGTGGTGATCACCAACTCGAGTTTGCACAGTGCTATTGTCCCTTGGAACACCATACTGGTTTGCATTGACCTGCACTTGTAAGTACAGCCAAAGTAATGACAAACCCTTCAGTACTGAAATATTGTGGACTAATTATGCCTATTAACTAATTATTCATCAGTTAGATCACCATGTAATACTAATAAACGCCTTGTTCTCTGCAGGTTTTGACCACATCAATAAATATTGAATGCGTCAAAAGGCGGGTTTCAATCATTCCATTCGACTTGCCCGTCACCTGAACATCCTTAACCAAGGCGTTTACAGTCAAAACAAGAACGGAAGGGCGTCGAAGGGAATTCTCGACCGCCAGGAGGACCACAGGACCACGTCTCGCCGTCACCACCGAGAGTGCAACGTGTGACGTCGGCCAGCCTCCCACAGTGGGTGCAGCTTGGAGTCCACCCACAGTGGGTGCAGCGTGGAGTCCACCCACAGTGGGTGCAGCGAGGAGTCCACCCACAGTGGGTGCAGCGTGGAGTCCACCCACAGTGGGTGCTGCGTGGAGTTTGTTTGAGTGAAGTGCTTAAATTACCCTGACAGTGTCGTATCGGTCTGCGCGTACGGGGCTTGAGCGTTCCTTTAGGACAGCGAGCCGGCGGGCCCAGAGAACAGTCGGGGGTTCCTATCGTCAGCACAGCCTTGTATGGTGATACTGATGTATTTGTGGCTATTTGTTGTGCTTCCTTGATTTTTTCCTTTCTTTTGGGACAGTGCATGGACATAGTGCTGTGAGACCCATCACAGTTAAGGCATTTTAGTGGTGCCTTACATTCGGTACAGGTATGTTACCCTAGAGGTACATTTGGAACAGATCTTGTATTCCTTGGGTTTGGGGCAGTTCACACTATCATGATCCTCAATGGCATAGCACCTGAGGCAGGTACATGTGTGGTGGTACTGTTCCTGTTGTATTTGGTGGTGCGGTATGCTATAAGTGAATGCGAGGAGACCTGAATTGGTTGCCTTTTCAGCAACCTCGGTGCTTTTGAACTGAATTTTGATTATCCATTTGCCTTTTTTACTGGTGAATTTTTTGACATAGTCCACCTTGTCACTGCACGGTCATACAGAGGTGCAGTGATGGTAGGGACCCCGACTTGTGCGGTCACTATGGTCCCTGCAGCCACTACAGACTCTACAGTCTTGTTGAATACCAGAGACAGATACCTCCATGACCGTGACATACAAGCCAACATGATTGTCAAACACGCCCATGAGGAGGATGTTCGGCACCCAAGCTGCTTTCAAACAATACTCGAAAAATGCTTATGCCACCACAATCTACCCATCCCAAAACTGTACAGGGCAACATCCTCAGCCTCGGAGGAGACAACAGTAGTCTTTGGTGGGGGTGCACAAGTACCCACATCGGAGATAACACTTGTCCCCCAATCTCCAACATTCACAGACGAGACAACAGTGACCTCTGGTGTGGATGCACACGTACCTACACCGGAGATAACACTTGTCCCCCAATCTCCAACATTCACAGACGAGACAACAGTGATCTCTTGTGTGGGTGCACAAGTACCCACATCGGAGATAACACTTGTCCCTCAATCTCCAACATTCACAGACGAGACAACAGTGACCTCTGGTGTGGATGCACACGTACCTACACCGGAGATAACACTTGTCCCCCAATCTCCAACATTCACAGACGAGACAACAGTGGCCTCTGGTGTGGATGCACACGTACCTACACCGGAGATGGTACCTATCTCTGACTCCAAGCGATCTATCAGGAAAAGACCTGAATCTAAGCATCTACGTACCAGACCACATAAAAGAGGACTGTACAGTGTACACGTGATGAAGTCGCTAAAGGAGTAATGGAGTACAAGATGAAATGGAAGTACGACCACTCCAGTTCCGAGGAGTACATCCACGAAGCAATTAAACAAAAACAGGTAGATTTAACAGACTGCAACCACAAGTCATCCGATGGGATGATAAAAAAATTGAGGAATGGACGCACAGTGAACAAACCACGACCCCGAGGTATCCCCCCAAAACCAAATACAAGATACAATGGGCTCGCTTCGTAAGGCAGTGAAAATAATGCAACATAACGTCCTCCATTGGAGAACTAATAAATTCAGTATGTCCAGTCAATACAACCAAATTGACGCAGATATTATACTCATAAACTCACACGGCCAAAAGGCGGCTGAGGAACTGAAAATATTTGGTTACAGGATCCATAAATCCAATCTATCAGAGGAGCCAAATGAAGGGGTGGCCATCGCCGTAAAAAGAGATGTCCACCACAGAATCATAGACGACTTCACCTCTGAAACTCTCGCTGTTCAAATCAACTTGACCACAGGCCAATCATAATAGCCACACCCTATCTCCCACCACGCAGGGACTACCTGCCTTACGGGGACTTCCACAGAATCCTATCATACCACCACCCAACCTACATCATTGGAGACATGAACGCCAGACATCCTCTACTAGATGGTAAGAGGACAACTAACAATGTTGGAAGAGGCCTCGCTGGCTTCATAGCAAACAAAAAAGCCCAACTAATAGGCCCAGATTTCCCCACGTCCTACAGTAGGAACTCAGCCACTACTCCAGATATAGCAATAACAAACGGCAGATGCTTCCACAACTATCTCTTTGAACAAGGCCCTGCAACCTCCAGCGACCACCTACCTATAATCATGACCATCTCAGCAACACCAATAACTATACCAACTCCACCACCGAGAATCGCCAAGCAGACCGACTGGGACTTATTCAACGAAAAAGCTACAACCGAACTTGAGACCAAGGACATGACAATCCTGCAGACAATAGACAGTCAGCCGGTGAACAGAATAGACGAAGAAATCAACACATGGTGTGAAGCCATAGGAACAGCCTACCAGGAGGCCACGCCTCTCAAACGCAACAGAACTCTCCCACACCCACAACAGACTCCAGAACTCATAGCCCTCACAAACCAGTTCCAACTGCTACAACAGAGAGCCAAGACCCATGGTTGGGACATCGTAAGCTACAATACATACAGAAGAATCCGGGAGGAAATAAAAAACAAGATCTCTGGAACAAAGCAACCTTAAATGGGCGGAAATAGTTGAACAACTCTCACACACATACAACGATCCAGGAGAGTTCTGGCGTCGAGTTAAGAGCTTGAAAGGTTGCAGCCATAACGAGTCATCATATATAACTGACCACGTAGGAAGTAAAATATATGACGATCAAGACAAAGAACCCATATTCAGGGACATATGGAGGAACATCTTCCGAATCATAAATGAAGAGAATAGGGGATTCGATGGTACCCACGAGGAGCTCGTCCTTGATGAACTCCGGGGCCAGACACACCGCACTCAGCCTTCCCCTGAAATCATATGGGAGGATCTGAGAGTGGATACCCCATTGTCCAAACCAATCACATCGGAAGAACTCAACAGAGCCATCTCCAATACCAAAAATAAAGCCCCTGGTTATTCAGGCATCACCAAGGAGAACCTCAGCCACACAAACAACCCGGCCATGGAGAGACTGAGAACCACAATGAACGCTTACCTGGCCTCGGGTTACTTCCCAACTAAATTCAAAGAGGCCATTATTACCCTAACACCAAAACAAGGAAAGAACCCCGCCGTCCCACTAAACTACAGACCGATCTCCCTCCTCGAAGTACCTGAAAAAATCCTAGAAAAATCATCAATAACCGTCTGAGAAATAACCTGGAAACAACAAACAGAGTCAACTGCAGACAATTCGGGTTCAGGAAAGGGAAGTCCACCACAACAGCGATAGCCCTGGAATGTGAAAGCATAGCCAGAGCCGCGCCGAGTGGTAGACAATGTAATCTAACTCTCCGGGATGTAGCGAAGGCATTTGACAAAGTCTGGCACGACGGTCTAAAATATAAGATCCTCCAACTCGGACTTCCCACCAACATTGAGAAGTTGCTTTGCAACTTTCTTGATGGCAGAAATGCTAGACTGAAGGTAGGACAACACACAGGAGAGACCTTCCCACTCATGAGTGGAGTCCCTCAGGGAAGGGACCTCTCCCCCACCCTTTATATTATCAACATAAGTGACACCCCGCCTCCCACTAAAATAGGTAACGAAGATATTATGTATGCAGATGACATCACTCAAATAACAACACATCAAGGAAAATCGCGAGCGCTACAGGTCGAAAACACCAGGCGGGAATTAGAAAGGGTAAATAACTACGAAAAACAATGGAAAATCCAAACCAGTCTCCCGAAATTCACAGTGATACCCTTATGCAGAAGGAAAACCCATCCATTAGTAACCAATAATGCCCAGATAGAATACAAACGCAGAGGCAGCCTCCTGGGCCTGCATATATCCACGACAGGTTACTCCCATCATGTCCACAACAGGAAGGAAAAAGCAAGAAGAGAGCTGAAAAAACTATACCCAGCAATACTTCTTCATACTATGAGCACCACTCAAATATTAAAATTACAGATGGTCCAAAATGAAGCCCTAAGATTCGTCACAGGTGAAAGATACCCCTTCACCAGAACCACAGCCGAGATACATAGAGACCTAAGAATGAAACTCATCAACCAGCAGCTGCACTCCCTGGCCAGCAGAATCTGGCAAAAGATAGAACGATCAGAGCAAGAACTCCTTCAAAGACTCCCACCAGATAACAACAACAACCATACATGGTTCCCAAAAAGTTTCGAATTCTCAAAAGGCCCATTACCACCCCGATCTACACGGCCAGGCAATAGACAAACTCCCTAGACCAGCATCCGCCAGTAGGGTCGGCGGAATATGAAATAAGGCCCTTAAAACACCCATAAATGGGACAGGGTAGGCTGTCTAGTGCCTGTACCGACAGACAATAACTAACCCATGACACAACCCTAACACACTATTAGCTTAGCTAGGCGGTTAGCCCGCCCTCTCTTACCTCCTCCTAAATTTCTTCAATTTCCGAACTATAACTTCCTTCCCCCACCTCTAATCTTCCTTCATATCTCCTTTCTCTGCAAAAAAAAAAACACCCGGACAGTGTCGTAATGTTTCAGTCAGGGCGGACTGGCTGTTAGCGTTCGCATGGACACGCACGTCCATACCTTTCTTGTGAATACAAATGTCTGTCTCTACGCCAATGATTATAATGAACAGCTGATCCGCCTACACCAGTGACGTACCGTGGTTGCTCTGATGAAGCATGCAGAACACCTACATAGTATATCAAATATCAAGTAGAATATGTCCTTTCTCTAAATAAGGTGTTGTCAAGCCTTATAAACACCTAAAAAACTACGCTAAAATTAAAATATCTTACCTCAGATCATTTGCAGTCAAGAAATATTTACTTATATTGAAATTCGGCTCTCCGAGAATTTGTAGAATTCTTATTGACATTGATATTGATATTGAAAGTTTAGTTAGCCAGAAGAACACAGATAAAAAAGAAATAATAATAATAACAACATAAATAGTAATAAATACTACTACTACTACTACTACTAATAATAATAATAATAATAATAATAATAACAATAAAGAACCATGAAGAAATGCATCATTGAAAAGGGCCCTCCTTTGAACATTTTCAACCAACTGACAGTCCCTAGCATATCTCGGGGACCAGACGGGGTGACAGTACTCCAGATGGGGAAGCACTTCACCTATGTTGAAAGACCTTCTTATAAGACCTAATAATTTATTTGCCTGATTTACAGTACCTTCGTCTCGCAATGGCCCGAGAACTTCAGCTAATTGTCAACATACACACCTAGGTCCTTCTCACATTGTCTTAAATAGTGCAGTTTCCTCATCCCGTTGGGACATATGATGCGCCTCCTTATCGTTGGTACGCCCCAGGTGCATCCTCTTACACTTCGTGACATTGAATCTCAACAGCCATTTCTTCGACCACTCCTGGAGCTCACAGAGATCCTTCTGCAGGTCTTCACAGTCCGCTTGGTTCTTGATTTCCCGAAATAGCTTGGCGTCATAGGCAAACATTTGTAGGGAGGAGTATACAACGTCAGGTATGTCATTTATGAAACAAACAAACAAAAGCGGGCCCAATACACTGCCCTGAGGTAGCCCGTTTGTGACAGGTACAGATGATAATTTCGTGCCATTAATCACCACACACTGCTTGCGGTGTTGTAGAAAGTCTTCCATCCACGTTAGGACATTTCCCGAATTCCGTACCATTCGAGTTTGAATTTTAGCCTTTCGTGGGTTACACTTTTGAAAGCCTTGGCAAAATCTAGGTACATATTGTCGAGATTTCGAGATTACCACCCCGTTCCAGAGTATAGCTGCCTACTCCCCCAATAGCCACACCTTCGCCACCATTTTATTAGCTTAATATTAAATATCCTAATACATAAGTAGCTATCCTAGCTTTGTTGAAGTATTTGAGCCGCAGATCTATGCGGCATTCAGTGACTGTAGCCTCATAGTCAATATCAGCAGCTGTTGTCGGCTTTGGGGCCAAAGCTCTCGTTCCCCTGAGGCAGAGCAAAGCCGACAGAGGAAGAGAGAAGGACAGTCGACATCTCATCCAGGCTGTAACATACCTTCTGGACTGCTGCTTCTGTTTGGAGATCACCTCCGCTAGTCTGGTGTAGAAACATCTTGCACTTGGTCCTAACCCACCAGAGGTTGTGAAAACTAGAGGAGTGAGGCTGCCTTGATCAACATTCTGAATTGTCTCCCCATATACCCTTATCTTGTCGTTCTCGTTCCACCTGTGTGCAGCATCGAGAGCTAAGTTACGGTGACATGCGGCCATGGAAGGCTTTCTGTCCCCGCGTCCAGAATCCTCGAGCACTGACGTCAACACGGGCTTCGTTGGATGTGTTTGAAGTCCTATGTTGGAAGATCTCACCATCCAATGGAAGGAGGGTCGGTTCTACTATGACATCACGGCAGATCTCCTTCAACATATTTGCTGTGAGATCCCTTACTTCATCATGCTTCATGCCAATGAAGCCCCTTTCTTGCACACCATGGCGTGATCGACGTCATAGGAAGAGCCACACACGCATTGGGAGGGCAAATCTTCCACTGGCCTACCATACCTTAGAGCATTGACATCTGTAAATTCTTGTTTATTGAGACTGAAATCATTTGCCCTTATCGGTAACGTAGTTAACCAGTTCGAGGCGCCAACCTCCTGCGCTATAGCTGCTTCTTTTTTTTTCAAATTCTCTGGTACTTGCAACAACAGTTGCTGCAACTTATCACTTTGGCTGTACTGTCGTTCTGTCGTAATGGACCTTCGAATCTTGTTTACTTCACTGGTATCCACCTCCCCTGTTGTGTTCTGAGCTATAATGTGGTCTGGGAGGGATGCCGTGAGCTTAACTAAGTTTTGATGTTCGATGGCAGCAATCTCCTCTGGAATGGTAAATCCCATACCTCCCAGTCTCGGTGGTAGTGCAAGGAGTGATCTTTCTGCTGGGGTTAAGCGAGGGTGTTTCACTAATTTGGGAATGAGATTGACACTGATAGCTTTTTCAACAGGGTGGATGAGGGGACCAATATCAGGGATAGTGCGCATCAGGTAGTTCCAGCGATGCTTGACTCCATGAATGAATGCCGCAAAAGCCGCATGAGGCTCTGTGTTAGCAATCTCAGGCAGTGCTTGGATTTCCCAACCCACTCATTCACCTTTCCCGTTACGTACTCGGTCTTGAAGTCAGTCGTGCCGATTATTGTGCACCTAGGTGTCTTTAGCCTTCCCTTGTTATTTTGACCTCACTTCCGCGAAACACCTCCATTGCCAGCTCATAATGTTCTGGCTGACAATGAGGAAGGACTTGCTGGCGTTTGGGTGGTACGCTATGCCTTTGCCTCACGATGTTACCAGGTCTCACCACTTTTTGATGTCCTCCACTTTTCCTGCTCCTGTAAGGTCATCGGCGTACGCCACTTGTTTCACCTCAGTTGTTTCAAAAGTTAATGTGTGTTGGAGCACGGGCAGGCCTATTGCGTTCATTGCCATTGCAACAGGGTCCCCCTGCGTTGTTCCCTCAGTTGACTTTATGATGGTATCACCTCTTAGAGCCTTGTTGTCTACGATATAGAGGTCTGATGGATTCCTATAGGAGTTTGAAGCGTCAACCAAGAGAACGGCCTCACAATCACGCTGCTCAAATATCGTTCTCCTGGCGTGAATGGTAGCTTCCCCTCCAGCCTGGTGGCCAGCACAAACTTACAGGTTCCCTGCTGCTGCCCTGACATCATCCTTTGCCACCTCCATTATACGTTTTCCGATGATCCGCCTCAGCACTTCCCCCACCCCTATAGGCCTACATCCTGGATTCTTATCCATGGGAATGAGGCGGCAGGCCGTCAGAGCATGGAGGTGATGGCAGGACGAGGATGCCAGCTTTCTTGCAAGGACGGCAATGGCATTGCAGAGATCACTTGCTACAAGGCCAAACTTGTTAGTGCTGAGGATGACTCTCCAACCGTTTGCGTCCAGACCTGAAGGGCCGGCCGGCCTCTTTTTCCACACCATCCCTCTTGTTATTTTCTCGAACAGGACAGCATTTGGTGGGATATAGTCACCTTGGAACCTGATGCCTTCGTCTTCACTTGCAGGGGGATGTTTTTATATCAGTTGTTTTAATGTCTCTCTGTTTATTGGCAGAACCTCACCAAATGATTCCTCTGTGAGAGATATTACCGCCAAAGACACTTTTCCCACACGCATTTTGTTTCCAAACTTTCTTGCAACGTCATCGGTGTTTTGCTTTCCGTCACCTGTAAATTTTAGTCTCTCCTGCAGTGTTCTTGCCTCACAAAGGAGATCCTCAAGGACCTACTACCTAACAACAACTCTTAGGAAACATAATATCACCGTTTAAAATAAGACTTCAAGCTTATTAGAAGAAAAAGACTGGTAACAACTTTAGCACCATCACATAATGGGAACACCACAGCCGATTGCAATGCCACCACGTGGTAACAATACGTTATATCCACAATAATATTAAATTACGACATACGCTCAAAGGTTATTGAGGATTTACAGTTTGTATACGAAGACTATTTCTCTGTTTCTTTAATTAAATTCACCTTAGAAAAGGGTGCTTTGCATCAACAGTGGACGTCAGTAGTGACAACACTTCCATTTCTAATGTCCAAACCATTTATATTTTGCATCTCCGTCTTCATTTAAAATGCTAATAACAGGTTTATAAAATTGCTGACTCTTTTGGGGTGTAAATATACCGCCAGTCTCCACAACTTACTGTTTAGTTCGAAACTTTCTTTATTTCCCTACACACTACTACTACTAGAAATCTCTGCACCACATCTTCGTCTGTGTTCATGCTTATCTTACAGTGCTCTAGCCTTTTCAAGGTGGCACGTAATTGCAATCCAGAATATATCTGATTGACTGGTACATATAGGGAATCATCGGTTGGATCAATACCATGCATTTGGAGTTTGACACACTATGTAAATGGCAAAAGGAGTTTAGCAATAACAGATGCAGTTGACATATGCTTTACGGATTAAATGCAAAGTTGGGGGTTTACTCTGGATAATCAAGTTTATTGTGTTGAGTTGAGGTAATATTTAATTCAAAATTCAAGTAGCAAAACACAAGTCTCTCCTCAATTACTCTGATGTGGAAATACAGTTTGAAGGGGTTGCCACTGTTCGAGCATTCTTGCAACAGCTTCATGGAGTGACAACCACCTCGTGGCACAGGCATGAAATATTTGTGTGGTTTGAGGTGACAAAACCCTGGAATTCCTAAACTCACATTTCCTTTTGGCACTATGGGAAAGGTAAATGTACACATTTCTCAACACACCTTCACGAGTACGTGGCCATGTCTTTGCTGCTTCGCTGGCACAGAGATGCATACTATGTGCCAAGCATTTGCACTTTCATACTGCTAGTTACACAGTTATATTCGCCCGTAATGTTTGATGCCCCATCTGCAGCAGGCCCAATGAAGTTGTTCAATGGTATATCATGTGTAGTGAGGCACTGTAACAGAATGTTATATATTTTCTCCAGTCGAACCCTGATTACTGTCAAATACGTTAATCAAATCCAGCATCGCGATTTTGTCATTATCTCTCCGGATCAAAATTCTTCACTATCATTGCAAGGTGATTTACTTACTGAACAGTCGGTACTTTCGTCAATAATTACACTAAATTTATTTGTAGTTTCCTAACCAAGGTTTGAGTTGCACATTCCCCTAAAGTTTGCACGACGACCTTGCACCTGATCCGTTCAGTTGCAGTTTGAGAGGCTGTCCTGGAATCGGGAACATTCGCTTATTGAGGTCGTCAAGGTGGTCACATAAGCTAAAGGGAATATTAAATTTATTTGGCTATACTTGCAACTGAAGATTGTGAGATCACATGCTGCTAAATGAGTAAGGTTTCTACCACTCTTTCTTGGGACAGATTAACACGACCATATATTGATCAGTGCCATTACATTTTGGGCTAAAATACAAGAGGAAACAAACACTAAATCACCTGAATGGCATCGTGTTCTGCCAAAAACGCTGCGAATAGGACAGTTGCCTTCGCCGCGGCGCTCAGTGTGGCCCCAGCAGGGTGAAGACCTGTCAGGGTGATCAAAGACACCGCCGCCAGGCTGACCACAATCAGCAAAGGTGCCACCCGGAGCAGAGGTGCTAGCTTTGAGGAGTTCTTCCATACCCGTATGCTGTCTTGAGGTGCGGTGGCGTTTCAACGATGATGTCTCGACACTTAAGTATTTATGGCAAACCTGACGATATGCCTTGGTCGGAGTTCCTGGTACTCAAACTAGTCAAGAGCAAGACGTCCTTCGCTAGCCTATCTTCTTGGAAATGGGGACGAGGAGGCAAAACCTGGAGATGTCAGTTGTTGAGAAAATGTTAGACGATTAAATATTCTCCGTGCACCCATGTGGTATGCATAGAATTTCGCCAAATATAGCGGTATTGCAGAGTACCTCTAGTTGAACAAAAGTTTACTTGCACATACATGTGATCCACATAAAAGATATTAGTTATGTTTATTGAGTGTGTAATAACGACAGTAAATACACCAATTACCAAGAATGACTGATGACTACATGAATCAGAGCCTCTAAATTCATAAGCAAAACCAACGATGTTAGTGAACAGTTATCCTAAAAGAAGATTGCACTATGAGATTCAATACACAGACAATTTAGTCGGAGTTAATTTGTTACAGTTTGACATAACCGTGATCCAAGGTCGTAAATGTAGGTGTGTATTAAGAAATATTAGAAATATTAAGTAGATTATCTTGAAGGATACCAGTTTCAGTTTTCTCTGTATGAAAAGGCATGAAACTGGTTCATGGAACACTTATCCAAAGGTAGTAAATAAACTAATTCATCATAACAAATACAATTAGACCAAATGTAAGACGATACTCGCCGATGATATAAGGAGCCTTACATAGTGGTTGCCAGACGAAAACCTCAGAAGTACTAATCAGTGTACAATCCTTCTGCTTTCACTACACGATGGTGACAGAATGACCATATCCGTTGACCTGTCAATCTCATCATGTTACTAACCTTACGTAAAATAAGGAAATCATCGAATGATATCTGAATTTCATGTCCTCCTTTCGTATTACATACTTGCACCCTTAAATTGGAAAACATGCATTACATCAACACTGGTCGGGACACTTCCATATGAGTGTGGACCACAGATTGCGAGTGTTCCTTCTCGTACAGACAGAGCTGCCGCCCGCTACTGAGGTTACGAAGGAAAGGAAAATTGATTCATTGCCACCGGTTTAAGGTAACAAATAACCAACTCAACGAAGTACACAATAAGCGTGATTAAATTTACTTCTAATACCGTAAGCAACCGGCAGTGAAATGCCACTTCAACACCGTAAGCAACAGGCAGTGAAATGCGACTTGTAACACCGTAAGCAACCAGCAGTGAAGTGCCACTTGTAACACCACAAGCAACCAGCAGTGACCTACTATCATCAAACATAAATACAAGAAGCGAGCTGCACCACCAAATACAGGCGGTGAGAAGTGGTTCATCGAACAAACTTTCAGGCCTAACCGGAGCTGTAAATGAATATCAATAAAAGGATAAAAGGTTGTGGAAATAGATCCAGAGCAAAGAAAGGGAAGGGTGAACATGGACGAAGGTGACCGAGACCCAGAGGTAGAAGTTGTCCCTTCAGAGCTGAACGACCACGACTTTACGGCAACAGAAGCTGAAGGGGGCCACCCTCTGCCTGAGCCTGAATGCTCAGCACCTGACCAAAATCCTGGGCCCAACATGATGTGTTCTGACCTCACTAGGGGAAAGGTCACGGCAGGGTTAGCTCCGGAGGGATAATTATCAGATATGGCCAGTGCTATGTGTGGTCTTGGGTATGAGAGTTTGTTGACCAAACTGGGGTGGTCCATTGAAGAATTGGCGAGGGCCAAGTTAGAAGTTGAGAGGGCCACGTTGGAGAACCTGAAATTAAGGAAAGAGCTGGCGAAGTTAAAAGGAGAGGCTGGACGAGTAAAGCCAGTGTCTGACGAAAAATCAAGCGAGTGGAAAATTGTGAGTAGTGGGAAGACAAAGCTGGTGGTGAAGACGCACAAGAAGGATACGACAACAACGACAACAACAGCTAAGTGTACCAACCCGTTCAGTCCCTTCATAGACGAATTGGACGTTAGTACAGTCAGGGGCAGGGATGACAAGGAAGGTATAAAAACTTTAATTGTTGGTGACTCACAGGTAAGGTACATGGACAGGGCCTTTTGTGGTAAAAACAAAAATAGGATGAGGGTGTGTTTGCCAGGAGCTGGGGTGGGGGATATAATTGACAGGATGGACAATATCTTGTCTGGTAATGGGAACAAACCCATTATCTGCCTCAGTGCAGGAGGCAATGATATTGGCCGGTGTAGGAGCGAGGAACTTCTTGATAAGTTCAAGGAAGCCATACATCGTATTAGGACTAAGGGAGGGATCCCAATCATATGCGGTGTCCTGCCTAGAAGGGGAGTTGGCAGTGACTGGTTGTCAAGGGCAGTTGGTGTCAACGACCGTCTTGACAGATATTGCAAGTCAATATCAGTCCCATTCATTGACAACTGGGACAACTTCTATGGCAGAAGGGACCTTTATGCTAGGGATGGGGTGCACCTGTCTAGGGATGGAGTAGCAACTGGCTAGAACAGAGGCAATTCAAGAATCAAGTCATTCCCTGGCTTTTAAAGAACACTCATGGGCACAGAAATTGGAGAGGAGACTGCAGTGGGGCTGGTAAACAGAAAGTGCAGGAAATGATGCCAGAATGATGACAAACTAAAATTGATTGAGACTGAGCTAAAAAGCGGTAAGGGGGGAGGACTCAGAACACGACTAACTTAAGTATATACTACGTGAACAGTAGAAGTATGAGAAACAAAATGTGGATGATATTAGGGCCTTGGTATGTACCGAAGAAATCGATATATTTGCATTCACTGAAACATGGATCAACCTAGACACACATGAATTCTGAGTGAATACAAATTGCGGGTTACAAACTGTTCATACCGATAAAATAATTCAGGAAAAAAGGAGGCGGAGTAGCAATCTATGTTGAGGATAATCTGAAGTGTGAAATAGTAAAAATAGCGAAGATAGAAACCATTTGGATAGAGATTAAGCGACGGTCGGGAAAAATTAATCACAGGGAGTAATATAGACCCCCCCAATCTTGATATAGTAAATGAGCTTATCTGGGATGAAAAATGCGCAGGGCTTCCATACACAACAAAGTCTGTATAGTAGGCGACTTTAACTTTGGCCAAATAGATTTTGACTGACCTTACGTAAGAGATCAGAAATTGCCATAAGGAACAAATCGGACTGTTTTCCTAAGTCAGCTTATATAACCGAACCCTGCAGGTAATAATACTGGATTTAGTTCTGCAGCCGAACAGAAAACCTCGTGTAATGTGAGGTAGGGAAGAACTTGCAAACAGCGATCCTAAAAATTCGATTCCAGTTAGATTTTCGGGAGTAGACGTAAGGAAAAATTCCATAAGTACCAGATTTCAGAAGGGCAAACTTTGACATTTTAAAGAGGCAGCTGAGAGAGGGGGTGTCACGGCAGCGTGAACCTGACAGATGACACCGACACAATCGCGAGATCTGAGATTGCCCAGGTTCCACGACAATTTAAATAGTGAGTTACTTAATGCACAAAAGGCAGAACATACCATACAAAAAACTCCAGATCAGACAACCATAATGACCCTAAATGGATAAAATAATTATTTAAAAAAAAGAAGACATCATTGGCCCAAAGGCTGTAGAAGGATAAATGTACCTCAGGACTTCAAAGTGTGAGTAGGGTTAAAACAAGATAAAGGAAGCGAAGAATAATGAAATTAAGGATAGCAAGGGAGGCGAACAAACCCCCAAAAGGATTCTGCCGTCTTATCAAACTAAAACACGAGAAAGATTGGACCAATATGAATTCAGAATACAATGACTCACTGATAACAGCGAATGACATCAGTTTGAATCATCATTTTACGCAAAATTTAAACTTACCGACTCTGTTAAATTAATGAAAAACAAATTAAGTGAGATAAATGAACAATAAACGATGTTATTAACAAAATGATAGTTAAGCTAATAAGTCACCTGGTCCCGATGAGATATTTACTTGAGTATTAAGGAATGTAAGGAAAGAGCTTAGTATGCATATGAGGTTAACATGATTGTGCAGAATCCTGGGGGATAGTGAATGTAATATGGAATTTTTCAAAAAGAAGGGGGATAGATCACTATCCTCTAACTGCCGTCAGTCTAACATGTGGTGCAGAAGCGTCATTTCCAAACTCTATTCGAAATCACCTGGAGAAGCACTGATTGATCAATATTCCAACGCCCAAGCTTCTGGCGGACGTTCTTCCCGCCTAACTAATCTATTAACATTCTTTTTCATCCAGTTTTAAGTCAATTGGGCCGAGGCACAATTATGATGTGGTAGATCTCGACTTTAGTAAGCCTTCGACAGAGTCCCCGAAAAGACTAATTAGAAGGTAAGCTCATGGCATCAGGTGACATCCTTAATGCTGGATTAGGGCGTGGTTACAGGACGAAACAGCGAGTGAGCATTAACGGCATAAGTCATTAGACAGCAACGTCACAAGTGGAGTTCCCCAAGGCTCAGTACTTGGACATTGGTATACCATAAGCATGAATAACGCGCCAAACAACATAAGTAAATTTGCTGATGACACTAAAATAGGACGTGTTATCAAATCCGGCGGACTCAGCAAAACTACAGGAAAGATCTAAACAAATTTTTCGAATGGTCTGAAAAATAGCAGATGAAATTCAACGTCGACAAATGTAAAGTGCTCGAAAGTATAGGAAGTGTAAACGAAGCCAGAATACCAGATGAACAACATTGCGAAATCAAAACTGCGAGAGATTTAGGAGTAATGATAAGTAGGAACCAAGCCAAGTAAACAATGTGTTTTTGCTCGTAACAAGGCCTAATAAATATGGGTTTATACAAAAGTGTTAGTTACCAAGACTAGCGAGGTCATCCTAAACTGTATCTTGCTCTTGTGAGACCACCTGGATTACGCAGTTCAGTTTCTGATCACCATCATTACAGAATGGATATAGAATCATGGAAAGATTGAGAAATGGTAGAGATAATACAGACACCAGAGTATAGAGAGAGACAGGTTAAAGCATCTTAATTTGCACTCCCTTGAGAGACGTAGAGCGAGGGGCGACCTGATAGAGGTGTATAAGTGGAAGGCAGGGCTAAACAAAGGGGACATTACAAAGGTAATCAAATTTTCCAACCAGGAGCGAACTCGTAGCAATGGTTTTAAAATAGACAAATTTAGATTTAGGCGTGAAATAGGTAAACACTGGTTTGGAAACAGAGTAGTGGATGAATGGAACAAGTTACCAAATATCATCATTAACTCGAATACGCTGAATTGCTTCAAACGTAGGTTGGATGCTCATATGAGCAATAGGGGTTGGGTGTAAACGGGACTGCCCAGTATGGGCCAATAGGCTCGCTGCAGTTTCCTCCATTCTTATGTTCTTATGTTCTTATGAAATGCTGGAGGCGTATTACACAAAAGGGGAAGAAAGGAAAGCAGCACGACGTTTGGAGTTTGGGAATGGCAAATTTGAACAGACAGAAGGTTCTCAGAATAATTCTGGGGACACAAGTCCTGAATGAATACCGACTGCAGATGCAATTTGTGAAGTGGAAACAATAATAAATAATCGAACCATCACACCCGCGTCGAGTGACATGAGAGACCTGGAAGACACTTTCAGAAGAGAGATATAGAATGGGTATTCAACCCTCCAGCAGTTTCACACATGGGAGGAGTCTGGGAACGGCAAATCTGAACAGTCAGAAAGGTTCTCAGAGCAATTGTGAGGACACAAATCCTGGATGCATATCGACTGCAGATGCTATTTTGTGAAGTGGAAGAGATCATAAATAGTCGACCCATCACACCTGCCTCGAGCGACGTGAGAGACCTGGATGCGCTTACACCAGCCCACGTCCTCCACGGTGGTCCACACGCTGATCTGTCACTGGGAGGATGTCTTCTGAAGACTCGTATCGACGACGGTGGCGGCACGTGCAGTTCCTAGCAGACAGCTTCTGGAAACGCTGAGTGAGGGAGTACCTTCCACTACTCCGCAAAAGACAGAGGTACATAGAACCAATCCGGAATCTCGAGGAAGGCGACCTTGTTCTCATCACTGGAGAAAATCTTCCTCGCAACAAATGGTCATTGGGCAGGGTCACGGCAGTGGTCCCAGGAGTTGACGATCTGGTGCGCCAGGTGCGTGTGCAAACCGTATCTGGGGAGTTCCAAAGGGCAGTGACCCGTGTATGCCTCCTTGAACACGCCACACAGTAACTCTTGGGCGATTGCCCAACGCCGGGAGTGTTATCGCCGCTGGCTTCAACTACAGTGCTGGCGTTGCCTTACCCGAACAAACATTAAATCCCTCAGCCTGCCCCCCCCCCCACGCGACCTGTGACTTCGCCAGATGTGACGGCGGGGAGGGGGGGTGTTTACAGACAAGAGGCCCTGATTCTGCTGAGTGTATGGTTTAGAGCAGGGGTTCTTAACCTGGGTCCATGGATGGGCTTCAGGGGGTCCGTGAAGGTCAGATAAAAATTTAACATTTATATTCACTATACTTCATGTATGTCATACACTGTATGAGGCAATGAATTTTCAATAAAATAAAGTACATTCATTGCATGCAAAGTTGTGTTTATGTGCTTATGTGCATTTTTCTAGGGAGGGGGTCCATAGCTTTCACCAGATTCTCAAAGGGTTTGTGACTCAAAAAAGGTTAAGAACCACTGGTTTAGAGGGTGGCGTGGCCGCCTGGCCTCCATGTTGCAGATCTCTCCCTCGAGTGATGCTGTGAAGACCAGCCCTCTGCTAGCAGTGGTGAACACCGACTCGAGTTTACACAGAACTAATGTCCCTTGGAACACCATACTGGTTCACATTGACCCGCACTTGTAATAATAATAATAATAATAATAATTAACGGTTTATTGAAAGAGCTTGGCAGCCAGAAGGCTGAAAATATACAGTTACACATTTGGGGAATGGGTTACGAATTACAAATAATATACAAGTAACATAAGTGACACAAATAAGACATATAATAACTAGATGGGGAAAAGCTCAAACTACAGTTCATTTCAACATAGTGACAGTGCAAGGAGTAGTGTTTACTGGGAGTGAATACACTGATTTATTACAAGTTATTGATAATTTTTACAATGGTTGGGACTGGGCTGTTCTTATAGCGATCAGTTCGTGCACGTATGGGCTGGATGCGGTTGTGGTGTCGAACAGCAAATCTCGGACTAGGGATCTCAGGTGGTAGTAGGAGCCGGTGTCGGGGATGGTGTAGAAGCTTCTTACCAAATTTGCAGATGAGGTCGTGGTGATGGTCAGTGAGAGTCGAAAGGGTCAGTGTGTTGAGCGCTTCTTGATATGTGGAGTAGGAAGGGGAGAGAATAATCCTGCATGCCCTCTTTTGCACTTTTTCTAGGTGTTTACATTGTGTGGCATTTAGGGAGGAAGACCAGGTGGGGGAGGCATAGGTGAGCTTGGGAAGTATGAATGTTGTGTAAACACTGAGGAGCTCGTGTGCAGGAACTCCGAGGGACTTGAGTCGGCGGAGGAGGTGGAGACGGAAACTGGAGGATTTGATAACTTCACTGACGTGTGGTTTCCAATTTAGTTTGTTGTCTATGGTGACGCCGAGGAGCTTCGTGGAATCTACAACCTGGAGTGTGTTCGGACCTAGAGTAATGGAAGGAGGTGGGACAATGTCGGAGGAGAGGTTGATGTGCATAACCATGGTCTTGGTATGGTTGATGGTGACATGGTTGTTGGTGGCCCAGTTTTGGAGACTGTTCAATAAATCCTGAAGGGCGGTATAGTTGGGGCAGAATTGTTGACGCTGATCCCAATGGTGGAGTCGTCGACATATTTCCAGCGAGCAGGGGTTTCTCTTAGGGCATCATTGATGAGCATAAGGAAGCAGAGTGGTCCCATCTTGGTGCCTTGGGGACGCCACAGGTGAGTGACTGAAAGGTGGAGACAGCCCTCGGAAGCGTACAGCTTGGCGTCGGTCACTGAGGAAGTCTGTAAGCCATGGTATAAGACTTCTCCGAAGCCCGAGGTCAATAGCTTTGTTGATGATTATATTGTGGTCGACTAGGTCGAACGCTTTAGTGAAATCAATGAAGGCGACAGCTACAGACGTTTTTCGTTTCTCGAGATGGCGGTATATGTAATCGAAAAAGCTGACAAGACAGTGAGTGGTGGAGGAAGTACAGCCAAAGTGATGACATACCCCTCAGTACTGAAATATTGTGGACTAATTATGCCTACTCGTTTCTGCCTTATCTGGAGCAATAAGAAAACGCGGAATGAAGTGCAACTAAGATTAATAGCTATGAACTTTGTAGCACGTCACTATGCTTAATAATCAATTATAATTAAGATGAAATCGTGCGAGACTAAATAATTATGTATCAGTTAGATCACCATGTAATACTAATGAACGCCTTGTTCTCTGCAGGTTTTGACCACATCAATAACTATTGAATGCGTCAAAAGGCAGGTTTCAATCATTCCCTTCGACTTGCCTGTCACCTGAACGTCCTTAACTAAGGCGTTTACTTTTATCATATATGATACTTTACTCTTTCATAATAATTATAAGTACAGTATACTGTTATGATTTGTTTGACTTAAATCATCCTGAATACATATTGCATAAGTGGGGATATTAGAAGAGGATTGTTTTCTTTACATTTATTATTCAATTTGACATATATTTATGAAAATTATATTTATTTCAGTTGACAGAGAAAATGAATATCGATGTGCATTCAGTATGTAACGTTGATTACATAGGAAAATTATTTCTGACACATTAATATTTAGTCCAGCCACCTTCATTCTCGATTACTTGCTGCAGCCTGTTGGGAACGGAGGCGACGTGATTGTGTATCAGTTGCGGTTTCTGCCTGAGCACCTCCCACTCACGGTGTGTATACTCCTGTAGCTGCACCCTGGTTCTCTCTTCAGTTGGCTCCCACACGTTCACAATATTGGCCCAAACGTTCTCTATAGGGTTCATGTCACAACCCTTACTTGGCCAGTCTAAAACTTGCAAATTCCTTTGTTCTGGAAACCACCGCGTTACAATCCGTGCTGTATGGATAGGACACCTATCATGCATTAAAATTATGTTTTCAGCAAATGGGAAAGCATATGCATGCACCGAGGGAAGCATAACTTCTTCGAGTATTTCTAAATACTGTTCAGCTGTGAATCTTCCCTCTATGTCAGTCAGTTCTCCAACTCCGTGCAAATTTATCCATCCCCAAACATTGCAAGTCACATGGCCACTCCTTGCTTCCTCATAAATATACTGTCTAGCATATCAGATGTTGTTCCTCCTCCAGAAATGTAATTTTCCGTGAGAGGTAGATGAGAAAGTTTTTTCGTCAGTGAATATTACTCTTCAGAAATCTAGGCCTTCTTCAGCATACCGTCGAGCAAACTGCAACCTGCCCTCGCGATGTCGCTCATTTTACTTCTCCTTGTTGGCGGGAGTTCTATGGTGAATGCCTTCTTCGTGATGACTTCGCCTGATTGTTAAAGGGGAAATATTTAATTGAAGATTCTCTCTTATTGAAACTGAAGTTTTGAAGGGGTTGGCCTCAGCGAAATTCTGGATGGCTTCAACTTGTGCAGGTGTTGTTCTGCGCGGCATTCCCGTCCTGTGGTGTTCCTTTAAACTTCCCTCCTCTTCCCATCGCTTAATCCAATAATATACGGTTGACCGAGAAACCCCCAACTCTCAGGCAATTTCAATGCGTGAAAACCCAGCCTCCTTCATGCCGATTATTCTTCCACGTTCAGTGATTTTCTGCGTATGGTATTCCATGTTGGCAGGGGTCTTCTACAATTGAGGGAGTGGAAGTATAGTCAGCACTGACAACACCTTTGTCTCCTTCACCTTCCCACCAATAAAGACAGCGTTATATTTATATTTTATTCGGCATTTATAAAAAATAATCAATATATAAATAAATTAATAAATAAGATACAAATTTATAATACATCACACACATTTTTGAAAATATGGAATATTATTTTTTTAAAGACACCAAACTTTCCGTGACGTAATCTACACAAGTCAGAAACAAGGATTTAGGGGGGGGATGCAAATTGTCACTCAACGAAAGAAATATCATTTGCTGTTTACAATATTCAGAGTCTTGGAATGACAATGTCAGTGCTAGATAAAGGCTTGTAAGAGTATTAGGCACTAATTCACACCAACAGACTGATATTTAAAATACCATCACCTTCAATTAAATAACGTCATTATTAAACACATACACAGGCTGACACACACAAACACACACCACACACACACCACACACACACACACAGACACACACATATACAGTTAATCTTCACACAGTGAGGTCCCAGGTACCCAGTGATAACTGCCGGTGAGACCCAACAACAAACAGCGATGTGTTAATCCGTCTACGATAGGAAGGCATGGGACCACACCTCACTCATATAACACCATCTGTGAGGGAATTACTACACAACGTCAGGTCCCTCATAACACCATCTGTGAGGGAATTACTACACCACGTGAGGTCCCTCATAACACCACCTGTGAAGGAATTACTGCACCACGTGATGCCCCTCATAACACCATCTGTGAGGGAGTTACTACACCACGTCAGGCCCCTCATAACACCATCTGTAAGGGAATTACTACACTACGTCAGGCCCCTCATAACACCATGTGTGAGGGAATTACTCCACCACGTGAAGTCCCTCGTAACACCATGTGTGAGGGAATTACTCCACCACGTGAAGTCCCTCATAACACCATCTGTGAGGGAATTACTACACTACGTGATGCCCCTCATAACACCATGTGTGAGGGAATTACTCCACCACGTGAAGTCCCTCGTAACACCATGTGTGAGGGAATTACTCCACCACGTGAAGTCCCTCATAACACCATCTGTGAGGGAATTACTACACCACGTGATGCCCCTCATAACACCATCTGTGAGGGAATTACTACACCACGTGAGGTCCCTCATAACACCATCTGTGAGGGAATTACTACACCACGTCATGCCCCTCATAACACCATCTGTGAGGGAGTTGCTACACTACGTGTCTGCTGTTCAACACCTTAGCGTATATGATCTACGTGACCTCTACTGTAAACATTAATCTGTATGTTCACTGTATGTTCCTTTACCTTTCTCTAATGAAGGCTTTTGCTAAACCACCAATGTATGTAATAAATCATTTATGTCCAATGTATATTTTCAGCCTTCGGGCTGCAGAACTTTATCAATAAACCATTAATTATTATTATTATTACTATTATTACACTTATTACAGGTAGCAGTGAACCGATGCTTCTGCTTAATCCCAGAGCGAATTAAAAAAGCAGTTTGCGTTGCATGAAATCAGCGTCTTTAGAAAGAAATATGATTTGCATCGGTTGCATACGACTGGATTAATTGTCCAAAAGGGATTAAATGTTTGAAGATAATATTAGTATAAATTAATGATAAACAGGCAACCTCATAAACAGCCTGCACACAGCTATGGCCGATGCATGATGTTCTTTAACATACTTACCGATTTTTACTTCTGTTTAATTATTTAAACGTGAATTCATATAGGTTGGTCCATTGCTCTATCCATTTTAAAATCAAATTAACAGTATATACCAGCAGAAAAGTATAATATAATACGAAACAACAAAGCCCAACCATTAATTAACCAACGGGGAACTAAGTAACCAATCACCGATCACTTTTACATTCATTCATAATATTTACTACGTACTATAGTAAACGAACGGCGTTGAGTTGCCAGCTGTTTCCAGCGGTGTTCGAAGAATCTAGAACTAGACTGTACGTAGATGTTTACAATACATATAGACCTCCCTTCGACGTAGATTTTAACACACAAACTTTCAACCCCATTCTGCTTGTCAGCTATTACCAATTCAACCGGTACATTTTTCCGAACATAAGTTAACAGGCTTCTTTTAGTATTTCTATTATTAGCTGGTAAACAGAAACATTGATAATCACGTAAATTCATCAAATTACCATCTTCCGTGCCCGTCTCTTGTAAGGCTATAACATCCACCTTATACAACAGACAACAGTGCAAAAGCATGCGCATCTGTGATTCTAGGACGTAAGCTATTTACTTTCCATGAAAGTATACTTAAACTAGTGTCCTCCATTTTCCCTATTAACAACAGAAACTAACCTTATTCTCTCATTCATAAGCTGTTCCATTACTTCTTTTACTCGATTTAATACCTTACTATGTAATACTCTGGGGATGTCACCCCACTTGTGGGTTATCTCTTTCCTTATTTCCACATTCCGATCCCCCAAAGCAAAGATGGTTTGTCAGAATTTATTACTGTATTATTTTCCACCTTCTTTCCTTTTTGTGCAACAGCCACATTACTATGTTCACCTCTACCTTTTCTCTAAGCATCTGAATTTCTTGCCCGAGTTGAACTACTAAGCCATACACATCACCAAACTTGTCAGTTACCTTATCTTCTGGAAAAACCTTTGGTGCACCTCTTGCACCATTTACTGTTACCTTCAACATGTCACTCTTTTCCCACCTCTTCTTCCACACGTTATCAGTTGAATATAATAATAATAATAATAATAATAATAATAATAATAATAATAATAATAATGATAATAATAATAATAATAATAATAATAATAATAATAATAATAATAATAATAATAATAATAATAATAATAATAATGATAATAATAATAATAATAATAATAATAATAATAATAATAATAATAATAATAATAATAATAATAATAATAATTAACGGTTTATTGAAAAAGTTCTGTAGCCCGAAAGCTGAATACGGTATATACATTGGACATAAATGATTTGTTACATACATTGGTAGTTTAACACAGGTCTTCGATAGAGAAAGGTAAAGGAACATACAGTGAACATACATATTAAAGTTTACAGTGGAGGTCACATAGGTCATGTACGAGGTGTTGAACAGCAGACACGTAGTGTAGTAACTCCCTCACAGATGGTGTTATGAGGGGCTTGACGTGGTGTAGTAATTACCCCACAGATGGTGTTATGAGGGGCATCACGTGGTGTAGTAATTCCCTCACAGATGGTGTTATGAGGGGAATGACGTGGTGTAGTAGTTCCCTCACAGATGGTGTTATAAGGGGCTTGACGTGGTGTAGTAATTCCCCCACAGATGGTGTTATGAGGGGCATCACGTGGTGTAGTAATTTCCTCACAGATGGTGTTATAAGGGGATTGACGTGGTGTAGTCATTCCCTCACAGATGGTGTTATGAGGGGGCAACACAGTGGTGTAGTAATTTCCTCACAGATGGTGTTATGAGGGGCTTGACGTGGTGTAGTAGTACCCTCACAGATGGTGTTATGAGGGGCAACACGTGGTGTAGTAATTCCCTCACAGATGGTGTTATGAGGGGCTTGACGTGGTGTAGTAAGTCCCTCACAGATGGTGTTATGAGGGACCTGACGTGGTGTAGTAATTCCCTCACAGGTGGTGTTATGAGGTGCATCATGTGGTGTAGTAATTCTTTCACAGATGGTGTTTTGAGGGGCCTGACAATTTGTAGTAATTCCCTCTCAGATGGTGTTATGAGGGGCATCACGTGGTGTAGTCATTCCCTCACAGACGGTGTTATGAGGGGCTTGACGTGGTGTAGTAATTCCCTCACATGTGGTGTTATGAGGGGCATCACTTGGTGTAGTAATTATCTTACAGATGGTGTTATGAGGGACCTGGCATGGTGTAGTAATTCCCTCATAGATGGTGTTTTGAGGGGGATCACGTGGAATAGTAATTCCTTCACAGATGGTGTGATGAGGGGCCTGATAATTTGTAGTAATTCCCTCGCAAATGGTGTTATGAGGGGCATCACGTGGTGTATTAATTCCCTCACAGATGGTGTTATGAGGGACCTGACGTGGTGTAGTAATTTCCTCACAGATGGTGTTATGAAGAACCTGATGTGGTGTAGTAATTCCATCACAGATGGTGTTATGAAGAACCTCACATGATGCTGTTGGCAGTTCAAAGGATATCCAAGTCTTTAAACTGCTAGGGGAACATATGGGCACGGAGGTTGGGGAAACTGCAGTGGGAGCGTGTAAACAAAGTACAAGATTACAGGGAAATAGTGTTAGGAATGATGACAAAACTAAATTAAAAAGGGAGTTTAAAACTAAACGCGGTAAAGGGATGACTCAGAACACGACTAACTTAAATGTCTATTACGTGAACAGTAGAAGTATGAGAAACAAAATGGATGATATTAAGGCCTTGGTATGTACCGAAAAAATCGATATAATAGCATTCACTGAAACATGGATCAACCTAGACTCACGTGAGTTGCCGGTCGAATACCAAATTGCGGGTTACAAATTGTTCCATACCGATAGGCAAACCAGGAAAGGAGGTGGAGTAGCAATCTATGTTAGGGATAATCTGAAGTGTGAAATAAATAAGGAAATACAAACTGAGAGGAATACAGAAACAATTTGGATAGAATTAAGCGACGGAAGGGAAAAATTAATCACAGGAGTAATATATAGACCTCCCAATCTTGATAGAGCCAATGAGCGACTTATCTGGGATGAAATGCGCAGGGCTTCCATACACAACAAAGTCTGTATAGTAGGCGACTTTAACCTTGGTCAAATCGATTGGACTGACCTTACGGGTAACGCAGAATCAGAGGATTTTCTCGAGACGATCCAGGGCTGTTTCCTAAGTCAACATATAACCGAACCCACACGGGGTAATAATATACTCGATTCAGTTCTGTCGAACAGAGAAAACCTCATTAGCAATGTCGAGGTAGGGAACGAACTTGCAAACAGCGATCACAAAGAAATTCGATTCCAGTTTGATTTTCACGGCATAAGTAAGGAAAATTCCACTAAAGTACCAGATTTCAGAAGGTCAAACTTTGACAGTTTAAAGAGGCAGCTGAGAGAGGGGGTGTCGCGCTTGGCCGTGAACCTGACAGATGACTCAGACCTGATAACGACATCTGGGACTGCCGAGTTCCACGTCAATTTAAATAATGAGTTACTTAATGCATAGAGGCAGAACATACCATACAAAAAACTCAGATCAGACAACAATGACCCTAAATGGATAAATAATTATTTAAAGAACATCATTGGCCAAAGGAAGGCTATAGGTAGTAGGATAAAGCGTGGCGAAATTTACCTCCAGGATTATTATAAGAGATTGGCGAGTAGGGTTAAAACCGAGATAAGGAAAGCCAAGAGGAAAAATGAGGTAAGGATAGCAAGGGAGGCGAAGACAAACCCCAAAGGATTCTACCAAATGTATCAAACTAAAACACGAGAAAAGATTGGACCAATACGGTCAGATACCGGCGAGCTCACTGATAACAACGGAGAAATGAGCAATAATTTGAATAAATATTTTTCAACAGTTTTCACCACCGAAAATTTAAACATGATACTCGAGGAACCGACTCTATTCAGAGATAGTGAAGAAAACAAATTAAGCGAGATAGTAGTGACTAGTAACGATGTTAGTAAGCAAATAGACAAACTAAAGCCTAATAAGTCACCTAGTCCCGATGAGATATTTGCCAGAGTATTAAAGGAATGTAAGGAAGAGCTTAGTATGCCCTTAGCAAAGTTGTTTAACATGTCCTTAAAAACAGGTGTAGTGCCAGAATCCTGGAAGATAGCGAATGTAATACCGATTTTCCAGAAGGGGGGATAGATCACTATCCTCTAACTACTGCCCAATCAGTCTAACATCAATAGTAGGCAAATTACTGGAAGCAATCATTTCAAACTATTCGAAATCACCTGGAGAAGCACCGATTGATCAATGATTCCCAGCATGGCTTCACAAGCGGACGTTCTTGTCTAACTAATCTATTAACATTCTTTTCATCAGTTTTCGAATCGGTGGACGAGGGGCACAATTATGGTGTGGTATATCATCGACTTAGCAAAGCCTTTGACAGAGTCCCCACGAAAGACTAATTAGAAAGGTAGAAGCTCATGGCATCAAGGGTAACATCCTTAAATGGATTAGGGCGTGGTTACAGGGCAGGAAACAGCGAGTGAGCATTAACGGCTTTAAGTCCCATTGGAGGAACGTCACAAGTGGAGTTCCCCAAGCAACATAAGTAAATTTGCTGATGACACTAAAATAAGACGTGTTATTAAATCTGACGAGGACTCAGCAAAACTACAGGAAGATCTAAACAAATTTTTCGAATGGTCTGAGAAATGGCAGATGAAATTCAACGTGGACAAATGTAAAGTACTCAGTATAGGAGATGTAAACAGGGAAACCAGATACCAGATGAACAACGATGCCATAGAGAAATCCGACTGCGAGAGAGATTTAGGAGTAATGATAAGTAGGAACCTTAAGCCAAGTAAACAATGTGTTTTTGCTCGTAACAAGGCTAATAAAGTACTTGGGTTCATACAAAGGAGTGTTAGTTACAAGACTAGAGAGGTCATCCTAAAACTGTATCTTGCTCTTGTGAGACCACACCTGGATTACGCAGTTCAGTTCTGGTCACCGTATTACCAATTGGATATAGAATCATTGGAAAGAATTCAGAGGAGAGTGACAAGACTAATCCCGGGCATTAGGAACCTTGAGTATAGAGACAGGTTAAAGCATCTTAATTTGCACTCCCTCGAGAGACGTAGAGCGAGGGGCGACCTGATAGAGGTGTATAAGTGGAAGTCAGGGCTAAGCAAAGGGGACATTACAAAGGTACTCAAACTATCCAACCCGGAGCGAACTCGTAACAATGGTTTTAAATTAGACAAATTTAGATTTAGACATGAAATAGGTAAACACTGGTTTGGAAACAGAGTAGTGGATGAATGGAACAAGTTACCAAATATCATCATTAACTCGAATACACTGAATCGCTTCAAACATACGTTGGATGCTTATATGAGCAATAGGGGTTGGGTATAAACGGGACTGCCCAGTATGGGCCAATAGGCCCGCTGCAGTTTCCCCCATTCTTATGTTCTTATGTACTCATTCACTAAATGGTGTCGTAGCATCATGGGGACACCCTGTAGTCTGGTGTCACAAGACCTCACTCACTAAAGTGATTGAGGTGTGGTCCCAGGCCTCCCTATCGTGGACGAATTAACACATAGCTGGTGTTGTTGAGTCTCGGGGGCAGTTATCACTGGGTACCTGGGACCTCACTGTGTGAAGGTTAGCTTGGGTACGGCTCCGCTGTTACTGTTGAGTTGCTTTTCACTGATTTGAGCACTGCTCACCACTATTCAACACTGGTTAAATTCCTTTCCTAAATGAAATAGTAGCTTCTGGTATGGGCCAACATAACAGTTGACCTGGCTGCTGCCAGAGCAGCACTCCTCGTCCTTCTTCCCTTTCTCGCTGTTGCACCTCCCTCATGCTCTGCCACCGTGTACCACGCATCTGTGGCTTCTTATTGCAAATTGAGGAACCTACATTATGCGTGCTGCACGCCACAAGTGCAACAGCATGGGACAAAATGTTGCCCAGACTTTTATTTTATTTCCACATTCTATTGAATTATGCTTTTTTCCACAGTAACGACATCGACATTCACTTTGACATTTCCAGGCCATATGGCCCCACCTGCTGCACTTGTAACACAGATCAGGTTGTTCAATAATCTTTGTATTTCTCCTATATCCTCTTCCAGAAATGAATATCTTTTCCGGAACGTCTCCCTTCATCAAGGCTACCACTTGGTTCTACTTCTCTCCTTGGATTTCGTGTCGCTTTGCCCATACCAATTGTGTATCGTCAAGAAGAAAATAAGGGTCCAGTATAACCGGGTATATGAAGACGATCACCTTGGTTGTGTTGCTCTGTGTCCCGAGGCATCGTCATAATCACCTCCTTAAATCCTGTAGTCGACAAAAACTTTACCGTCTCATTCCCAGTTACAGTCAGATAGGAATTATTACGACCTTCCTTAAGCAGGGGTTCAAACTTTGTATGCTCTCTTCCCAGTGTAGCAGCCCACAACAAATGCTCATAGAATGAAATCCGTAAATTACTTGGAAAGTTCAACCTCCTCCTACCTGAGCTGTTTCCACCATCGGGTTGCTCGGCACATTGGTACTTTCACGATTATCCATTCGACTAACCTGCTGTGTTTTATTCCCAATCGAATTCCTTCTGCTTTCTTCTGTGTGTGCAGTCCTCTTCTTCTTATCATTCATGATCTCATCACTATCACTTCCTTCAATTTTCTTCGCCAACTCTTGCCTCCTCTTCTTTTCTTGAAAACTGTCTGTCACCTCCATTGTTGTTGGCCGTGGACCATCTGCTTCCGATTCGCTATTTGACAGCCGCAGGTCGTCTTCTAAACTGTTCAGTAGTGCAAACATTTCTTCTCTAGCCAAAGCCTTTTCAAGTTTCTGCCCACCACATGCCCCAGGCATGGTGCAAAGCTTAGGTAGCTAGTGAAAATTAGCAGTGCGACAACACTGCTGATACGTCCGACCAGTACGGCCAGCATTCAGAGAATCAAAACGAGTCAGGTTTGTCACTAAATTGTCAGTACCCAGCCTGATTTCGAGTACTATGGACACATAATTCTCGCTGAAATATTTTCTCTAGTGTGGGTTCGGCGCCGTAGGATGAGGAGGAGGAGGAGGAGAACCCGATTGTGGATACATGAAATCAACACCAAAAGACCAGATTTTTGTGCCTTGAGTTATTTATTCCCAGACTTGATGAACTATCCAGACAAATTCTACAATTTCCTTAGAATAACAGAGAGCATAGAGAGTAGGACGCTCCCGAACAAGATTTATTAAATCCTCCAGCTGCATGACGAGGTTTCCACCACAACGGACTCGCGTTGACTGACGAAAAAATGGGTCTGGCCGTATTTATGTATCGACTCGACTCGATTCGACGTGACTCGACTCTACTCGACTCTCCCGGTGTGAACGGTTTCTGGAAAGAAATGCATATAAATTAATCTGAACTGCAATGCGAGTCGAGACGAGTCATGACTCGTCTTGCCTTGACTCGACTCGACTCGTTTGGTGTAAATGCAGCCTAAAGCGTAAAATATAAGTATAAAATAAAATTAAGACTTGCGGCAATGGGAGCCATCACTGATTTCCTTCAGTTTAAAATTTTTACAAATTACAGTCATTGCATTTTACTGAAAAGTGATAAAAATTTTAAGTTGATTGTGACAGTCTGGAGATCACAGTTCGACACGAAGTGAACGTATCGAACGGTGTGGCAGGCTGCCTAGGCGGCAGCACTGCTGCTGGTTAGTCAGTAATGTTGAAATTTTAATCTCGGCATTATACTGTATATTCCTTTTCATATCTAACTTTTAACTAAGAGAAACCTAGAGAAATAAACGAGAAAATTTTATTTAAAATTGTTAACTAAATTAATTATTACTAATAAAAAAAAGGATTATGGCATCACTACCATACATATGGTTCACACGACGGTAGCCCATAGTTTTTGCTGGGACTCGGTTGGGTTAGTAATTATTATTGGAGTAATAATAAATATCTTTTCACCCTTCGCAATGGCTCGTACGTCGACTAGAAAAAATACATCACGGAAGAGAAAATTTTGGAAAAACAGAGCAAAGAAAATCATTTTTTGATTTGTTAAAGTTGTAAACGTGTTTGTAAGGAGTATAATTTACGAAGACATTGCTTATCCAAGCATAAAGTGTATGAAGAAATCACAGGTGAATTGACAAAGCGGAAAATAAAGTCTTTGATGCAAGGCCTTGATCTCCAGAAAAACACGTTCACTCCAAAAATAAAGAAGTTTAAGATGTGACGGAAGTGAGCTATGAAGTTGCACTGCTAGCAAAATTTTCACGACCATTTGTAGATGGGGATTTTCTGAAAAAAATATATGGTTATTGGTGCTCAAAAGCTTTGACCAGATGCCGTGAAGAAATTTGAAAATATCAGTTTGAATCGCATGACAGTGCAACACAGAATTCGTGATTTATAAAGTGACATATTAGACCAGCTGAAAGAGAAAGCTAATAACTTTGCGCACTTTTCTGTAGCTGCTGACGAATCGACTGATATAACATCAACAGCTCAGCTATTTTTAGTGTTTGTACGTGGTATAACCTACGACTTCACTGTTCATGAACAACTTGTTGGTCTCAGTTCGCTGAAGGGACAAACTAAAGGAAGTGACTTATTAAGTTCACTTCTAGAGCCAATTAGCACTACCGAGTTAAATATAGACAACTTAGTTGGCAATGATTGGGATGCACAATGGACAGCGCGAAAATAAACTGATACAGTTTTACTGCATTATACATCGACAAAATTTGTGTGGGAAAGAATTGAAGTTTGAAAACATAATGAAAGTTGCAGTTTCAAAAGTTAACTTCATAAAATCGCGATCTCAGCATCATCGCCAATTCAAACAGTTTCTAGAAGAAATTCAAGCTAAGTATGGTGAGCTCGTCTATTTGACAGAAGTCAGATAGTTAACCCGGGGAAATACACTGCAATCTAGCATTTCTTGTTGATATTACTTCAGGAGAGTAACCAGCGTGTTTCACAAGTTGCAAACTATGTGTCAGCTTTTGAACAAAAGTTTAAGCTGTTTCATTCGCAGCTCAACATATCAAACTATGCTTGAAAAGCAGTACTTCAGAAAGCTGAAAACTATGGAACAATCACAGGAAATCTTCGGGAAGCATTTAATAGTCGTTTTGGAGACTTCAAGAAAGAGCAAAGCAATTTGCAACTGTTCAGTAATCCCTTCTCTGTATCTCCTGAAGACATCGAACTACTGGCCCAGTTAGAACTGATTGATCTTCAGAATAATGACATGCTTTGTAATAAGTTTATGGACGGGAACTTACTCAATTTCTACAAGTGCTTGCTTAAAGATTAGTGTCCATATTTGCGAAAGAAAGCTGATAATTATGCGGGCTTATTTGGCTCCACCTACATCTATGAGCAACCATTCAGTCAATTGAATCTTAACAAGTCGAAGATTCGAAATAGGCTAAATGACAACAACGTGGACTCTGTTTTGCGAATGGCAACCACAAAGTTTGAACCCAAAATCAAGAATCTCGTCTCGGAGTCGCATTGCCAAACAACGTCACGTGATATGCAAGGTAAGCGCATTATTTAATTATAGTTTTCACGGTAATTGTCCTACTGATAAAGTTACAGGTAAATTTTTTTCTATGGTAGCCTGTTGTTGGTTATATCTAGTTTAAATAATAACATTATATTTGAATTATTTTTTTAAAATATAAGTGCGTTTAATTAAAAAGATTCTGAATGTATAATTAAAACATCTAATTATGAGGACTTTCATAAATCTTGCAGCCCTCGCTAAGAGTCAGTTTAATGATGTGGCACCCGTGTCATATTGTATCACGCCGTAAGGGTGCTGAATAATTTTTTAGTGGGTGTACATGATACTTGTACACACACACACACACACACACACACACAGACACACACACACATATGTATACATACACGATACATACATGTACACCCGCTAGAAAAATATTCGGCACCCTTACGGCGTGATACAATATGACACGGGTGCCGAATAATTTTTTAATGGGTATACATCACTGTGCTAGAATATCAAAACACTCTAGAAACTTAAACTTAATACAAGATACATATTTGTAACTCGAAAAAAAAATCAGCGTTCGTGTTTTCTGAAGAGCAATTAGTGTGCATAAGACTTAGCGTTATTTAATTTATGTGAACCTTTCAACTTAAGCCATGTTAGATCCTACCACCATTTTTGTATACCCTTTTGCGTCATCTCTTGAATATCTTCATTACAAGTTGAATATGTTCACACTTGCGAGGACCTCAAGTATAGTTCATTATATTTACAGTCACTGATCAGGTGTTATTAGCATCATTATGTTTCATCCTGGGGCAGTTAGCAAGATCCTCTACGTGATACAGGTATTAAGGGGCTCGCGTTAATACAATTTGTGACCCTGATTTGGTGTAGTAAACTTTGGTTGTGTTGAGGTGAAGCGGCTCCAGCCCCCTTATGTAGGTGTTTAACAGGATGTATACAGTACAAAGTCTCTTTATATTTGTGTTGATAGGATTCCTTAAGGAAGTTTAAGTAGACACACACACACACACACACGCACACACACACACACACACACACGCACACGCGCGCGCGCGCACACACGTACTGATCGCAATAAGAACAGCTCGATCCCAGACATTGTAAAAATTATCAAAAGTCGTAGTTAACCAGCCCCTTCCAATTTCAATTTTGTATTGTTACTGCGCTGACATTTCCTATTGAATGACTTTCTCCACCCTTGTTATTATATATCATATTTGAGCCACTTATTTTACTTGTATATTATTTTTCAATCAAGTGACCTATTCTAAAAGTTGTAACTGTATATTTTCAGCCTTTTGGCTGCCTGCTCTTTTAATAAGCCTTCACTATTATTATTATTATTATTATTATTATTATTATTGCTATTATTATTATTATTATTATTATTATTATTATTATTATTATTATTATTATTATTATTATTATTATTATTATTATTATTATTATTATTATTATACTTATTATTATTATTATTATTATCATTATTATTGCTATTATTATTATTATTATTATTATTATTATTATTATTATTATTATTATTATTATTATTATTATTATACTTATTATTATTATTATTATTATTATTATTATTATTATTATTATTATTATTATTATTATTATTATTATTATTATTATTATTATTATTATTATTATTATTATTATTATTATTATTATTATTATTATTATTATTATTACAAAAAAGAATCATGCCAATTTTGAACCTATGATATAATTTCTTAAAACGTAAAGGAAGCAGAGTACAGGGTAACTTACATCTTTACAGCCAATGTACAGAGATAAATGCGTTCTTACTAACACGTACCGAAGATCAAGTGTAGTACATATTCCCATTGATTGGATATTATTTCGTTATATCCATGGGCCGGCAATGTACTTACAGTCACGAACCGGTAATCTCCTTAAAGCCAAGGAGCGAAGATTTAATTCTTAAAGCCAAAAGGCAGAATTACGAATGTCCTTGCAGCCATGGAACGGAAATCACGGACGTAATGAATGAAGGTGCAGGTCGTCGAGCCATAATCATTGTACGAAATAATCGCTAAAAGGACCATTAAAACAATGAAAGTAATTAGAGATTACGGCCTTAATGATCAAGAGCCGCTACACCCTGATTCATGAGTGCCAGGGATGAGGGTGTTATGTCTAAGAGAGAGAGAGAGAGAGAGAGAGAGAGAGAGAGAGAGAGCTCCGTTCTCAGTTTCTTTTGATCGGTGATGCAAGTGCTGGTAATGCCCTCTCTCTCTCTCAGGCCACACCGTGATGCATAGCTGCCAGGGATGAAGGAGTTGTACCTGAGAGAGAGAGAGAGAGAGAGAGAGAGAGAGAGAGAGAGAGAGCTCCGTTCTCAGTTTCTTTGATCGGTGATGCAAGTGCTGGTAATGCCCTCTCTCTCTCAGGCCACACCGTGATGCATAGCTGCCAGGGATGAAGGAGTTGTACCTGAGAGAGAGAGAGAGAGAGAGAGAGAGAGAGAGAGAGAGAGAGAGAGAGAGAGAGCAGCAACTTCACCGGTCATAGATAATGCGGACTGAGCTCTTCATAACAATTTGGTCTGGTAATTAGAACATCCATATTATCCCAAGTACAGTACATTATTCCTGTGGTGGCGAGAGACAGACAGAAAAACACAGTCAGAGAAGAGAGCGGTATAATAGGAGAAAAGAAGAGAGGTATAGGAAAAATTATTAGAAAAGAAAAGGAGAGAGAGAGAGAGAGAGAGATGGTTCTGTTAGGAGTAGCTACGCTAATGTAACGAGTTTTCCACTTATGTAATAGTGAGGAAAATATAGCGGAGAACAAATTTTATTCGAAGATAACATGTTAGTGTGGTAGATGCTGTAAGTGTGGACCATGCTGCTGCTTCTTTAGAGACAGCCATCGTGATGGTGATTTGGAGTGTGTTTATGTTACAGTGAGTCTCGGTGACATCGGGCAAATGGGAACGAAAATCTGACTAGGACTGCAAAAATTTCACGAAATTACCCCCAAAATATGATAATATGAAATTTTTTTAAGGAAAATTGCAAAAATCTTAAGATTACGAAAATCTTCTGAAAATTACGAAAACCTTACCAGGAATTGCATTACATCCATGGGATGACAAGAAATACTTGCTAAATGAAGTTCTCGGTTAAGTCCTTCAGTAAGTTCGTAAGTCCTGGTTCTATCCATAATCAGAACTCATCTTCCAGCGTTACGTTGGATGGCGCTGTCTAGCCTCAAGTCCTGCAGGCATTAAATCCGTGTCTCCTCGGGGTCTAACATTACCGCGAACCTGCTTTAGGGTCGAGTCGTAAGGGCAAATGACAGTGGCATCTCACCATTATTGCTGGCCGGGGTTAAGGCCGTCGTGAGAGAATGCAAGGAGGTAAACTTTCCTGTCTTTGCTGTCCATTACATAGAGGGACATTTTGTGATTGCTTCTTGGCTCCAGCAGACAGGGCTTGAGCTTGACGTTTGTCCTGCCATCATAAACAAACATCTCTCCCCTTTGCAGTCTCCACTGTGGAGAAGTTCTTCAGATAATTCTAAACAAAACCTATTCACGGATCAATCGTTAGTTTATGTGCTAATTCATTTAGTGCCTTTCGATTCAAGACTTTATTTCATTACAGAGGATAATTTTTCAGGAGTTGTTTATGACCGGCTAGTGTGTTTCTCATCAAGCAGGGTGTAGAATGGTGTCCGTCACTTGATTGTTTTAGATTTTCACAAGTGTTTGATATAAACAACAAAGATCCCATCGATCTGATGGTCGAGTATGGACAATATGAATACAGCACATTGAATACTAAGCCTTTGGTACACAAGGAGACAGTGTGGCCGCTACTGCACTCGACTGTCTTTACTTCCCCAATTGTAATGCTAATTGCCCAATCACAGTTGGTTGGACTAAGGGTGCCCCAATTTCACACCAGCGATCCTAAGAGATGAAGCAAGCGCTGTATCTATTAGAAGGCCAATGCACACCACAAACTAGTGAGGACGCTTACAAAATAATCACAAATCTGTCCCTCACAGTCCGTATATACCTACTGTATACATTTCTTTACTTATCTTTTTAAATCTGTAATAATTATCTCTCTCTCTCTCTCTCTCCATCCATCTGTCCATCTATCTATCCATACATCTAGCAATCAATCTATCTATCCATCTATCTATCCATCCATCTATCTATCAATCCATCTATCCATCTATCCATCCATCCAATCATCTATCTATCTATCTATCTATCTATCTATCTATCTATCTCTCTCTCTCTCTCTCTCTCTCTCTCTCTCTCTCTCTCTCTCTCTCTCTCTCTCTCTCTCTCTCTCTCTCTCTCTCTATTACCATATCATTGTGTGCGTGTGAGTGAGGTAGGTTGTCTACAGGAGTCAACATAGAAAAATAATAATAAATAATAATTATAATCAACGGTTTATTGAAAAAGTTCTGCAGCCTGAGGTCTGAAAATATACATTGGACCAAAATGACTTATTAAATACAAAGACATGGGGTAGGTGGGTCGTTTAACAAAAGCTTTATTACTGAAAGAAGAAGGAACATGAATTGAATATACAAATTATTATAGTTTACAGTTGATGGCCCGGGCCTGGGCTGGTCATGGAGACATCGGGTGGTGTCGTGTTCACGTGGTGTAGTAACTCGTCTGTAGGTGTTGATATGAAGGACCTCACGTGGTCATGGGGACACCAGGTGGTGTGGTGTTCACGTGGTGCAGTAACTCGTTCGTAGGTGTTGATATGAAGGACCTCACGTGGTCATGGGGACACCGGATGGTGTAGTGTTCACGTGGTGCAGTAACTCGTCCTCGGATGTTGACATGAAGGACCTCACGTGGTCATGGGGACACCGGATGGTGTGGTGTTCACGTGGTGCAGCAACTCGTCCGTAGGTGTTGACATGAAGGACCTCACGTGGTAATGGGGACACCGGGTGGTGTGGTGTTTACGTGGTGTAGTAACTCGTCCTAGAGTGTTGATATGAAGGACCTCACGTGGTCATGGGGACACCGGATGGTGTAGTGTTCACGTGGTGCAGTAACTCGTCCTCGGATGTTGACATGAAGGACCTCACGTGGTCATGGGGACACCGGATGGTGTGGTGTTCACGTGGTGCAGCAACTCGTCCGTAGGTGTTGACATGAAGGACCTCACGTGGTAATGGGGACACCGGGTGGTGTGGTGTTTACGTGGTGTAGTAACTCGTCCTAGAGTGTTGATATGAAGGACCTCACGTGGTCATGGGGACACCGGATGGTGTAGTGTTCACGTGGTGCAGTAACTCGTCCTCGGATGTTGACATGAAGGACCTCACGTGGTCATGGGGACACCGGATGGTGTGGTGTTCACGTGGTGCAGCAACTCGTCCGTAGGTGTTGACATGAAGGACCTCACGTGGTAATGGGAACACCGGGTGGTGTGGTGTTTACGTGGTGTAGTAACTCGTCCTAGAGTGTTGATATGAAGGACCTCACGTGGTCATGGGGACACCGGGTGGTGTGGTGTTCACGTGGTGCAGTAACTCGTCCGTAGGTGTTGACATGAAGGACCTCACGTGGTCATGGGGACACCGGGTGGTGTGGTGTTTACGTGGTGTAATAACTCGTCCTCGGATGTTGATATGAAGGACCTCACGTGGTCAGGGGGAAACCGTGTGGTGTGGGGTGGTGGCACAGTAGGTTACTCTGCTGGGTGTTGGTGTGTTATCTCTTAGTCAGGTGTGAAGCCGACCCACTGCTGTTCCTATGGTGGATTGACTAGCACCTCCTGGTTAGAAGATGGTGGTCAGTTCCCAGGGGTGCTTGCCAATGGTGGGTTTCGGCTCTCACTGGTACTGCCTGGTGCTGAATTCACTGGCTTAAACACTTTTCATTACTGTTCAACACTGATCCCACTTCTTTCCGAAACGAAATTGTCACTTTTGATTCTGTTGAAATCTCGGTGGTGAGGATGGGTCGAGGAGAGGGACTTGAGGAGTGGGGCCGAACATGGCCAAGGGGGGCCGCTGCTCAGTAGCGCCTGGTAGGTCTTCACCCTCAGGTGGTCAAGGATGTAGTGGGCCGGGTCGGTTGGTCCAGGTTGGTATTGGCTGGCCGGGTCGTCCCAGAGTCGACCAGGTTAATTGTGGTCTCTATACGACACGTGGAGCTTTGGTCATGATGACAATGGCGACGGCAGTTACAGTCGGCTGAGAGACAGTATGAACTTAATCAACTTAGATAAATCATTGAAGATAGACAAGAATATGATTCTTAACCACAAAGAACTCACTCAAAAATGTAAAGGAGGGATTACAGTTCTCTCTTTCCCCACTCCCCCCCCCACACACACACTACTGCTTAAACTTTGCTGTCACTTGGAATCGAGTATGGCTATCATCCATCTATGATACAAAGATATGAGTTATTATGGATGTCACCTTCGCTGGTGAACTTTGAGTTGACTCGAGAGGCTGATATGAGACCGGTATGCAGTCGAGCTAACTCGAAAGTATTGATACCTCCTCGTGTGGTGCTCCTCCAATCGCGCGGTGTAGAGTGATAGTCTCCAAGTTGAAGGGGTTGATTTATCACTTTTTCAGGTTTGTTTTAAGACCGTCCTTATACCTTCTCCGATGACCACCAGCGTTATGTTTACCATTCGTTAGGTGACTGCTTTGGCAGTCTACTGTTGTCCTTGCGGGTAATATGGCCAGACCAACGTAGTTGTTCATGGATAATGGTATCCTCGATGCTTTACAGTTGGTGTCAGTGAGAATACTGACATTTGTTCTCTTGTCTTCCCAGCGAACTTGAAGGATGTAACGTAGAGTACGTTGGTGAAAGTTTTCAAGTGCTTTGAGGTGCCTCCTGTATGTGACCCATGTCTCGCTACCATATAGCAGGGTGGGGAGGACCACAGCTTGATATACGTGCAACTTTGTAGATATTATCATCTCCATACAACTGAAGACATGGGTCCAGAATCTACCAATGGCTTGAGATGCACATCTTATCCGATGTTGAATCTCTTCATCGATGTCCCAGGTGGTGGACAGGTGAGGGCCGAGATACTGAAGGTGGCAATAAGAGAGGTAATACCGTTAAGTTGGATGGATGGTGGAGGTGTGGTTGAACCAGGGGCAGGCTGAAGGAGGTTCTGAGTGCACTGTACATTCACCTCAAGGCCGAAGTGTGCATACACATCTGCGTAGATTTTCAGGATCTCCTGTAGGTCACGTTCAAAGTGAGCAATGAGGGTGAGGTCGTTTGCAAACTAAAGTTCATTAATGGAAGAAGCTGACACTTTTGTTCCATCAAGGAGTCGTCTTTGTTGAAAAGACCCTTCGTCCGGTATTGGATGTCCACCACGTCGGCTAAATTGGCACTAGCGCGGGTAAGGAAGGCAGCCAAGAAAATGGAAAAAGAGAGTTGGTGACTATTTAGATGGGTAAGAACTCAGACTGGGTGCCATTGTACAGGATACTGTCGTTCATGCTATCGTGGAGTTGTCTGACAATGGCGATGAATTTTAGTGGGCAGGCAAAACGGCTGAGGGATGCAGAGACCTCCCCTGTTGCCCGAGTCGAAGGTCTTGGTTAGGTCGATGAAGGCTATGCACAGGTCACAATGCTGTTGTTCTGCATCTTTTCTGTATCTGGTTGGTAGCAAAGTTCATGTTAGTTGTAAGCAGAGGTCCTCCTGCTTTATACACCTCGGAGGGTATTCCATGAGGCCCTGAGCCTTTGCTATTTTTCATCTGTTTGATGGTAATAGCTACCTCATCCAGGGATGGAGGATAGCTGAGGTAGGTCAGCCGTGGATACTGAGGGGCCTGCTGGATAGTCAATTACATTCACATCGGTGTTTCGGTTGAGCAGCGAATGGTACTTCTGTCTGATGAGCGAAGGGGCTCTGCATTGTGAGTGATTGGCCCATAAAATGTTTTAGTGTTGATCTGCAAGTTTTTGCGTTTCACATGCTTTACTTTTTCAACCATTTACGAAGTTCACGCTGGGCCTTCGCTTTCTTCTTGTGGAAGGTTAATCCGCAAGGCAGCGGGGCAGTGGTTGGTAGGCGCAAAGACGTGTCCACGTGCCAGTGGGCCTATGCGCCGTCCCTCTGGGGCCCACTGCTGCTCCGAGTTCCCCTGCTGGTTTAGCCTAGGCCCACGGTGACCCAGTTATCGTGTGTTGCTACAAGGAGGCACAGTAAAAGTTTTAATAGTGAAGAGGCTGTGTACTAGCAGGGGAAGACATACAAGTTGCTTCCCTGTTCACCATGAGGGCTAGCCAGAGTTGAAAGCGAGAGGCAGCAAGTAGTGCTTGCACCTTAACACTAATATAATGTTGCCATACTAGACGCATTACACTATCCTGTGCACGCACTCACGCATGCCTGCACTCACGCTTTTATACACACACACACACACACACACACACACACACACACACACACACACACATTATCATTACACACGTGCATCACTCCCTTCCTAGACGTCGATCTGTGCATATTTGGTATCATTGGAATCGTCTTTACCCTCAGATGGTTCAAAACTGGGTTTCATTCCAAACCTTTGAGCCTTGGGGTTTTGGGGCGTTTTCTTCCATCTCCAAGAATATGTGGGTTTAATTTTATTATTATTTTTTTTTTCACTTTGAAATTCAGTTGTTAAATTTGGGGCTTCCTTTTGCATAGGGTTCCTATATTGGACCCCAATTAGTAAAGCCCAATACCCAATGCCAAATTAATTGGGACCCATTTAGTAAAGCTCAATATCCAATACCGACCCAATTAACAAACCCAACGCAACACTGAACTAAAGCTGGCAAGAATTGCAAGGATTACACCAGTTTGGACAAGGGTTGCCATTTGACTTTCTGTTTTAGACCGATAATTTTTTATGCATGTCAAAATAACCCCCAAAAATTAAGGTTTAAAATGTTATGAGCTGTTTTGACTGATTTCAGATCTAAATAAAATGCTACTAAAAAATAAGTCATCACTTGGCCATAAGACCGGCGATGCCAAGCGCAAGAAAAGTTGCCGTGATGATGAAACTGAGGATGCCAATAAACGACGTTTATAATTGCACAAAGAACGTCAATCTCAACTCCATGCAAATAAAAACGAGATGGAAAGATAGGCTCAGTATGCCTAGAAGTTGGAGAGACGGTCAACATTTTCTTTCTTACATGCCTCATTGGCGAGTCTATCAGCACAGTCATGATACCTAATTCCAACATGGGACGGAATCCGCGCAAATTCGATACGAGAGTTGTTCTCGTGGCAGTTATCACATTTCTTGTAATATCACATACAACTTTAGACATAGGAACCTGAGCGGGCTGGTAGTTTCGAAAAGCATTGAGAGTCACAGAATATCACCCCGCCTCCATTTTTTCTTTAAGGGTAGTCTGTGGCTGGTAGATTCAGGATTAGATTCCAGTTAGTTCAGTTTATGTTGTACTGGCCCAGTTGTTCAGCTTTGCTTGTTTGACACTATCATCTCTTTTCTTTTATATATTACAATTACAGCCTGTTCTACCTGTGTTTGTCTGCACAGAACAGCCAGTTAAAGCATAACATTACTTGATTCGTACTCTCTATGTATTCTGTTAATAGTTTCTAGTGACTTTACATCTCATCTCAGTTTTAACATTTGCTTACTACCAACAGGGGAGTTTAATTAATAGGAACCTTGATATATCCAGCCAGGAGAATGGCATTAATGGGTTCGTCTGGGGTGATTGGGACATTCAGTTTCAAAGAGATCTGTAACACTTTTATGAAGCCACGCCCCAAAGAGAGTCTTTTGTGGAAGGTTAGCGAGATAGTCGGGATTACTTAAGATAGAACATCAACTCAAGCTTAAGCTGTGGTTTGAGGACCATTGTTCTTCAAAGAGCTTTGAACTTAAACAAACAGCCATTAAGTAGGCTATCCTCTCCAGATGGGGAGGGCAGTCGAGCTCTTTCACCATGTTTTACAATTCTGGTTGATTTTGGGCAGCTGGGAATTAAATTTTTAGCTTCATTTTTGCACTTCACCTCAAGGCTGTTGCGGTAGCAGGCGAATAGTCACAAGATGGAAGGCCAAGTATTCAACTACAGAGGCGATACGGTAGAAGAATAGAAAGTACGAGCAGATGATGTTATTCACATGGCCTTTGTAAAGGTTTAGAGGGACATGCACTGCATTAGTTTGGCACAGTTTGCCGGCTAAGTTTGCATCGATGCACAAATTCAAAGATATTTATAGTTCCACAGGGGCATGCTGCCAATGTAAAGTCAGGGCATAGGGTGACAGGACGAGGATTGAGGACCTCGTCTTGTCAGCAGATGATATGAGACTACATTCCACAGTTCTCTGAGCAAATACAGCCCAAGCAGGCTTGGAGCTGAGCTTGGTCTGTGTCACCCAATGCAGATAATAAACAATAAGCATATTACAGTCTCGTTTGGCTGTAGCATTGCATCAGTATATTAAAGAGCATAGGACTTAACACTCCTCCCTGAGGCGTGCCAAGTTCAAATGATCTCATTCTGGCACTTTTGACTCCCCTAAACAGAACACTGGCATGCCTGTTGGACAGATAACCCTTCATCCATGTCAAGAAGTTACCTTGGATGCCAAAATTAGCTATTTGCTCAAGTATAATATCTCAATTAGCTTCATCAAAGGCTGATTTAAGGTCTATGAAGGCTGTTGTGTCTTATCTTTTGAGTGAACAAGATATTCTGCAAAGCATGTTTTGTGCTACACCCGGCATGAACCCATACAGATTAGGGGCCAGTTTGTCTTTAACTTAAAACATGAGACGGTTGAGAACAACTCTTTCAAGGACTTTACACATACAGAATGTGAGTGAAATTGGCCTGAAGTTTGGAGGGTTAGCTTTAGGGATTGGTATAATGTTTCCATGAGTCCATGTCTTAGGCAGAATACCCTGTGTGATGCTCATTTGATACAGGTCAAGCATTGGATGGTTAGGGATCTCATTTAACAATCTTAGGGTGTTATAGGTTATGCCATCCTCACCAGGGGAGGATGATTCACCTTTTATTAGTGCTGTTGTTAGTTCATGGTGCGTTGTAGGAAACTGGTCGGTAAGGTCTGGTGAGGAACAGGCTATTTCAATAGCGAAACCCCTATTAATGTGAGTGGTGTTAACATATTGCTGTATGTCAGGAGGCAGGGAAGTGATTTGTGACACATTAGACTATTGGTCTAATAGCATGTAAGCATATTCTGCAGGACTGTGATGAAGTTGGATTGGGTTGGGTGACTTGGTAATGGCTCTAATTTTGTTCTACACTTTGCTAGAGTGGATGTTCTATTAATCCCCTGTAAGAATTGTTCCCAATAGGTGTTTCTCACTGACCTTTGAGTTCACGAAATTCTCTGTTAGCTTTGAAGAATGCCAGGAGGTTATCACTAGTTTTATTTTGCCTCTAAGTGTTGGCAAGCTATTCTACATTCTCTCCTTCTTTGGTGAGGATGGGGTCATGTGTCCACAGAGGTGGTTTAGTGCTGCTACCCTTCCTCCTTGACTTAACCCAGGTGGTATTATGTGGTAATGACATTTACAAGATCACAGCAAAATTCATCCACTGACCCAAGTGTATATCCAGCATACCATCTGTGGATGTAGGCCTTGAAGTGCAGTTTAAGATTATCTGGGATGTTAATTCTGAGGTTAGGATGGGGTTCACACTTAGTATCAACAACAGTGTATTCATAATAACATAAGAACATAAGAATGGAGGAAACTGCAGCGGGCCTATTGGCCCATACTGGGCAGTCCCGTTTACACCCAACCCCTATTGCTCATATAAGCATCCAACCTATGTTTGAAGGTGTCCAGCGTATTCTAGTTAATGATGATATTTGGTAACTTGTTCCATTCATCCACTACTCTGTTTCCAAACCAGTGTTTACCTATTTCACGCCTAAATCTAAATTTGTCTAATTTAAAACCATTGTTACGAGTTCGCTCCTGGTTGGATAGTTTGAGTACCTTTGTAATGTCTCCTTTGTTTAGCCCTAACTTCCACTTATACACCTCTATCAGGTCACCCCTCGCTCTACGTCTCTCAAGGGAGTGCAAATTAAGATGCTTTAACCTGTCTCTATACTCAAGGTTCCTAATGCCCGGGATTAGTCTTGTCATTCTTCTCTGAATTCTTTCCAAGGATTCTATATCCATTCTGTAATACGGTGACCAGAACTGAACTGCGTAATCCAGGTGTGGTCTCACAAGCGCAAAATACAGTTTTAGGATGACCTCGCTAGTCTTGTAACGAACACTCCTTTGTATAAACCCAAGTACTTTATTAGTCTTGTTACGAGCAAAAACACATTGTTTACTTGGCTTAAGGTTCCTACTTATCATAACTCCTAAATCTCTCTCGCAGTCGGATTTCTCTATGGCATCGTTGTTCATCTGGTATCTGGTTTCCCTGTTTACATCTCCTATGCTGAGTACTTTACATTTGTCCACGTTGAATTTCATCTGCCATTTTTCAGACCATTCGAAAAATTTGTTTAGATCTTCCTGTAGTTTTGCGGAGTCCTCGTCAGATTTAATAACACGTCCTATTTTAGTGTCATCAGCAAATTTACTTATGTTGCTGTCTATGCCGATTCCTATGTCGCTTATGTATATAATAAATAATAATGGTCCAAGTACTGAGCCTTGGGGAACTCCACTAGTGACGTTGCTCCAAAGGGACTTAGTGCCATTAATGCTCACTCCCTGTTTCCTGTCCTGTAACCACGCCCTAATCCATTTAAGGATATTGCCTTTGATGCCATGTGCTTCTACCTTTCTAATTAGTCTTTCGTGGGGGACTCTGTTGAAGGCTTTGCTAAAGTCGAGATATACCACATCATAATTGTGCCCCTCGTCCACCGATTCGAAAACTGATGAAAAGAATGCTAATAGATTAGTCAGACATGAACGTCCGCTTGTGAAGCCATGCTGGGAATCATTGATCAATCGATGCTTCTCCAGGTGATTTCGAATAGAGTTTGAAATGATTGCTTCCAGTAATTTGCCTACTATTGATGTTAGACTGATTGGGCGGTAGTTAGAGGATAGTGATCTATCCCCCTTCTTGAAAATCGGTATTACATTCGCTATCCTCCAGGATTCTGGTACTACACCTGTTTTTAAGGACATGTTAAATAACTTTGCTAAGGGCATACTAAGCTCTTCCTTACATTCCTTTAATACTCTGGCAAATATCTTATCGGGACCAGGTGACTTATTAGGCTTTAGTGTGTCTATTTGCTTACTAACATCGTTCCTAGTCACTACTATCTCGCTTAATTTGTTTTCTTCACTATCTCTGAATAGAGTCGGTGCCTCGGGTATCATGTTTAAATTTTCGGTGGTGAAAACTGTTGAAAAATATTTATTCAAATAATTGCTCATTTCTCCGTCGTTATGAGTGAGTTCGCCGGTATCTGACTGTATTGGTCCAATCTTTTCTCGTGTTTTAGTTTGATACATTTGGTAAGTATTGCATGATGATCACTGACTAGGTGGTCTGAGATGACCTTAGCTTTGATATTACTGTCTACTAGGTTATACCCAATCACATAATCAATTCTGCCTTCCATCAGATGTGTCAATGTGTCTGTGTCGTATACAGTGATATTATGATTATTGATGTAATTCACGACCACCCTCCCATTAGAGTTACACTGGACATCACCGTGGACAGTGTGACGAGAGTTAAAGTCACCCATACACAGCATAGCATTGTTACCTGATGGCTTTGGTAACACGTCCTCTTGCAGCTCATAACACCGAACATAGATGTTATACAGCGAAAATTGACTGCTTGCTGTCTTTACTGTAAATTGTTGATAGTGAATACTTTCATCATTGTGAGTTTTGATCCATTTACAAACCAGGTCATTACATAAGTGAGCAGGCCACTTACTGCTCCACTATTGTATGCAGTAAACCCAGCTATCCTGGGTGCAGCTTTCTTCTGGGTGCTGGACGTGTAAGGTTCTTGTAAACCAATTACATCTATGTTAAAAACTTTAACAAACCATTGTAGGTCATTAATTCTGCGGTTAACACTCAAGATGTTCCATGAAATGAACCTAAGCATTCGTGTTACTCATTCCACCTTGAACTGAGTATAGAGAGTCACGCGTTGGCTTCATAGATGAACCTGACCATTAAGTTAACCGTTTCAAATTCATCACCCCTGGAGTTCTTGATAATGCACCTAGCGGCCCTTATTCCAGTAAGATTTTTATACACAGGTTCCTTCGTTAGTCCCGCGAGTTCCTCCACCGTAAATATTGGAAGAAGTACAGGGTTATGGACAGTTTGCAGACCTGGGGTTATGAAAGAGACCACGCTAGCAGTCTGGGGCTCATTCTTCCCATTCATGCTTCCATCACTATCGGTCTCGCTCTGGCTACTCACCATCAAGTTCGCATCATTATGAGAGGAGGCACCAGCTCCTTCAGAAGGTCCACTGACACTATCTCTGCCATTGTTCACTGGTACACTTACTTGGCAGGCTTTAATCTGACCTGCATTGGCTAACGAAGGAGAGTCACTGCGCCTGTTGACTTCAGGTGGTGTAGGCGATCCGGCCGCGTTGGCATCACTGAGTGTGACCGCTATTGCTGGTGAGGGTGGCCTCCCAGGGCAACCTGGGTGCCAGGCAGTCACACCCTCCTTCCTGCACTTGGGACCCTGCCTCTCAGGTGGGGGGGCCAGTGGCTGTGATTTCAGGCGATGGAGGCGACCCCGCAGTGTTGCTGTTGAATTGTAACAAGATAAACTTGTATAGAAGATATACATACAGGTAGAGTATTTATAGTAGTAGGAATGTAAAGAGAAGAAGTTTGGTAGTGCGGCCGGTTAGTTATTTACACTTATATTACGTTCTTAAGGGACATCTTGTAAACACAGCTTTCAATACTGCTATTTATTATTTACTCAATGACACAGACACATTAATAGAACATTATATCGAATTTGCGAGAGCATTACGTGGCATGGACACATTACTCGAAATGAATACACTTCCCAACGAAAGTAACTCACCCTATGGATAGCTCTGACAAAGACTCACGTGTGACCTGAGGGAGGCCCAGCAGTTGCTGTTGAAGAGAGCGCTGGACTCTGGGTGCTGGGGAGGGAAGTCTCCCTCCCGCCCTTAACTAGAGACGAGCGTGATTCCTTCCGTCGATAGTGTTGTGGGAGTCTTCTCAATGGAATCTGAATCAGGAATCTAATGACCTGTGGACGGGACTGCAGGGCCTTTATATGGAGGAGAACCAGCCGGCAAATGACCTCTGCCAATTAACATTAAACTGGTTAGATCTGGACAGCTGTGTTTGCCCAGGTGCGTGGTCATGCCCGGATGTGTCTTGGCTAAGTGTGGTTTCTTTAACACGGTCATATCGCAGGGTTAACTCAAGTACTTAGTGGCCGGGGTCAGGTCTCTTGTGACTGTAGGGTATGTCGACTTGGTATGTGGGTTACCACGTAGGCCTATACTTAATGTTATATGTGTTGTAATTCTCTTGGCTGTAAGCTATGGTCTGATAAACAATCATTACACCTCCCGCCAAGACCAAAGCTTCAATCCCAGAGAACTGATGACACATTTAGACAGTAATATCATGTGCAGTATCTAAGATACTCCCTGAGGCGATAATACAATCTCACATTTACAAACAATAACCTTAGAGATGTATGTTTTTCTACTGGCTTAGTTTGATCTGACAAAGCTTACTATACCTTCCACCAAGATCAAAGCTTCTATTCCAGGAGAAAAAAAAAAGCACATACACACTAAGTGAACATAGAATGAGCTTAACTGAGCTAAAGATCCTACATAGCTAGCATAGTATCAGATGCAAACTCACAAATCACTTTCTACAAACAATAACAGGTGTTACATCGCCTTACCAAGCCGTGTCAAAATGAAAATTCGTCCCAGTCAGTAATATGGCTACAACATTGCATTTGGTAGTATAAAACATTGATCAAATGAACTCATAAAAAAGTGACTAATCTTTCTTTAAAAAAACTTTCTTTTAGTAAATGTCAACAGAAATCAGAGAATGAAATACTTCAAAATACACAACAAGTGCGCCTACTTCACATGTTAGGGTGTTCTCTTTTTATACATCAACAACAGCAATACATTAGTGTGGCCCAGCATGGCTCACGTCCTCTCAACTGGTATCGGGGATACCGGCAGCACAGCAGCGGTGGTGGGTTGGTCCTTCCGATGATCCACCTCTTCATCTTCGACTTTCTTCTGATATCAGCACAGCACGTTTCATGTGTTCTCTCTTCACATAGCACGTCTTTCTTTTTTCAATACCGCACCTTGTAGGTCGTGTCTCCACCTTCCGACTTCTTCTCACTTCCTCCTGGTTTCTATCATATTCCAGGTGAGTTTTTCTAACCCCATCTGCGTTTCTTCTATGCAGCTTCATTTTCCGTCATATTCCAGATGAGTTTTTCTAGCCCCATCTGCGTTTCTTCTGTACAGCTTCTTTCATACTCCAGATGATTTTTTCTGTTCCATCTGCGTTTCTTCTGCACAACTTCATTTTCATATTCCAGATGATTTTTCTGTTCCATCTGCTTTCCTATTGTACAGCATAATTTTCCAACATATTCCAGATGAGTTTTTCTTTTCTTCTACTCCATCTGCTTTCCGCCCTTCCGGCCGGGATTAAAGCCAGTCCACTGATTGGGGTGTCATCGTCTTTGATTACGTGTAGGGCAGGGTCCGCTGACCAGGGTTCGCCCTCCGTATGTGAGTGTTGGTGAGACCAAAGACAGTCCTGTCCCACACCCTCACAGTGTTGAATCCCTCCCTGGGTGGGCTCACCAGGGTTTGATGTTTGGTGCTGCATTCCACTCCTTAACTTCCTAAAATAGAAAATATAAAATCTTCTTAATATAAGACCAAGGGAGGACTTGAAAGAAGTGAAGTGGTGTGTTGTTGGTGTAGTGCTGCATTTTCATGCTTCTCCTCAGCTCGTATGTGCTGTGGTTGGAGTCAATGCTTGGTCCATCTTCACCTCTTAATTGCTGCTGTGTCGTAAGGCGCTGTCATCCTGGCCGATCACTGCATACAGCTTGGACATGCGACGTCAGGTCACGCCCAAGTGACCTGGTTATCTCCATCATTTGACTGGCCATGGGGCGGTACTGTGTGTTACATTTGACAGAGAAAGACAATCCTCAAGGGATGATGGATTAGTTGTTACGTCAATGTTTGGCAACTATGGTTTCCGTCACTACAATATTCTCATTAGGTTGGGTCCGGAGAGTGACCTACTACACTGAATATTATTTATCACTACGTGTCAAAGAGTACATTGCAAATCATACTAGCATACTAGCTGTGCAATTATCGCAGTATCAATTTACACTAACCATCAATTTCAAAGCATAACTTACGGGACAAAACAGACGGGGATTGGTGGTCACACGGGGTGAGGCAGGCGGGGCAAGAAAGAAGCGGGCGGGCGTGAGATGGGGCTGGTGGGGTGGGGTGAGGCGAGGCGTGGCGGGCCGGGCCGGGCAGAGGCCGGGCAGGACGGAAGGGAGGAGGGGGGTGAGGATTAGGACAGGGAGGAGGATATAGGTTGTAAGACATGTTAGGTTATAACAGTTAGTATAGACACAGCTTCTATTACTAAAACACAATGGGTACATTTAACACTGACATACAATTAAAATGCACTTGTGATATTGAGAACGTTACAGATCGCGGGGGACACTGAGAAATTATATTAAGCACTGAAAATATTCTGGGGAGCGTTTTGCTAGTAACAATTTACGCATACCACGACGAGAGACATTTACTTGAGCTGTAAAGATGACACACTAGGACACTTTTCACGCTACTACACAAGAACTCCTTATTACACACTTTTAAACAATACTCAAACTGACGAGCCAGGTGTTATGGCTAAACGAGGGAAGGCATGGGTTTACCTTAAGTTCACTACGACCATTGTAACAGGGGTTTTTTAAAAGTGGGAATGTATAGATAGAATATTTAGTTGTAGTAGGAATGTAAAGAGAAGTTTGGTAGCATGGCCGGTTAGTTATTTACACTTATATTACGTTCTTAAAGGACATCTTGTAAACACCGCTTTCAATACTGCTATTTATTATTCACTCAATGACACAGACACATTAATAGAACATTATATCGAAGTTGCTAGCACATTACGTGGCATGGACACATTACTCGAAATGAATACACTTCCCAACGAAAGTAACTCACCCTGAGGGAAGCCGAAAAGTTGCTGTTGAAGAGAGTGCTGGACTCTCGGTGCTGGGGAGGGAAGTCTCCCTCCCAACCTCAACTAGTGACGAGCGTGACTCCGTCTTCCGTCGATAGTGTTGTGGGAGTCGTCTCAATGGACTCTGAATCAGGAATCTAATGACCTGTGGGCGGGACTGCAGGGCCTTTATATGGAGGAGAACTAGCCAGCAAATGACCTCTGCCAATTAACATAAAACTGGTTAGATCTGGACAGCTGTGTTGCCCTCCAAAAATAGAAAAATAGTCCTATAATGCTGTTCAAAGTTTTAGTATTGTGTATTTATCCAGGAAACACCCCTGTAAATTTTCTTGGAGATCGGTGCATGTTTGAGCTAACACCGTCGGCTTTACAAAATAACAAGGAATATTATTATCTAATGAACAAATTTAGTGGAATTTCTTTCATTAGACTTATAAGATATACTAACACCAAGCAAATGATCGATCATATCAATCTTAATACCCCTAAAACAATATTATAAATTAGTACGAAATACAATAATCCCAATAATTGCATTTCTAGGTTCAAGACCTATTTTCTCGACTAGTGTACAATGAAAAAAATACTACTACCCGCAATGCCTGGAGTGTTTGAGGAGCGCCAGCGGAGATGGCTGACTTCTTCCGTGAATCTCTAGCCCAACCATTTACGCGGCGGCTACAAGGAGCTGGTAGAGCTTTGTCTGCTGCTTGTAACTAAAGGATCGGAGCCAGTGAACTTCACGATGGTCTGCGCACTTCACCAAAGCAAGGTGGATGGCTAAACTGCTCTATACCCTCAAGATTGTTCTTTTGTCAGGCCAAATCAAAGAGCAGTTTCCCAAAGCCGAGGTTGTGACTAAAAGTCAAATCAGCAAGTTAGAACGATTTGCTGTGTTCACAGTCGCTGTTTATGTCCCATGGTGGATTGTTTGCCCTGTTCCAGCAAGAGCGCCACTGAATGACTTGAATTTGGTCGAAACCTTGGCTGAATTTGCCCCATATGACGCCACAATAGTTGACAAAACACGTGTAGCACTCAGACTCACTTGGTACCTAACTGAGGAGTTGGCCCCACTGGCTTTGTTCACCTTCCAAGTACAAAAGGAAAAGAGGGAGATGAGGAAGGCCCTTGCCATGAAGGCACTGAAGTTACTAAGAGAGTGGGGCTCAATCATGGGGGCTATGGAAAGCCATATTCCCTGTCCCAGTGGCACTGCCTGGTGGACCTAATTGGGCCTGACTCAAGCCGGTTCTTCACCATTTTAGGCATGCCCTATCAGTTTTTCCACAGTCCAGCCAGTGAATGGGCGGATCATGACGACTACCTGAACATGAAACGGGTTGTGGACAAGCTTCAGGTCGTCAATGAGGCTGCAGAGCGTGGTGTAAGACTGTGCCATGCTTTTCTTAATGTTGCCAGGGATGAGGAGCGCTTTCAAGAAGTCCTTCAAGTAGTTGAAAATGACAATCTCCGCGTTCCTAATCAGCGAACAGGAATCATGGTTTCTTGCTCTAGAGAAATAATACCTTGTGAATATAGGATAAAACCCCTTAATGTACCATGGGAGAATAAGAATGATTAACTTTTTTTGTGTTAGTGACAACAGCTTTTAATTAAAACAGGCAAATGATTTGTGTTAATATCCCTTATGATGGTTGTGCAATCTCATATTTAGGCGCGTATGCCGTATAAGCAAAATCGCTATTTTTCAAATTGCTGGTGCTCACTCAAATATGCATGAATCTTCAAAAAATGGGAGGGGGGGAATTTATTATGTCAATATGCAACACCAATATTTTGAACAGATTGTAGGACAAAGTTAGCAACTGTCACACCCTACTGTGTATGCCCAGGTGCGTGGTCATGCCTGGATGTGTTTTGGCTAGGTGTGGCTTCTTTAACATGGACATATCGCAGGGTTAACTCAAGTACTTAGTGGCCGGGGTCAGATCTCTTTGGACAGTAGGGTGTGTCGACTTAGTATGTGGGTTACCACGTGGGCCTATACTTAATGTTATATGTGTTGTAATTTTGGGCTGTAAGCTATGGTCTGATAAACAATCATTACATTCGCATCACTGAGTGGGACCGCTATTGTGGGTGGGGCTCCCCAGGACAACCTGGGTGCTAGGCCGTCACACCCTCCTTCCTGCACCTGGGACACTGCCTCCTGGGAGGTGTAGCTGTTGATTTCAGGATGAACGACCCGGCAGTGTTGTTTCTCACTGAGGACCACTGCTGATGTTCCATGGACAACCGTGTCAGCCGTCACACCTCCTCCCTGCACCTGGGACACTGCCTCAGGGGGCGGCCTTCACCCTCCCAGATGCAGATTCCTTGATGGGGAGCCCTCGTGCTATGCATTCTGCACAGATGCTGCAGGTGGCTCTCTTGTGACAGTATTTCGCCACATGATTGACCCGAAGCACTGGGGAGGAGTCCACCGACTGATTAGGGGTACCATTCATGCCGAAGAAGCAGTATTTGTCAGAAGTAGTTCTTCCAAACAATGATGATCCTACTAAGTTGTACACCATCCTTATAAAGTTTGTAGTGACAGAGCACCACTGCCGTGAATACCTTGGGAAGTGGGTAAAGATATTCTTCATTTTTTGTCGGACAGGTTCATCTCTTAATGAGATGTAGTGAGCCGACCTTCACCATGACGCATTGATAGCATCCGTCTTTCACATAGACGAAACGAGGGGGCTATCTGGCATGACAACATTCAGCGTATTCAGGGCTCTCAACCACTTAATCTTCATGAAATTGGTTGTTCTCGGGAAGGCAAGGCGTAGTTAGCCCAGCAATGAGGTTGCACCTATTGGCTCTACTCTGCTTCCTTCCCTGGGTCCTCATTTTGCATTTCTGCTGACGAGGCTTAAGCTTCTGAAAGGCAGTGTCGCCATGACTGTCCTCCTCATTCCTTCGTTTCCTGTCAGGAACATCAGTACTTCCGGCGTCGATTCGTCATGGTTAGATTTAAATGGAAACTGGGGCAGAGAGGTGATATGCAGGCCAGCGGTGTCCTTGAGTAACACTGATAGGAGTTACACCCAATATTCACTCACTCACTTGTTAAATTCCTGCCAGCCCAGTATAACCACCGCATTCACGTGAGACACCACATGAAGTCATTAACACGTGTGATAAGCGCCAACAATCAGCAGAGCGAGGGGATGGAGGTGAGGGTGAGGCTGGCAGCCACATAGCCAGGCCCGGGAGTAGGCTTTCTGGGCACCAGGGCACTCTGGATGCCAGAAGCTGTTACATTGATTACTACACTACACCCACAAATACCACTTTACACATGGTCATAGCTCACTGACACTGATGTGAAGTCACTAAGTATAACACCCTGTTTCACAATGCGCGAAATTCTGTATAAGTTAGTTTGGTTATCCTTAGTGTGCGGTGTGTGGCACAGGTGGTGGACGGTGGCTGGGAGGCGCAACCCTCCTATGATGCGAGGTAAGGTGACCTCAATAGTCCCATACGTAAGAGGGAGGTAGGTAGGCAGGCGATTCCGCCTGATTTTTTTTTACAGATTGCCCCGGAGGGGGCTAGTTTATTGGGCACCCCATTACATCCTGTGCAAGGTGAAGCGCAGAAGCGTTTACAGTGCCCAACTGGAAAGCATGCTGAGTTCATGCTTGCCTTTATGACTCATGCATTAAGGGCGTGGAAGCCTAAAGGGTCATGGGTTTTGTCAGCAAGTTACATAAAGTGACAGAATGATGAGTTGGGGAATTCATTACATTTCATCTGTTTATAGCAAAGCGTGGCAGGTCCCTAATAATGTCAAGTGCCAGGCCAGTGACTAGGAGGGATATCTGGTCAGGGAGGGAAGAGGTGCTGGTAACGGCTGGGGACCTGTAGGAGGAGGTCATAGGGCAAGTGAGGATGTAGTGACGGAGGGTGTGAGAGTCGGGTTGGCCTACAAAGTTTACAAACAGTGCGGCCAGGCTCAGGGTTGCCATGTACTCCCATAGGTACCTGTACCCTAGGCGCAGTCTCATGTATATAATCTGTTGAGATCGAATCAGAGATTGATACTCTTTGTAGTGGCGGTTGGAGTCACCGGTTACAGCGTCATAGTGGCATAGTGTGACGCTGCCCCGTTGTTTCAGGTGTGTCCATTTTACGTCGAATGCTTCTCGTTGTGTGGCGTGTATGCGATTTTGAGATGATTCAGGAGAGGGCGAGGGTGGCTTCAATATCTTCTTCTTATGTCGCTTCTTTGGCAAGTCGATCAACAGTGTCACAGGCAGTTATTCCATGTGACGGGATCCAAATAAACTTGACACGGATGTCATCAGTTTGTTCTAGATTGGCGACGGCGGCTAGGGTGTGTTGGGCGGCGGGGAGGAGGTAATTTGAGCCTCCTAGCGCAGAAGTGCTGTCACTGATTATCAGGAGGTTCCGGCGTTCGGTGCGGCATAGGTCGCCCCCTCATGAATGCCCGCGAGGATGGCTATGCTTTCAGTGTCAGTGGAGGCCAGTCGTGGACCCTGATTTTCTTGCGGGCCTGGCGCTCGGCTGCCCCAGCGCAGCCCAGCGTGGTGACAGACTCATCACAGTAGACGAGCATAGGAGGGAGAGGTCGTAAGAAGAGGCGACATCATCAATCTGCTCAAGGCAGTTAAGTTTGAGCATATACCGCAGTTGGGTGGATTTACGACCAGGAAGGTGTGGACGACAACATCAACACACGGGAGGTCCACGGCGGTAGAGGCGGATGAGTGTACTCTGGAGAGAGGTCGAGGGGGTGTTGAGGTGATAACGCAGGATGTCAGCAGCAGTGTGGACGGGCCGATGAGAGGGAGGAGAGGTAATGGGGCAGGTCGGGGCAGGAGGAGTCAAGATGTGAGTTCAGTGAGAAAGACAGAGGTCGGTTTCTAACTGCGGAGGAGTTTAACACCTAGGATGGCATTGAGAGCTGTAATTCGATCGCAGACTGGAAGCAGGATCAGTTCACGCTGCATGACTTCTATTCTGGTGGTCATAGGGCAGCCGAGTATGAGTCTCATCGCTCTGTTTGGTTTTCTCTGCTTTGTTTCTCGCGTTGGGAGGCAACTACAAGGACGCTGTCAAGCCTCGTGCTCCACCAGGTGATGCCCCCGCAGTGCCCCCCGATGAGCATGACACAGATCATGTCCCTCTTCCAAGGTATGGGCATGTTGACAACTCTTCTCTGCACTCATACCGCCATCTCCGACCTACACAACCAACTCTTGCCCAGGCTGCCACCCTGTCCCACTCCCCTCTGGACACGACTGGCTAGTTTGCCCCCCTGCTCACTGCCTGTGCGTCCTGCTGCCCCAGGCCAAGCCTGCCCTGGCCTCGTCGTGTGGCTCAGCCCGTCTCTACCCACCGCAAGCCACGCCCGTATGTGCTGTCTCCACCAGGGCTCCCTTCCGGACCTGACGACTCCACTCCCCGGCCACCCCAGCTCCGCCGACATGCCTTCACCTAAGGCCCATCCGTCCACGTCAGGGGTACACATGTACAACCGGCCCAGCCTGAAATCCAGTCTAATACACTACAATGGATAGCAACTACAGACTTCAGGTACTCACCTGGAACATAAACAGCTTACAAAACAAGTTTGGTGCCCTCAAAACCTACGCCTACACTGGAAATATATCGACGTGTTGCCTCCAAGAAACGCGGTGTGCTGCTGGTACCCATGTGCTCGAGTGGCTACACATGTATTGAGAGCTTATCACCTGTTCTTCGCATCGATGGACTACCACGAGGTCATGCACGTGGACTGCGGATCTACGTCAAGAAGGATGTCCCTACCAACCTCTCGACGTCCCCCTTGATGACGACACCACCGACGCACACGCCATCACAATCACACTAAAAGGTATGTCCCTCAATATTGTCAATGTCCATGTGCCTCCCTCCACCCCTACTGTACCTGCCCTACCACACCATATCACCTCTACTCCCACCCTCCTTGTGGGGGACCTCAATGCCCGTCACCCTAGTCTCGGCTCCCAGGGGCCCCACTCAAACTCCCGGGGTAACTCCTGGCTCTCCTACCTACAAACCACCCTGTACATCTTCTCTGCCCTCCTTCACCCACCCACATCGGGGGAGGGAAACTTGACTACATCGCCCTCTACTCTGACCCTCACCGCCCACACTCCACCCGCATCCTCCACTCCCCCCACAGTGACCATTTCCCTATCCACACTACTCTCCAGTACGTGAGAATACCACCCCCCAACCCAAGGGCCCTAGGCTCAGCCTACCCCCTGCCAACATACCTGCCTTCATCGCTACCATTGCTGAATGGTTTCAGGATTACACTGTCACCACCGCAGACCAACTCTACCTTGATCTGTCCAAACAATGCACTACCCTCCTCCGCCCTGCCCCAAAACACCGCCGCCCTAACCGCCAGCCCAGGAGTCATTGGAATGTTAACCGCGACCCTTATGTTAAGTCTATCCCAGTATGGCACCGACTAGCAGTCGACCAGTGGAAGAAATCTCCCAGCTCCCCTGATGCTCTACGCTTCCTGATGCGCACAAATAAAGAGCTCCAATCTGCCATCACTCTCGCACGAGAGAAGCAGTGGTTTGATTTTGCTTTTTCTATTGACCAGTCAGTCTACTTCTATAGGTGATATATGGCGCACCATTAACCGTGCCCGGGGCATCAACACTAGACCCGCGCTCCACCCCAGACCAGCTGCCCGAGCCGAGGCGCTCTCCCAGACGTGGCAGGAGGCCGCCTCCATTGATGCACTACCACCCGCTGTACGAGATCTCACCCTCGCACTGCAACCACAACGCCGACAGCGCATCTCCGAGTACCAAGACCTATCTGCAGACACCGACGTGCCTTTCACACAATATGAACTGCTAAATGCTGTTAAGCGCGGCCGGTCCACCGCCCCTGGCGATAACGGCGTCACATATGAAGTGCTAAATGCCCTTATTGCCACCCCTGGTAACCCCCTCCTCTGTCTATTTAACCTCTCTTTTGATACTGGTCAGCTGCCTCACTTATGGAAGACTGCCACCACCATCCCAGTCCCTAAACCAGGCAGACAAGATGAATATCATCCAATCTCCCTCATCTCCTGCTTCTCAAAGATGATGGAGCGCATGATACGCCACCGCCTCCACTGGAAAATTGAAGCCCACTTGCATCCTGACCTCTATGGTTTCCGCCCCGGAAAGAGTACTGCTCACTGCATCGCTCACTACATGGCGAACACCTCAGCCAAAACCTCCCTCTTCGTCGATTTCAAGGGTGCTTTTGATAAAGCCAACAGTGAAGTGATCCTTGAGGGTCTCACTCACATGGATGTGAAGGGCAAACTCCTCACGTGGATTGCTGACTACCTCTCCCGTCGACAGGCCCGTGTCCGGTTTCAGGGCCACTACTCTACGAGCAGGGACCTTGATCTTGGCACGCCTCAGAGAGGTGTACTCAGCCCTACACTCTTTAATGTACTCATGAACTCCATCTGCCGCCTCAACGACATCTTTGCTGAGCGCGCCCTAGACGGTCACATCATAAGCTACGCTGATGATATTCTCCTCCAAATTACTACAGTGCAACATGAACAACCTATACTCTCCACGTTCGCCCGGACCTGTCAAACACTCGGGCTAGTCATCTCACACACTAAAACCAAGTTCATCTCACATTTCCGGCGTCAGACTCTGCTGACTCTGCAAGGAAAAGACATCGATCAAGTAAGCACCTACAGGTACCTTGGTCTACCCGTGCGAGCCACTACCAGCGCCACCACCTCTGCTGTCGCCGCCCACGTCATCTCCCAGTGCCGCCAACGAACTAGGCCCCTCCAGTCCCTTACCCACGGCCTCAAAGGAGCCTCTGTCAGGGTCCTACGCCTCATGTACATTGCTATCGATTCCGCCTGCCTACCTACGCTGGCCTGGCCTGGCACCTCAGTGTCTGACCTCTGACCCCAACCTTAATGGTGGGGACTGGGTGCCACCTTCACTGTATCACGTCACACTGTATTTTCCTCTGTACAGTTTGGTTATGGTACATAATTATACAGTCCACGTTTATAGGGTCGAGGTACCGAGATAACTAAGGCACACAAGGTAACTTCTCACACTTGTACCAAGCTTCACACAGCGCTGAAGCCCAGTAAGGTCAGAGGACGACGAGCGGGTGTGACTTCCCCCTACGGTGCCCATAGATGAACTGGAAGAAGGATATAAGTCTGCAATTTGAGCAGGGTGCGGTCAAATCCCACAAGGCCAACAGGGTTGTTTATGCATTTCACTCTTGTAATGTAAAGCCGTTTTTCATGTGGCGATTTTACCGGTCTCAATCGTTGCAAAACGGTATCGCAGAGTTCACCGGCCACACAATTTCATAGGTCTCTTCCGATCTAACTAGGACCTACTGGAAGGCTAGTCCCACTTGGACCAGTTTGCGCTGCTCATGATGCGCAGTTGCAAAGTCGGAAGAGACGGGAAACAGCTACCCGTGACCAGTATCTACAGCATCCGAAAATGGCTGCCCAAATGATGCGGTTAGTGTTAATGTTTTTTTTATTAATGATTAATAAAAGCAAAGTAAGATAATTAATGAGAAGTAAAATTAAATATAATCATCAGCTTGTTGTGTTAAGGGTCTCAGAAGAAAGGATATTTTGAAGTGGCCATTTGAGTAATCAATTATTTTATACCCACCTCGGTGTTCAGAAATTCTTTTAGAATAAAAAAAAAAAAAGAATAAATATTCATAGCCTTCAGCATTTATATCTTTAATGTCTTGTGCGTAAAAGAGAGGTAACCTCACTATTATTCTCCCAAACCAGAAACGTTTAATATATAGAAGAACTAATTAATTCCTTGTAGTATTCCAACAATGAGAATCACAGTCCGTTTTATACACTTCCTTGCTGATACTCCTTCAACTCATCTGCTCAACCAATAGAAAGAGAGTATAGAATAAAACCAATGTAAATTCGTGTTCCTCTAGACTTAAGAGCTGAACCGGTAACAAATATTCTTAACCAATTCTTAGCCAATGTGCCGTAAGTTATAAATTTATAATATTGATGAGATTTATCTTTAATATTGTGTTGGCTTTTTAGGTAAGATAACCAAGCGCTTCGATATGGATAACCTTATAACAAAGAAAGTAATACAAGAAAAGTTTATCGTCCTGCTGGAAATTCAAATATCCTGAGTGAATGAAGATTTTTCCTGTTTTTTAAGCATGTATACTTATTAATAAATTATAATATTCATCAATTGGAAAAAAAGGGACACAGCGCTGGTTAACACCATATAAAATACCTATGGTCAAACAGATAAGATTCAATTAACTTTTGTTTAAATTTCTGACTCTAATGACAGGCAATAAAGCTGGGAATTCCTTCCTTAACTGAAAATATCCACTTTGGTCCTAAAACGTCTCTGAGCGAAGAATATCATGGAATTATATGTCGGCGCAGACTGTAAATCCTTAGTTAGCGCTCTATCTCAACTGTGTCTTCAGTGTAACAGTACATATGTGATCACATGAATAATGCAACTTAAAACCAGAGAACTTTGTCTCTCTTAAGTTTAATTGTAAATGACTAATGTATTTACAAACCTTTAATATATATGTGAAGACCTTAGGTGTTGGAGCGCAGTAATTCATTATAACATGAACGTCAAATAATACCCCTTTGTGTCAGAGGAGCAATACTGTAGAAGTACCGCACGACCTTGAGTGTATGAAGGTAAAGTGGGTCATTGTCAGTGGCCAGTGCACGTTCACCACACTGTAATAATCCTGACCGACTTCACTTCCCTAATTGTAATGGATGATTTAGCAGTGTTATAGCACAGCTGAGAAATTATAGCTTAAAAAATTAAATCTGCGTTACGTTTTATGCCAAATGGAATGCAGACCTAGACAAGCTCCCACGCCCCAGTGAGTAACACTACAGATCTTATAAAGGCAGCAAACATATATATGGCGGTGCTGCTGGGAGAATGTTGCCTGGGGGAGGTGTTGATATGTGGGAATGTGCGATGTGTAATGACCTCATATATGGAGAGGGTTTTGCACAGGAAACTGTGGTGCAGTGTGGGATATGCAATTACATGGAGAAACGTGTATCTTGACAGGCTAATGTGCAAACAATGGACAGACAACTTCAGTACTATAATTATATGATGATGTTTAGGCTGATGTGTTTCAAAAATAACGCGTCTCTTGTCGTTGATAAGAGAAATATGCTACTACTACTACTACTACTTTTTTTTTTTAATCTAATCGTGGCCTCCAGCCTCCCCCAATAGCCACACCTTCGCCACCATTTAATTACCTTTATATTAAATATCCTAATACATATGTAGCTATCCTATCTGTGTTAAATTAGTTGAGCGGCAGATCTATGGGGCATTCAGTGACTGTTGCCTCATAGTCGATATCTGCAGTAGTTGTCGGAATTGGAGCAGAAGCTCTCGTTCCCCTGAGGCAGAGCAAAGCCGACCGAAGGAGAGCGAAAGACAGTCGACATCTCATCCAGGCTGTAACGAAACTTCTGGGCTGATGCTTCTGTTCGGAGATCACCTCCGCGAGTCTGGCGTAGAAACATCTTGCACTTGGTCCCATCCCCACGGGCTTCGTTAGATGTGTTTGAAGTCCTAAGTTGGAAGATCTCACCATCCAATGGAAGGAGGGTCGGTTCTACCATGACATCCCGGCAGATTTCCTTCAACATATTTGCTGTAAGGTTCCTTACTTCGTCATGCCTCATGCATATGAAGCCCCCTTTCTTGCACACCATGGCGTGATCGCCGTCATAGGAAGATCCACACACGTATTGGGAGGGCAAACCTTCTACTGGCCGACCTTACCTTCTAGCAATGGCATGTGTAAATTCTTGTTTGTTAAGACTGAAACCATTTGCCCTTATCGGTAACGTAGTTAACCAGTTCGAGGCGCCCACCCCCTGAGCTATAGCTACTTTTTTTTCACATTTTCTGGAACCTGCAGCAACAGTTGCTGCAACTTATCATTTTGGCAGTGCTGTCGATCTGTCGTAATGGACCTACGAATCTCGTTTACTTCACTGGTCTCGACCTCCCCTGTTGCGTTCTGGGCTATTATGTGGTCCGTGAGGGCTGCTGTGAGCTTAAGTGAATTTTGATGTTCGGTGGCTGCTATCTCCTCTGGATTGGTTAGTCCCATCCCTCCCAGTCTTGATGGAAGTGCAAGAAGTGCTCTTTCTGCTGGGGTTAAGTGAGTGTGTTTCACTAATTTGGGAATGAACTGGACACTGATAGCTTGTTCCAGAGGGTGGAGGAGGGGTCCGATATCAGGGATAGTACGCATCAGGTAGTTCTAACGATGCTTAACTCCATGGGTGAATGCAGCGAAAGCTGCATGTGGCTCTGTGTTAGCAATCTCAGACAGAGCTTGGATTTCACTAACCCACTCATTCACCTTTCCCGCTACGTACTCGGTCTTGAAGTCCGTAGTGCCAATTACTGCGCCTAGATGTCTTTGGCTGTCCTCAGTTATTTTGACCTCACTTCCGCCAAAAACCTCCTTTGCCTGTTCATAATGTTCTGGCTTCACGATGAGGAAGGACTTGCTGGCGTTTGAGTGGTACCCTATTTGTGGACCACGCGATGTTACCAAGTCCCTCCACTTTTTGATGCCCTCCACTTTTCCTGCTCCTGTAAGGTCATCAGCATACGCCACTTGTTTGACCCCAGTTGTTTCAAATTTTATTTCTTGTTGGAGCACTGATAGGCCTATTGCATACATTGCCATTGCAACAGGGTCCCCCTGTGTTGTTCCCTCGGTTGACTGTAAGATGGTAGCACCTCTTAGGGCCTTGTTGTTTACTATATAAAGGTCTGATGGATTCCTATAGGAGTTTTCAACGTACATTGCAAAGCTTGGACACTTGATCTTGATGTTGTGCAGTGCGGCCTTTCGGTTAAGTATGTTGAATGCGTTTGAAGCGTCGACCAGGAGAACGGCCTCACAATTACGTTGCTCAAATATCGTTCTCATGGCGTGAATGGCAGCTTCCCCTCCAGCTTGTTGGCCGGTACAAACTTGCAGGTTCCCTGCTGCTGCCCTGACATCTTCCTTTACCACCTCCATTATGCATTTTCCGATGATTCGCCCCTCACTTCCCCCACTCCTATTGGCCTACATCCTGGATTCTTATCCAGGGGAATGAGGCGGCAGGCCGTCAGAGCATGAAGGTGATGGCAGCATGAGGATGCCAGCTTTCTTGCAAGGACGGCAATGGCCGTGCAGAGATCACTTGCAGCGGGGCCAAACTTGTTAGGGCTGAGGATAAATCTCCATTCCTTTGCATCCAGACCTGAAGGGCCGGCACCTCCCTGAGTCTTCAGTGCCTTTTTCCACACCATCCCTCCTGTTATTTTCTCGAACAGGACAGCATTTGGTGGGATATAGGCACCCTGAAACCTGATGCCTTCGTCATCACTTACAGAGGGATGTTTTTCTTTCAGTTGTTTTAATGTCTCTCTGTTTATTGGCAGGACCCCACTGATGGATTCCTCTGTGAGAGATCTTACCGCCAAAGAAACTTTTCCCACACGCATTTTGTTTCCAAACTTCCTTGCAGCATCATCGGTGTTTTGCTTTCCGTCTCCTACAATTTTTAGTCTCTCCTGCAGTGTTCTTGCTTCACATAGGAGATCATCAAGGGCCCCCTTCTGCCACAGTGTCAGTCTTCTCTTCATTGCTGCCTCATTTTCTTTGTGCTTAGTCTTTGTGTGTGTCCTCTTACAGAATAGATGTGGTATTATTGCCAGTATATGAAGAGCTAACGGGGCAAGGAGGCGGTCTTGAGTGTACTCAGTTATGAGACTAATCATCTCCCGAATCATTTCTTTGGTGGCCGCACTTAGGTGGTTCAAACATGTTTGCTGGCGACCACCTGACAATTTCTGAGTATGTTTTTTTAACCCATATGTCTGCATTTTCCATCAACATGCCATTCCACTGTGGTGGCTGTCTCTCATTCGCCTCGTGGACATCAGCTACTATTGGAGCAGCGTTTATTGGTACTACATTTTCAGGTTGAGTAGACTCACTGCTATCGTTTAGGATATCGGCGGGCTGCTGGGTCCCGGCGATATCCAATGTGGCCTCCTGTGACAGCTCCCTGCCATGAAGGTTATAAGGGTTGCGGCATTTGTTTCCCTTTATGCAAGACACACATGGTCGGTTGTTTCTCACACAAACACAGCTAGTGCATTTTTGGTACTGGTTAGAACAGACACAACAATGTCTGTCAACCTGCATAATGATCTGCACCTTGGGCGGCAGTTACGTCCGCCTCCGAACATATGATTTGGTCCCAGGCACAAGATAATACTGGTTCTTATGAGGGAAGGGCGGAGAGGTGACAGGCTGGACTGGTGTGTCCAGGTAGTAAGGGCATACGTGCGCGCGTGGGTGTGTAGGCTACCCCCCCTAATGGCGACCATCCATACATCAGAATGATACACTATGGACAAGAGTTTGTCACACCAAGCACTTGTTTATATATCTTTGGCACAAATAACCACTATTTATATGGTCTCACTGGTGGAATATCAGTTATATATACTCACTTGGTTCGTCGAGACCCTACATTAAGTGTCCGTTTTTACTATGGTGGGGAGGCGACCGCATAGGCAGCACTCTCGGCCCCATAGGGGCGAAAGTCTCGAGACCACCCCTGTCAAAGTAGGCCTATCGACACTGACCTTGGCTCCGAGCCTCCTTATTATCCCACCACCAACCCAGCACAGGTCACCACTCGCTTGGTGATCGCCGGTGAACACACGGAATATTTACAATTTATGCCGTAAGGGATGAGAAGAAACCTTGGGTGGCAATGCTTTGGGTGACATCCGATATTCACCGACACATTGTTAACTTCCCGCTCCCACACATCGAGTATGTCCCCACCAATAACTCTTTAGATCAGGGAGGACGTTCCACGACACCCACGCCACGTCTACCTATCTAGTTCCTCCTATTACTACTACTACTACTACTATTACTTCTACTTTTTTTTTTTTTTTTTTTCGTGGCCTCCAGCCTCCCCCAATAGCCACACCTTCGCCACCATTTATTTACCTTAATATTAAATATCCTAATACATAAGAAGCTATCCTATCTGTGTTAAATTAGTTGAGCCAGATCTATGCGGCATTCAGTGACTGTAGCCTCATAGTCAATATCTGCAGCAGTTGTCGGAGTAGGGGCAGAAGCTCTCGTTCCCCTGAGGCAGAGCAAAGCCGACCGAAGGAGAGAGAAGGACAGTCGACATCTCATCCAGGCTTCTGGGCTGCTGCTTCTGTTCGGAGATCAGCTCCGCGAGTCTGGCGTAGAAACCTTGCACTTGGGCCCATCCCACCAGAGGTTGTGAACACTAGAGGAGTGAAGCTGCCTTGATCAACATTTTGAATTCTCTCCCCATATGCCCTTCTCTTGTCGTTCTCGTTCCTCCTATGTGCAGCATCGAGAGCTAGGTTACGGTGACAAACGGCCATGGGATCAAAAATCCTGATGTCGAAGAAAGCTCGCTGTCCCCGCGTCCAGAATCCTCGAGCACTGTTGTCAACACGGGCTTCGTTAGATGTGTTTGAAGTCCTGTGTTGGAAGATCTCGCCATCCAGTGGAAGGAGGGTTGGTTCTACCATGACGTCCCGGCAGATTTCCTTCAACATATTTGCTGTGAGATCCCTTACCTCGTCATGCCTCATGCATATGAAGCCCCCCTTCTTGCAGACCATGGCGTGATCGCCATCATAGGGAGAGCCACACACGCATTGGGAGGGCAAACCATCTACTGGCCAACCGTACCTTAGAGCAATGGCATCTGTAAATTCTTGTTTGTTAAGGCTGAAACCATTTGCCCTTATCGGTAACGTAGTTAACCAGTTCGAGGCGCCCACCTCCTGTGCTATAGCTACTTTTTTTGTCAAATTTTCTGGAACCTGCAGCAATAGTTGCTGCAACATGTCATTTTGGCAGTGCTGCCGATCTGTTGTAATGGACCTACGGATCTTATTAACTTCGCTGGTGTCCACTTCCCCTGTTGCATTCTGGGCTATTATGTGGTCAGTGAGGGCTGCCGTGAGCTTTAGTGAATTTTGATGTTCAGAGTCAGCAATCTCCTCTGGATTGGTTAGTACCATCCCTCCCAGTCTTGGTGGAAGTGCAAGAAGTGTTCTTTCTGCTCGGGTTAAGTCAGGGTGTTTCACTAGTTTGGGAATGAACTTGACACTGAATGCTTCCAAAGGGTGGAGGAGGGGTCCGATCTCAGGGATGGTACGCATCAGGTAGTTCCAACGATGCTTGATTCCATGGGTGAATGCTGCAAAGGCCGCATGTGGCTCTGTGTTAGCAATCTCCGATAGAGCTTGGATTTCGCTCACCCACTCATTCACCTTTCCCTCTACGTACTGGGTCTTGAAGTCCGTAGTGCCAATTACTGCGCCTAGATGTCTTTGGCCGTCCTTAGTTATTTTGACCTCACTTTCGCCGAAAACCTCCAAAGCTCGATCATAATGATCTGGCTTCACGATGAGGAAGGATTTGCTGGGGTTTGGGTGGTACCCTATTTGTGGACCTCGCGATGTTACCAGGTCCCACCACTTTTTGATGTCCTCCACTTTTCCTGCTCCTGTAAGGTCATCAGCATATGCCACTTGTTTGACCCCAGTTGTTTCAAACTTTATTTCTTGTTGGAGCACTGATAGGCCTATTGCATACATTGCCATTGCAACGGGGTCCCCCTGTGTTGTTCCCTCAGTCGACTGTAGGATGGTATCACCTCGTAGAGCCTTGTTGTTTACTATGTAGAGGTCTGATGGATTCCTATACGAATTTTCAACATACATCGCAAAGCTAGGACACTTGATCTTGATGTTGTGCAGTGCAGCCTTGCGGTTAAGTATGTTGAATGCGTTTGAAGCATCCACCAAGAGAACGGCCTCACAATCACGCTGCTCAAATATCAATCTCATGGCGTGAATGGCCGCCTCCCCACCAGCCTGGTGGCCTGCACTATTACTACTAGTACTACTACTACTACTACTACTACTACTACTACTACTAATAATAATAATAATAATAATAATAATAATAATAATAATAATAATAATAATAATAATAATAATAATAATAATAATAATAATAATAATAATAATAATAATAATAATAATAATAATAATAATAATAATAAAAATTCTTATAAAGGGGATATGCTTAAGAGATATACAGGATTCATAACAAAACTATTACAAACCTCACAAAAAATTAAATTAGTAATACAAAAGAGCACAAAATGAAATCATATTTGGGAAGGCCAGTTATTCTAGAGTTCAATTAACAAGAATTTTAATTGCGTGGAGTGCAATTGTAAGTACTTTTAACTGTAGGGTATTCAACTAACGTGTCTGGAACACAAAGTGAGATGAAAATATTATTTTTCTTTATGGGAAGGGTTAGTAAAGCAGCCCATCTCTTGTCTTTCCTGAATTAACTGATCATTTTTTCTTCGTGACCGTGAATTTTTGTAAGTTTATTTGGCGTAGAGCAGCAACGGTGTAGGTGGTGTGTGCTTATTGTATACACACATGAACACACATGTATGCAAGGAATTACTTGCCCTTACTGCTCTGTCAGCATATGAAGGGCGGATCAACTTACCACATCAGGTGACCAAAGGTTTATTACGTGATCTCTTGACAATTTAGAAATTCGCCGAGAGAGAGAGAGAGAGAGAGAGAGAGAGAGAGAGAGAGAGAGAGAGAGAGAGTCTTACAATCACCACACACACACGCACACACACACACACAGCTACAAATTACATCTACACCTGTTTCCACATTACAATTCATTGGTTGCACGCTAACCTATGCGACTCTCATGTTTGCGTACATATGCGGTCACTGTGAGTTCTCCAAACTCATTTTGTTCGGATCATGTTTTCTCTCTCTCTCTCTCTCTCTCTCTCTCTCTCTCTCTCTCTCTCTCTCTCTATATATATATATATATATATATATATATATATATATATATATATATATATATATATATATATATATATATATATATATATATATATATATATATATATATATATATATATATATATATATATATATATATATATATATATATATATATACAATATATATAAATATATATATATACTTTATTATCTATTTTATCTTTCTATCTCGATGTGTATCTCCCATCCTTCCCCAATCAGGCCCTGGTTAAAGCATTCTTTCTCACCAATGGGTAGGATTAAGATCTGTCGGAGGTCATGCCTCCCAGGAAAAATTTATGCAATTTTTGTAATCTCTCAAAAGTTTGATCTTACATGATCATTAAATTTAAAAGATGGTGTGAATAGCTTAACAACAATGAAATCAAGTAAGATAACTTTGGTGTCAATGTTTGAGTCCTTGGAATATCCTTGTTCCTCTTTTGTGAAATATTTTCTACTGTGACTAAAGCTATTATTATATGCGTTAAGTGAAGTAACTTTTGTCGTCTTGTGATAATCTATAAATAATATATTGGAAGAAAACTTTCTTGCAAATGTACGAGTTCTATACCCATGTATTTCATTGTCTATATTATTCTAAACCAATATTTTATTATATAAAATATTTGTTATCTCTGAATAAAGCTATTATAATACTGTGTTCACGTTAAGTGCATTAATTTTATCATCTTGTGCTGAATTATAAATTATAAATAAAGAAATGCTTCTAGTTGATAAATTCAAATCATATTTTAATTTTCTGAGACCTAAAAAAATATACAGTTCAAAATGAATACATGAGCCTTTGGAGCTCTTGTTGTTAGGCCCCCCCAACCTTAATCAGGCCCTGCCCTGGGTTTAGCCTATGACTTCTTCAATCAATCAGAGTACTGTCCTCATATCTGAGGGTTGGCGACCACAATCCCCCACTCAAGCGTTCTTTGGCTGTTTTCAACAATCCTCTAAAGTTCTTTATCTCTGTGAGGATTCAGTTTTTCATTTTATTCGTCCATTCAAGTCTCTGCCTTCCCCTAGCTCTCCTACTCTCAACTTTGCCCATTAATATTTCTGTTATTATTCCGTCATTCCTAATTATATGATCAAAGTACCTATTTTTTCCTGTACATTCCAAGTATTTATTTTCTTGTCAGTGTAGTTTATTCTTAGCATTCGTCTATAACACCACATTTCAAAGGCCTCCAACCTCTTTCTGGAGTCTGCTGAAAGTTTTACACTTCTGACGGATACATCAGTCGTTGCCATATGAAGCCTTTCAGCAGACTTTTTTTTTTCAAATTACCCTATTGGTGTTATAATTTCTTCCGTACATCTGCCATCACCTGCTAATGATATTCCCCCCCCCCCCCAAAAAAAAATTCCAGTTGTTTGAGTTCTCTGTTGCCTACCACAATTTTTATTTAGGATTTATTTCCAATTGGAAAACAGCCATTACTTTACTCTTTACAGATTTAACTCTTAAACCATATTTTTCATCTTATCCCACTAATCTGTTTACGAGTTTTTTATGAGGCTTCTTCACTACCTGTAATAAGGGCCGTATCATCTGCATAGCTTTTAATTGATATTACTTTACCATTCAATTTTAGTCCTTCATTATCACTTACAACTTCTCTCATTAAGAATTCTAAGCACAGCTTTGTCTTACTCCCTGTCTAACTGTGAACCAATTAATATAATTATTATTTACTAACACTGCAGCCTCCTGTTGCCAGTGAAGATCCTTTGAAATTCTAATATCTCCTTCATTAATGTCTATTTATTTTTCAAGATCTCAATAAGTTTATTGTGCTTTTCTTCATCAAAAGTTTTTTTTTCTCAATCAACAAAGCAATATATAAATTTCTTTGAACCTCTCATGCCCTTTCACTTAAAATTCTCAAATCAAATATAGCTTCTCAGGTTTCTTTTCGCTTTCCAAATCCATTTTGCTTTTCAGATTACTCAATTTCTATTTTAAAATGTATTCTACCTAAGATTATGTTTATCACGCTTATTGTTCTAAACTGGCTGCACTCAACGTCTCCTGGCTTTTTAGGTAGAAATGCAAATACTGATTTTTTGAAATCACTGGGAAGGTATTATTTGAAGTATACTGCATAGAATTACATAGTTTAGTCAAGCATTTTACCCCATTCTTGCCCACTTATTTTATAAATTCTGCTCGAAGCTGATCAATCCCAATAGCTTTATCATTTTTCATTTTGCTCACAGCTGCCTCAACTTATTTTTCCAGTATTGCCATTTCGATCTTTATTTCCTTTCCGTGTCTTACCTTTACTCTAACCCAATCATTGTTTCGTTCTTTCACATACTCTGCCGATCTTTCTTTTACCTCTTCTGCTTCAAACTGGATGTTATTGTCTTTGCTTCTAATGGTCACACCCCATTTATTTATTTTTTCTGGGTCATTTGTTCAATCTTTCTGTACTATTTTTCTATAATTTTGGCTTCTGTCATCATCTTCAATCTCCTTGAATTTCCTTTCTTGGCTTGTCTGCATACCCTTTGAATTTCTTTGTTAACTTTAATGTAAGTCTCACTTCGTTTCCTCATATTTCTTCGTTTATCCATTTCCTTTAAATTTAATTTGTCATCCTCCTACTTTTAGCGTCTTTCCTCCTATGTCCTATAAATTTTTCCCCAGTCGCTAACATTACGCTTTTGTAATTATTAAATTATTTTCTTGGTCCTCGTTCTTCAAAGTCACTCTCTAGTAATACTAAAAATCTATTTTCAGTTTCAATTTCATATTTTACCCCTGCTCCTGTTTTGAATTTGCCGAAGGCCAAGGTGATACATCCGCCTCACTTCCACCCGGTTTAATCTTTACCCTCCATGGATGACTCTTAGCTCGTACTCGACAAAGATATATGACTCTCTTTTAATTTAGGCAGGATGGAGGCCTATACTTGCCAGACAGTGTGTGTGTGTGTGTGTGTGTGTGTAGTGTGGCACCATTATGTTAGTGATAAGGTGCAAGCACTGCTTACTTCCTCTCACTTTCAGCTACCATCCCTGCTAGCTCTCGTGGCGAAAAGGTGAGCTACTTGCATGAGTCCTCCTCTGCCAGTACACAGCCTCTTCACCATCATGACGCCTGTTGTACCTCCTCGTGGCAACACACGGTAACTAGGTGCCCCGTGGACCCACGCTATACCAGCAGAGGATCTCGGAGCAGCAGTGGGACCAAAAGGGAAGACGCATAGGCCCATTGGCATGCAGACACGTCCTGGCGCCTCCCAACCACTGTCCCGCTGCCTTGTGGATTAACCTTGGCAAGTATAAGGCTACAGAAGTACACCGCGAACGAAAAATCTGCTTACAGAGCTCCAACAAGACCTCAACAGCGGTTTTGGCGGAAGAGGTGACCGCCATGGGAACCCAACAACTACACCGTCGGACTAAGGCAATACATGATGGACAGGCTACTAAGACAAAACCAACAAACTGGGGTTTCATAGTTCATTGTAACTCTCCCTCTCCTCAGCCGTTGCAACACTTGCACTACTGGATCAGGAAAACGTAGAGCCAAGATGTGTGGTTGCAGCCCGCGCTCCTGCCTCACCACATAAATCAATTCACACGCAGCCATCATCCAGCTCATCATATTTCTCATTATCATCATCAAAACCCCTATTCCTCCAAAAAGTCATATGGCGACGGACGAGTGGCGACGCGGACAGGCAGAGATGACTGGGAGGAGTCTCAGGTCATAGATTAGATCATCGGTTGTGCACTGACATTTAGGCACCAGTGCAACCCGGTCCTGTCGATGTGACTGACTGAACAGTCTACTCGAAGAGCCACTCTTATCACCACACGGGGACGGGGCAAGAAAAGGTACTCTAAACATAGCCTGCCCAAACAACTAATCTGACTGGGCAACCGCACCCAGTAAGGTCATCCTTATGTAGTCGAAAACACAATAATAATCAAAGATCGAAACAAAAACAAGCTATAGAACCTCTTATTGTAACTGCATGTAATGTTAAGAACTTTCTGGAGACTGGCTCAAATGAATGTCCTGAAAGAAAAACCGCCCTTGTGGCAAAAGAGCTGTCTAGGTATAACATTAACATAGCAGCTATTGGTGAGTGCCGGTTCCCAGAAGAGGTTCGACTCACAGAACGTGGTCTGGTTATACCTTCTTCTGGAAGGGTAAGCCTGCTGCAGAGAGAAACTGTATTTAGGGAGTTGGCTTTGCCCTCCGCCAATGCACCCTACATAGGCTAACTGAAATGCCTGTTGGGATCAACAAGCTCCTCATGACGCTCAGAGTCCAACTAAATCACTCACGTTATGCCTTCTTCATCAGTGCATACGCCCGAACACTGGATGCAGAGGGTGACATCAAGGAGGCCTTTTACGAAAACCTCAACAGTGCTAACCTCTATCCCCAGACAAGATAAGCTTTTCTCTTTGGTGACTTCAATGCAAGAGATGGCAGAGATGCTGACATTTGATAAGGAACCAAAGGGAGAAAAGTACAATCCCAACGGCTTACTCCTCCTTAGCAAATGTGCTGCAAACAACCTCACTATCACCAATACCTTGTTTAGACAGGCTGACAAGTTCAAGGGTCCGTGGCAGCACCAACTATCCAAACACTGGCATCTCATTGACTACAGCATTGTTAGAGAAACAGATCGTAGAAGTATCCTCATCACCTGAGTCATGCGTTGCTCAGACCACCGTGACACTGATCATCGGATCTCTCTCACTTCAGGTCGCCTCAAAACGGCAAAGGCAACAAGCCTCCGGCAGATGTTTTAACACTAAGGGTCTGGGGGATCCGTGGAAAGTACATGCCTTCATATAGCAGCTAGAACATGGGTTAATACAAAACTCGACAACAAACAACCCAAATTCCAGTGCCGAAAGGGGTATTCTCGACACTGTCATGACAAAAACCTGAGGAGAGACCCTCGGACAGATCCAAAGAATACACCAGGACTGGTTTCATGAAAATGACCCAGAAATCAATTTACTCGTCGATGATAAATATGCTAATTTAACTGACTGCCAGAAAAACCCTCAGTCTCGGATCAAAGCTAATACTTTCTGAAACAAAAAAAGCGGCGGCCCAGCACGAACTTTACAATCTAAAGAATGTGTGGTTTAAAAATAAAGCAAGTGAAACGCAAAAACTTGCAGATGAACGCAAGATGCACGAATTTTTCAATTCCACTAAAACATTTTATGGGCCAATCACTTATGGCGCAACCCCCTCCGCTCACCCGATGGTAACGCCCTAATTAAAGATGAAGAAAGCAACCTTCAGCGCTGGAAAGATCGGCTCAACCGAAACACTGATGTGGATGTCCTGACTACCCAGCAGGTCCATCAGCATCCAGAGCTGACCCACCTCAGCTATCCTCCATCCCTGGATAAGGTAGCTACTGCCATCAAACAGATGAATAATAAGAAAGCCTCAAGGCTTGATGGAATCCCAGCCGAGGTGTATAAAGCAGGAGGACCTCTGCGTACCAGCCGTCTTCACTATCTCCTGGAGAATATATGGGAAAAGGAGGAAATCACCCCCAAGCTCTTAACGACGTGGGATCTCGCAGCTGTTCTTAGCTGGCAAGATTATCGCCCGAGTCCTCCTAAACAGATTTCTTTCTGAGGCGGAAAACTTCCTTCCAAAATCTCAATATGGCTTTAGACCATACGTGGCACCACTGACATGATTTTTGATGCCCACCAGATACAGGAGAAGTACAGAGAACAGTGTCGTGAACTGTACATTGCCTTCATCGACCTAACCAATGCTTTCGACTCGGTCAACAGGGAAGCCCTCTGGCGGATCCTTAGCCGTTTTGGTTGCCCACTAAAATTTATCGCTATTGTGAGGCAACTCCACGATAGCATGAACGGCAGTGTCCTGCACAATGGCACCCAGTCTGAGTTCTTCCCCATCCAAACGGGGGTAAAACAAGGATGTGTACTGGCACCAACTCTCTTATCCATTTTGATTGACTGACTTCCTTAGTCGTGCCAGTGCCAATTTAACCTGCAGGGTGGACAGCCAGTACTGCATAAAGGGTCTTTTCAACATAAGACGACTCCAGGCAAGAACAAAGGTATCGGTAGGTTTCAATTATTGAACTTCAGTATGCCCCCTTGTCGCTCACATTGAACGCTACCTTCAGGAGATCCTGAACACCTACGCACATGCGTGTGCACACTTTGGCCTTAAGGTGAATATACGTAATACTCAGAATCTCTTTCAGCCTGCCAGTGGTTCAGACACACCTCTACCATCCATCCAGCTTAGCGGTACTACCCTCTCCACTGTTGCCCATATTCAGTATCTCGGTTCCCACCTGTCCACCACCGTGGATATCGAGGAAGAGATTCAACATCTGATCAGACGTACATCTCAAGCATTTGGCAGACTCAGTACCCGTTTATTCAACTATAGGGAGTTGATATTATCTACAAAGTTCCACGTATATCGAGCAGTGGTCGTCCCCACCCTGCTATGTGGCACCAAAACCTGGGTCACATACAGGAGGCACCTCAAGGCACATGGAAACTTTCACCAACGTAGTCTACGTTCCATCTTCCGAGTTCGCTGGGAAGATAAAGAACAGATGCCAGTATTCTCGCTGACACCAACTGTAGGAGTATCGAGGCTACGAAAGCAGCTACTTTACAGTCACCTAACGAATAGTAAACGTAACGCTCTTGGGCAACTCAAAAAGTATAAGGATAGTCTTAAAACAAACCTGAAAAAGTGCCACATCGACCCCCTCACCTGGGAAACGATTACTCCACTCCGTAAAGCTTGGATGAGCACCACACGAGGTGTTAATACTTTCGAGTTAGCCTGGATGCATACCGAGGCAGACAACCGCCGAAGCCGGAAAGATGATGCCGCCGCCCTTCCCGCACTAGATGTAGCCCTTCACATGTGCAATATCTGTGGACGACCCTGCCGGCCCAGTAATGGTCCTCAAGTCACCTCAGAGCTCACCAACGAAGGTGACATCCTTTATAACTCATATCATTTTATCATAGCTGGATGATCGTCATCTTCGATACTGAGTGACAATAAAGCAGCAGAGTAGTACTAGTAGTAGATTGACAATGTGGCAGAAAGGGGCCCTTGTTGATCTCCTTCGTGAAGCCAGAACACTGTAGGAGTGTCTAAAATTCATAGTAGACGGAAAGCAAAACACTGAGGATGTTGGCAGGAAATTTGGTAACAAGATGCGTGGGGGAAAAGTGTCCTCGGCGGTATGATCTCTCATAGAGGAATCTTCCGTTGGTGTTTTGCCAATAAACAGAGAGACATTACAACAACTGAAGCAAAAACATCCCCCTGCAAGTGCAGAGGAAGGCAACAGGTTCCAGGATGCCTATATACCTCCAAATGCTGTCATATTCGAGAAAATAACAGGAGGGATGGTGTGGAAAAAGGCACTGAAAACACAGGGAGGGACTGGCCCATCAGGTTTGGATGCAGACGGTTGGAGAGTCATCTTCAGCATTAACAAGTCACGTGCCGCAGCATATGATCTCTGCAATGCCACCGCCGCACTTGCAAGAAAGCTAGCAACATCATGCTGCCACCACCTCTATGCTCAGATGGCCTGCCGCCTCATTCCCCTGGATAAAAATCTAGTACGTAGGCCAAAAGGAGTGGGGGAAGTTCTGAGGCGGATCATTGGAAAATGCATAATGGAGGTGGTAAATGATGATGTCAGGGCAGCTGCAGGAACCTGAAAGAAGTGCTGGCCACCAGGCTGGGGGTGAAGCTGCCATTCACGCCATGAGAAAGATCCTTGAGCAGCGTGATTGTGAGGCAGTACTCCTGGTTGACGCTTCCAGTGTTTAATATAATTAACCGCAAGACTACACTGCACAAGATCAAGATCAAGTGTTCAAGTTTTTCACTGAATGTTGAAAACACCTATAGGAACCCATCAGACCTCTATATAACAAGCTTCAAGGCCCTAAGAGGAGATACCACCATACAGTCAACTGATGGAACTACGCAGGGGACCCTGTCGCCATGGCAATGTACGCACTAGGCCTATCCATGCTCCAACATACAATAAAATATGAAACAACCGAGGTCAAGCAGGTGGCTTACGCTGATGACATTAACAGGAGCAGGAAAAGTGGAGGACATTAAAAAGTGGTGGGACCTGGTAACATCACGAGGTCCACAATTAGGGTACCACCAAATGCTAGCAAGTCCTTCATCATTGTGAAGCCAGAACACTATGAACGTGCAATGGAGGTGTTCGGCGGAAGCGAGGTAAAAATAACAGAGGTGGGCCAAAGACACCTATGTGTGGTAATTGTCACGAATGACTTTAAGACCGAGTACGTAACGGGAAAGGTAAATGAGTGGGTGAAGGAAATCCAAGCTCATCTAATATTGCTAAAACAGAGCCACACGTGGCTTTTGCGGCATTCACCCATAGAGTCAAGCATCGCTGGAATTACCTGATGCGCACTATCCCTAATATCGGACCCTTTCTTCACCCTCTAGAAGAAGCCATCAAGGTCGCTTTTAAACCAAAACTATTGAAAAACCCTTATTTAACCTCAGCAGAAAGGTCATTCTTTGTACTACCACTCGGTAGTAGGTAGTAGCCAGCTATCAAACAGGGAGGTACTACCGCCTGGAAAGATATTGGAAGCATAATGTGTTGTCTAATGTTAGACCCTGCAGCCATATGGCATCACGAAAATTGGGACCAAGTCCCAGGTTGCTGATCTGACTTTCTGCCACATTTACACACAATTCCAGGGTCTCTATTGTTTCTTTTACTTTGACAACACAACATACATATATCGTTTCTCACTATTGATTGTTTTTTTTTTACATTTTTGTATTTCTCTGTTTCGTTATTATTATTATTATTATTATTATTATTATTATTATTATTATTATTATTATTATTATTATTATTATTATTATTATTATTATTATTATTATTATTATTATTATTATTATTATTATTATTATTATTATTATTATTATTATTGCTGTTATTGTTGTTGCTGTTGTTGTTGTTTTTGTTGTTGTTGTTGTTGTTGTTATTATTACTGTTATTATTATTATTGTTATTATTATTTTATTTTTATTTTTGTATTATGTATTATAAATTTTAATAACTATGAATTAATTATATTATTATTCTTATTATTACTATTACTATTATAATTATTATTATTATTATTATTTTATTATTATTATTATTATTGTTATTATATTGTTATTATTATTTTATTTTTACTTTTGTATTATGTATTATAAATTTTAATAACTATGAATTAATTATTATTATCATTATTATTATTATTATTATTATTATTATTATTATTATTATTATTATTATTATTATTATTATTATTATTATTATTATTATTTATGTCATTATTATTATTAATATTAAATTTTCGCTCTCCCCCCCCACCTCCCACAGGCCCCGATGTGGTTCAGTGACCTGTGCCCAGGTGGGATACTCCCTGTAAAAAAAGAAAAGACCGGGAGGAATGGGATTGCCTAAACCAGTGGAGCTTGCCATCACAGAACATCAGAACTGTGTCAACCTCACGGCAGCCCTCACTGAGCACATAATAGCTCAGAATGCAGCAAGTCAGGTGAATACAAACGAATTAAACAGATTCGACTGTCCATTATGACAGAAGGGCAGCACACCCAAAGTGATAAACAGCAACAACTGTTGCAGCAATTACCAGGGAAATTAAAAATAAAGTAGCTATAGCCCAGGAGGTGGGCGCCTCAAACTGGCTATCAACGTTACCGATAAGGGCAAATGATTTCATCGCTAGCAAACAAGAATTCACAGATCCCATTGCTCTAAGGTACGGTTGACCAGTAGGCGGTTTGCCCTCCCAGTGTGTGTGTGTGGCTCATCTGATGACACTAACCACGCCATGGTGTGTAAGAAAAGGGGCTTCGTATGTATGAGGCATGACGAAGTAAGGGATCTCACAGCAAATTTACTGAAGGATATCTGCCACGATGTTACTGTGGAACAGCACCTCCTTCCATTGGACGGTGATAACCTCCGTCACAGGACTTCAAACACATCCAACGAAGCCCGTGTGAACGTCAGTGCTCGAGGATTCTGGACGCGGGGACAGCGAGCTTCGTCGACATAAGGATTTTTGATCGCATGGCCGCATGTCACCGAAACCTAGCCCTCGAAGGTTCACACAGGAGGAACGAGAACAACAAGATTGGGGCATAAGGGGAAAGAATTCAGAATGTCGATCAGGGCAGTTTCACTCCTCTAGTGTTCACAACCTCTGGCGGGACCAAGCACAAGACGCTTCTACGCCAGACTCGTGGAGGTGTTATCTGAACAGAAGCAGCAGCCCAGAAGTTATGTTATAGCATGGATGACATGTCGACTGTTCTTCTCTCTGGTAAGGTCTGTGTGTGTGTGTGTGTGTGTGTGTGTGTGTGTGTGTGTGTGTGTGTGTGTGTGTGTGTGTGTTGAGTTAATTCTGGTCGAGCAGTTTCCTAGAGTTCTTCCCTCTTTGTTCACTTAAGGAATCACAGTGGATTTTCCATTTGGTTCTAAGTAAGCCTGTACCTTATAGTGAGGATTAATAAAATTCCCTTAGTAAGATTTTAACAGGGATGTATTCTCTGAAGTAATAATTACAGAGACTGTTGAGGCTCAAACCATCTCGGAAAGTGACTTGAGACAGGTTATAACACAGAGCCGGCTAATGGCCGACTGATTAACTAACCTCACGGCACATGCGCCAGGGATCGCGACATGTCTAGAAATCACCTTGGTTACGTCGTAGAAAGTTGTCAACACTGAGGCAGCAACTGTTTTACGAAACATCAATAACTCAATAAAACTGGTAGTTAAAAATACGAGTAATGAGATAAACTATACTGGATTAAGATAGCCACATGCACTACTGATAACCACCTGCAATGGTGTTGTTGCTTACAACTCAGCTTGTAGTGTGTGTGTTTGTGTGTGTTGGGGGGGGGTCGATGGCTACATACCCAACAAAGTCACTCTCCTGGCCTTTGTAGTGACGAGACGAAAGGCACACAAACGCCACTGTACGCTTATATATCCCTTAAATGTTATACCTCCTTAAATACCCATTACATTTTATAGCATTGTTAGATGTGATAACACTTTAAAATTTAATAACACTTTAAAATATAATAACACTCTTAAAATTAATGACAAATAAATTTCCTTAATATATGTAATAACTCATACATGTCAAACACTCTTAATGTAATAATACCCTTAAATGTAACACTATCCTAAGATATAAACACACCCTTGTATATAATAACTTCCTGAAATTTAATAACACTCTTTAATGTACTGTAATAATATCCTTGAATGTAATAACACTCTTAGGTGTAATAAGTCCCTCAAATGTAATACAGACCTGGGTTGCCTTACGAATTACGAATTAATTGCGACTAAAATAATGATAATTACTGTAAGAAAATGTTACCTAAAATGTAACGATTTGTTCATTCATAATTATGTCTAGTTAAAGTAATAATACGGTAAAGATAGGTAGGACTTTTGGTTTTGGTATTTTAGGTTGGGGTACAGGTATGTTGGGTTACTTTAGGTTTGCTGAGGACTTATAGTAACAATAGTGGAAATGATAGGTTGGTTGAAGTTAGTTTGCAGCTAGCTTAGATTATGTTATTTTAGGTTTGGAAGCAGTGGTAATATTAGGCAAGTTTTGTTGGGTTAGGTTACATTGCAGCGATAACAAAGGTTAGGTTAGGTTTGGAGGTAGTGATAATAGTGGTCAAGATTGAAGTGATAATTGTTATAAAGTTAGAGTAAGTCACAGTGATAGTATTTAAGTTAGATTAGGTTACAGAAATAATAATTGTAATTACAATGTAAATAGCAATGCAATAAACAATGTATTACTTGATTCGTATTAGAATTATCATTGTCTTTACCACGAGACAAGCGAGGGAGGCAAGAACGGTTGTCTGGGGTGAGCCACACATGCGGGCGGTATGAGGAGGGGAGAGACTAATTGGGCCATTATTGCATACCCAGCTGCCCTTGTCAGACATATTATTGAAGTAGATTCTATATGAATTAAAATAAATACAATGAATCGCCGGTGTGTGTGTGTGGGGGGGAAGGGGGGGGGGGTCGACCGGTGGTGTAATGATCAATAAACTCACCTCTCAAGCGAGTGGACCTGGGCTCAATCCCCTTGCAGGGTAGGTGTTGGAGTGTAGAGATGGGGTGGCAGGGTAGATGGTGCTTTTAATTTTAACATATGTATTGACAAAGCTTGGAGTACAGTTTGCCTATTCTGAGTAATTCAGTCAGGTCTTGACACTGAGGGTGGTATCACTTCTCACTGCCACGCAGGACAGAGGTACTAACGTGCACCAAAGTCGTGTCCACTACCCAACCACAGTGAGGATTCGAATAGCCTTGAGTTTGAAGTTTCGAAACAGCTGGGGGAAATGCTATGGTCGGCGAACAGATGTTGCCCACTGTAGTGTGAGGGGAATAGAGGAGGTGGAGGTTAGTCTAGTAGCAGGCTGTGTGTAGGTGGAGCATAACATCGTGAATTCCGCAATCACTGATAGCATTAAGAATGTCATAAAGATAGTTAATATTATTAAGCATGGTGAGAGATGTGTAGCGGGTAAATAAAAGCACTACAACGACCATATCTCTGCCTTTCATGGCTACGACGGTGAGACTGATGGGCACACCAGTAATTAATTCTCGGTGACTACCAGTAATGCTAGTCACAGATGTTCAATGTTCTGGGTAATAAGTTCAATATACAGGAGAGAACACAAACACCTGTATAGATTTTGTAGGTTCGATTTACTGATTAAGAGATATGTACACAAGGGGAGTAGTGCCCTCCGACCTGTCTGCTTGTCAACTGCTCTATAGACGACTTATGGCAAGTGAGACATTAACAGCTTCCATACGTCGCCAGGCACATTAATTAGGCATGTGGGACATCTTAAATATATTGCCACACGCTACTAGCTAGGCTGAATAAATAGTACATAAATGGAGCACATACATAATATACATAGCATAATATAAATACAGCATACAGAATATACATACACCTCCCTCCCCCCTATACGCTCATAGCAAAGTCTTGAGCGGACCTTTTCTTTTGGATCCGTTCTGAGCGTCGAGGGACTAGATCACTGGGAAGGGTATGGGACTCAACACTGGTGGCGGGGTCAGCAGAAGGCATTGTTACAGGGCGGAGAAAACGGCGGTTCCTCCACCACACACGACCACTGGGTAACCGCACCTGGTAGTCCCGTGACCTACCGAGACCCATGACTACGCCTACTTTGTCCCAACGTAGGGAGGTCGGGTCCTGAACACGGACTTGGGTGCCGACACTCAACCTGGGGAGAGAACGGGCGTGGTCGTTGTAGCGGGCGACGACGTCCTGAACACGTTCAGCGGCTCGGCGATCACAATCCTCTGTCTTGGCCTGCCACTCCTTGGAGAAGGATTGAGGGTGAGCAGGGACACAAGAACGAAGGGGGCGTCCATACAAAACCTGGGCAGGGGAGCGTCCGGTGTAGTTAGGTGTGTTGCGGAGTTCAAGAAGACCCCGGTCGAAGGCCTCGCAGTCAATGTTCCCAGAAGGGGCCACCTTAAGGATGAGGTGCTTCAGGGATTTGACAGCAGCCTCAGCGTGGCCGTTGGACTGCGGGTAATGGGGCGATGACAACACATGCCGGACTCCCCATCGGTCAAGGAACACAGCAAAGTCCCGGCTTGTGAACTGAGGCCCTCCGTCGGTTCGCAGGCGTACAGGAACGCCCACGTCACGGAAGTAGTGGCGGAACTTGCTGATGGTGGCGGCAGACGTCGTGTCATTACCGCACTTGATGACAACCGGCCAACCAGAGAGACGGTCGACGATAACAAGGAAGGACTTTCCTGACACACAGAAAAAGTCGGCCGACACGGACTCAAAGGGGCGGGTGGGGTTGTCGTCACTCATGAAGGGTTCCTGCTGCTGGCTGGGTTGTAGTACGTGGCGGGGCTTACACACCTGGACAGCATTGGAGATTTCGGGGTCGATGCCAGGCCGGAACACAGTCTGTATTGCACGCCGTTTGGTGGCCTCGGCTCCACAGTGACTGTCGTGGAGGCGAGCCAAGGCGTGGAGACTTGAAGCAGCAGGGACAACTACCGAAGGAGAAGTGTCACTGGCCAGAGGTAGGGGTAGGGCGGCGGCAGGGTAGTTGCTGCTCCCTTCGTGCACCCTGTTGGCGTATTTTACCTCCAGAATCGGTGTTGGGAAGTCCTGGGAGATGATGGCCAACTCTTGGCAATGTCTGTAGGCCAGCAAAGGAGTCGGGACACCATTATGCACGTCAATCCAGGCTTGACACGACCTGTTGCCAAAGGTGACATATGCATAGAGTGAACCTAGGGCTGGGGCCATCTGTGAACCATCTGCCGTGACGCAGAGGTCCTTGGGAGGCGGTCCTAGATCGCTTGGAGAGAGCCCCAAGCATTGCAAATGCTGGGGACCGATGACTGTAGCATCAGCGCCGGTGTCAGGCAACATCTGAAGACGGGATGACACACTGCCATAGGTCACGATGACACTGATGTACTGGGGAACTTTGGTCCTGGGATGCGAGGAGTACACCCTCCTAATATGGGTCGGGCTTTGTCCAGGGTCGTCGTGCCTCTGATTTGGCGACTGTGGGCGGCCCTCACTGGTAGAAGGGCGCTGAAGCTTCCGCCGACGCTGTCCCTTGGGTTTGTGGGTAGGGCAACACTTGTCATAGTGGCCCAGACGACCGCACACATTGCACTGTACGTACTTAGCTGGGCACCGCACTGTGAGCGACCAGTGGCCCTTACGGTCACAACTGTTGCAGGTAGACTGAGCAGCTGGACACACCTGTGTTCCGTGCTGCTTACCACAGTTGTTACAAAATGAACCGGGCGTGGACGTGGTGGGCGAAGGCGTAGGAACAGACTTCTTGTCCTTGTACCGGGACACAGCGCGTACAGCTGTAGGGGGAGCTCGGATGGCAGAGGTGGCACACCTGGCAGCCTCATAGGAGCGACATATCGTCAACATATCCTGAAGAGAAGAGGAAGAGTCGAGGGAGGTGAGGCGTTGGACAAGTTCCTCGTCCTTAACACCCATCAGGATCACCTGTTTCAACTGGGTTTCCTCGCACTGCTGGTGGTGGCCTAGACATATATCTACCTCTTCCGAGGCTCTCTTAAGACGTACATAAAAGGCGTCAAAAGTCTCACCCTCCATCTGTCTGCAGCTAAACAATTCCCTCCTGCGCAGAGCTTCATTCTGCTGTCCTTTGATGTGCCGTTGTAGAATGTCCAGTACCTCCTCTACAGACAGCGAAGAGGTCGGAGGTACCTGCAACGTATGTTCTAAGACACGCTGAATTTCCAAGGACAGGCACATACGCAGCTGGATGAGTTGTTTAGGCTGTGACAAACTCTGGAGATCCACCATTGTAGAGTAATCAGTCCACCGTCGCCGCCATTCACGAAAAGTCTGGAAAGTCACATCAGGCTTCAAGATGGACGGTGTTTGAGCAGCTGCTTTAGGTGGGGCTGGTGGGCGTGAAGAGAGCATTGATGAGGTATCTGAACCATTCAGTACCGAGGCAGTGTTAGAGCCAGGGGCTTGGTTAACAGTGAGGCGAGATATCAAAGCTTCAAACCGTGCACTGTCTTCCAATCTCCGTTGGTGGTCACTCTCTGCCTCTGCTTGCCTTCTGTGTTCATCCGCCACACGTCTGTTAGCTTCATCCTCGCGCCTTTCATTTCTCATAAACTTCATTCAAGCAATTATCTCTGGAGACAACGCTGAATATGGAGGTGAAGGGCTGCGCGATGTTGTGGGAGCTGGAGCGTCATGGTCAGCCTGGTCATCCATCTCTGCGGGGCTATCATCCGACTGACTCATCCAGACGCTGGGTCCACGGCTATGTAAGGCATGAGACATAACTACTTCATCTGTGTACCGTGTCTTAAATCAGTGTTGACCGGTCAGCCCGTCGTATCAACAAGATTTCAGACAAAAAATTAATTAAATACACAGATAAGTAGGTTATATATATAAAATATATATAAGGGAGCCGCCGCGGTCAGTGAGTGTGTACGTGTGTGTGTGTCCCGGGCAGTGAGAGCGGTCTCCTCGAGCTGTGAAGGGGTGTGGAGACGACGCTGTGAGGGGGGGTGGAGACGACTACTAGCGGCAGTTACCCTCCAGGCTTCGCGAGGGGAGGTGTACTGAAGTCTACTCCTTACAAATGCCCAGAACATGCCGTGTACGAAACACACAATGCACTAAACACTTCACAGAAAATCACTGTCACTGACACTGCTCAAAGTTGCTAAATTCTTCGAGGACGGGTGGCGGGCGGCGGTTGACACAGGGCAAGGGGTCCATAAGCCGGCTTTCCACAAACTTTGCACTGTCACTCGTAATTATCCAGTAAAAGTACGCACTGCGCCATGTTCAATGTTCTGGGTAATAAGTTCAATATACAGGAGCGAACACAAACACCTGTATAGATTTTGTAGGTTCTATTTACTGGATAAGAGATATGGACACAAGGGGAGTAGTGCCCTCCGACCTGTCTGCTTGTCAACTGCTCTATAGACGACGTATGGCAAGTGAGACATTAACTGCTTCCATACGTCGCCAGGCACATTAATTAGGCATGTGGGACATCTTAAATATATTGCCACACGCTACTAGCTAGGCTGAATAAATAGTACATAAATGGAGCACATACATAATATACATAGCATAATATAAATACAGCATACAGAATATACATACAACAGAGAATACAGAAGTTGTTACCAAGGTTGGCCCCACCCACACCAGGGGAAGGAGGTGATGTCGAACACTGAAACATGCCGAGGTTTCATTCTTACCATCGTCGTCACCAACAGGTAAGTCACATTAATTTGTCATCATAGCCCATGTCGTCCTTATACTATTGCAGGGTGTCCCATGAGTGACAGCAGATATTTGTAGAGGTGAAAGAATATGTGACATTGAGCCACCACGTCTCTATCTCCATCCGTTTCCCTCTATCTATAATAAAAAGTGTAACCCTACTCAGAAATAATAATGAATGGGCACTCCAAACAAATTAAAGATGAGATGCACACCACCCAAATAGGGATGGGCCCTCCATTTCCTTTCGCCTTCTTTTCTCCACATCCTTTCCCCCCTCCCATAGCCCCAGTAACCCCAACCTACCACCCAATACCATGCAGTCGGCAGAAGGCCACACACTTTCTCTTCTCTAAAAGTCTGTTCCGTTTAACCCATATTCTTTCACTACTAAACCGTCTTCCCCCTTTCCAATATTTCGCTATCGCTATCCGTATCTCCCGCCTCGACTCCACCATTTGTAATGATTGCCTTGTGTTATTTGTAAAATCCATCACACGGCTAAACGTAAACCGAAAAATCCATATATGTATAGAAGTTTTATACTCAGAATCGCATATTCTTTCACTTCTACAAATATCTGCTGTAATTAGTGGGACACCCTATTATAATTATATGACAGTTGTTATATGAGCTCCTTAGTTAACTTCACCATAAAAATATGATGCTTCATGTGCTATGCGTTTGCCTCACGTTACCTTACTCGGTAATGTTATACCCCCAGTTGCAACCTGAGAGTTTGGGTTGGGTAATGTAGTATTTTGAGCAGAAATGGATTTCAGAACGACTCAATGAACATGAAGAAAAACGTTTTTATATAGCGAAACCTAACGTAATGTAACCTATTACAGTTATATGTAATCTGGGACGAACATGTCATAGCTGAAATTTGTCAAAGAAATATGTAAAGCAGTGGAAAACCATATATTTTGATTATCGGCGAGGCTAACTACCTATAAAAAATTAATATTTGAAGATTGGCAAAAATCCTGGGAAAATGCACCAACAAGTCAGAAGCTAAAAATGATCAAATCATCAATTTATCCTTGGTCATCATTAAAACAATCCTCTCGACATCAAGAAACTATTCTGAATCGTCTAAGAATTGGGCATACGCGGTTGACGCATGGCCAACGCCTGTCTTCCCCTAATGGAGCCCCACCTATATGCTCCAACTGCCGAACACAAATAACAGTCCAACATATTCTCATTGAATGCCCTATTTATAATCGGTATCGAACAATGTGCTTCACTAACCCTACAATGTTAGATATTTTAGCAGAGACCCCAAAATTTTCCCTAATTTCAGTTTTGACCTTCTTGAAATACTGTAATCTCCTCCAAACAATATAACACTAAATTATAGAAACAGAAATATTTGTTAACTAATCCCTCTGGCCAGCCCTAGGAGAGACTCAAATGGGTGTCATTGGTCTGGTTAAACTAAATCTTGATGATGATTATCGGCGAATGTTCACTCTTCAGTCGCAGGGGTGGTGGTGGAGGTTTGGGGGGAGGGGGGATGGGGGTTTCTTGGGCAGTTGATCCAAAAAGATTTACAAAACGTTATGTCAGAGTAATAATACTTAACCTAGGTGTTACTAATACCATTAATTTACTCTAGTATATAAGAGCCTGCATCAGTTACCACAACATAATATTACCCTGCCATTTCAGATATGGCTGCAGGACGAGCAAATTTGTCGGCAGTGATTGCCGAACGAGGCCAAATCATCGAGATGTGGAGAGCCGGGGCAACTGTGCCGAACAATGCTGTCGAAGTGGGAAGGAGCACGAAGACGATTAGGAGGTGGATCCGCCGGTGGGAGGAAGAGGGCTCTGTGGAGACGAAACCTCGAAGCAGGAGGCCACGAATAACGTCGGCAAGGGTGGACGCCATGATCGTGGCAGCTGCAACAGCACATCCAATCCGAACATCAGTGGAGCATACACGAAATCTGGGCCTCAACTGCCATCACATGACGACGAGACGCCGACTTCATGAAGCCGGGATCGACTGCCATATTCCAGCACACAAAGGGTGGCTAACACCTACTCAAAAGGAGTGTCGACTCGGCTTTGCATTGGAACACCTTCCACATAGAGAAGAATACTGGAGAACTATTATATTTACCGATGAAACGGTGTTCAGGTCAGTGGGAGCCGAAGCAAGGCAGTGCTGGCGGCCCCCCAACACACGCTACCATGAGAAACACATTCAACATCGCGCAGTGAGTGGAAGGGTGTCAGTGTCACTCTGGGGGTGGATGTGAGCACATGGGCCAGGTGAACTGGTCAAGATCAATGGCCGTTTCACTGGTGAGCAGTATGTAGACATCCTGGAGCAAGTGCTAATTCCTACAGTCCGGGCTATGGCAGTTCCAGCCCCCCACACTATCAGGCTGGTTCTTGACAACAGTCCCATTCATACCAGCAACATAGTGAAGGACTACCTCTGGGATCACCCTGAAATTGAGGTCATCGACTGGCCAACACTAGGATGTGATATTAATCCGACTGAACATATTTGGGCCATGATGAAACGTGATTGGGATATTGGGGAGCAGCGAACCTGGCAGCAATAGAGGCCAAAGCTTACGACATGTGGGAGAGTATACGTCGACGACCAGGGGTGTGCCTGAAGCTGGTCGACTCCATCCCTAATCGCCTTAATGAAGTCCTGAATGCAATGGGTGGCTGAACCAAATACTAAGATGTGTGTATTGGTTTATTGTTTGGATTTTAGTATTATTTGTAAATATATTTAATATATATTAACTCACCTTTATCTTAAATTCATGTCCTTACTGATGTCTTAAACTATATCGCATGAAAATTCATAACAAAGTAACTTAACAGCCACAAATTATGTATTGTGTGGTATACAATGATCTGTATTACCCGTCGTGGAATGTGTTGTCTTATAACACAATATAATTATATAGTTACAATTGCTACCATCATTGAAATGCTCATGATGTTCAGCACACAACATTAACAGTAACTGAGCACACTCCAAAATATATGAAGCTTGCATATTGTGGTGAGGTGTTTAAACACTGGAACTTGGAAGAATTGGAACTAGATTAAGTCTGAATGCTATTTTACAATACTGATAACTTTTTCACTCCACTCTTTTTAGCATAAGTGTATAATTATATAATCTTGCATATTATCACAAATATTTATTTAGCAAAGGATGGGTGGAATATAAATAAATATTACCATAATCTGTTTGTCGGAATAACAACAAAATTGTGATGTGGTCGCTCAGTAAAACTAGTTGACCCTTGCATATTTCACCTTTATCCTGAATATATTCCATTTTTTAAAGTATCATTGTGACCAGAGCGGCAATAAGAACCCAGGACACTGCACCTGTTCCATGAATTCGTTACCATAAAGAAACAACTATAAGACAAAACGTAGTTAAAAAGGGCAGCTTGAAATTATGGTGGTATAAATAATAAATAAACCTGCCTCTCATCCAGCCCCCACCTTCTCTATTCCTCCACCCCCCCCCCCCACACACACACTACAGTGGGCGACATCTGTTGGCCGACCATAGCATTTCGCCCAGCTGTTTCGAAACTTCAGACTCAAGGCTATTCGAAACCCCACTGTGGCTGGGTAGTGGATACTACTTTTGTGCACGATAGTACACTCGGAAACCATAATCTCTGGCCCACCTGGGTTGGTGCTGGAGGTTAAAACACTGTCCTTTCTGGACGGGGGCCCACTCTAACTATCACGAGGCAACACACGCACGAACACACAGTCATAGTTCGGCTGAATAGATGACATTATGTATAAATATTGTATATGAGATTTTATACTCTGCATTATCTTCATTATATATGAACACGAAGAAAAATTACCATAGGTTGTAGTTACGAAAGTATGAATCAAAATAATCACTTCCAAACCACCCAGTGACTCCACACAACCTTTACAGCGCTTGTGGCTAGACCACTAGGATTCCACCACACCACATCTATATCTTTTATTTCCTATCATTCGTGTAACTATATGAAAAATCATGTTTGATTTAACTACATATTTCAAAAACCTTAAATTACATGTGGATCAGTCACTCCTCATTTGACACACTTATACTGTAATACTTTTACCATCCCACCTGGGCACATGGAGGCTCAGGGTAACTCTCACGGGGTAACATCCTTGCATGGTTGTTTAATGGGATGTTGAGGAGAAAACGAGTGAGGCAGTGAGGAGACACTCACATAATGTGTGGGAGGGAATAAGGAGGAGGCTGAACATCTGCAGCAATCTGGTTGATTCCATGCCCACCAGATTGCATGAAATTATAGCAGGAGATGGAGGTTCGACACGGTATTAACCTGTGGTCAAGAATTAAATCTCCGCCCACGACGGTGCCTTGTAGGGGGTGGCGGGAGAGTTAGCTCTCTGGTGTAACCTCATTGGGGCCACATAGACTTCGTTTCCTAACTCTCGGGAATTTGTCCAAGTATTTTACTCTGTGGTTTTACGTCACTTCGCATAATATATGCTTTCAAAATCAATAATAATAATAATAATAATAATAATAATTAACGGTTTATTGAAAGAGCTTGGCAGCCAGAAGGCTGAAAATATACAGTTACATATTTGGGGAATGGGTTTCGAATTACAAATAATATACAAGTAACATAGGTGATACAAATAAGATATATAATTACTGGATGGGGAAAAGCTCAAACTACAATGCATTTCAACATATTGACAGTGCAAGAAGTAGTATTTACTGGGAGTGAATACACTGGTTTATTACAAGTTATTGATAATTTTTACAATGGTTGGGACTGGGCTGTTCTTATAGCGATCAGTTCGTGCACGTGTGGGCTGGATGCGGTTGTGGTGTCGAACAGCAATTCTCGGGCTAGGGATCTCAGGTGGTAGTAGGAGCCGGTGTCGAGGATGGTGTAGAAGCTTCTTACCAAATTTGCAGATGAGGTCGTGGTGATGGTCAGTGAGAGTCAAAAGGGTCAGTGTGTTGAGCGCTTCTTGATATGTGGAGTAGGATGGGGAGAGAATAATCTTGCATGCCCTCTTTTGCACTTTTTCTAGGTGTTTATGTTGTGTGGCATTTAGGGAGGAAGACCAGGTAGGGGAGGCATAGGTGAGCTTGGGAAGTATGAATGTTGTGTAAACACTGAGGAACTCGGATGCAGGAACTCCGAGGGACTTGAGTCGGCGGAGGAGGTGGAGACGGAAACTGTAGGATTTGACAACTTCACTGACGTGTGGTTTCCAATTTAGTTTGTTGTCTATGGTGACGCCGAGGAGCTTCGTGGAATCTACAACCTGGAGTTTGTTCAGACCTAAACTAATGGAAGGAGGTGGGACAATGTCGGAGGAGAGGTTGATGTGCATAACCATGGTCTTGGTATGGTTGGTGACATGGTTGTTGGTGGCCCAGTTTTGGAGACTGTTCAATAAATCCTGAAGGGCGTTATAGTCGGGAGCAGAATTTTTGACGCTGATCCCAATGGTGGAGTCGTCGACATATTTCCAGCGAGCAGGGGTTTCTCTTAGGGCATCATTGATGAGCATAAGGAAGCAGAGTGGTCCCATCTTGGTGCCTTGGGGGACGCCACAGGTGAGTGACTGAAAGGTGGAGACAGCCCCTCGGAAGCGTACAGCTTGGCGTCGGTCACTGAGGAAATCTGTAAGCCATGGTATAAGACTTCTCCGAAGCCCGAGGTCAATAGCTTTGTTGATGATTATATTGTGGTCGACTAGGTCGAATGCTTTAGTGAAATCAATGAAGGCGACAGCTACAGACGTTTTTCGTTTCTCGAGATGGCGGTATATGTAATTGAGAAAGCTGACAAGACAGTGAGTGGTGGAGGAAGTTTTCATATTGCCAAATTGCTGAGGGTCTACGACTCCTGCAATATCAGCATAAGCCCAGTCGAACACAAAACTTTCACAGATTAGGCTGGGTATTGGGGTGATTGCAATAGGTCGTAGCTGATTTAAGGATTGTGGGCTGGTTGACTTGGGCACTGGTGATACATAAGAGGTCTTCCAGTCAGCTGGGCATCTGGCTTGACTGAGAGAAGCATTGATGATATAGCATAGGGGTTTAGTAAGCTCCGGGGAGAACTCCTTGAAGAGTTTCATTGGTAAGTCAATGGGGGTGGTAGATCGTTTTAATTTTAGTTTATCCAGGCGTTTTGCTACTTCAAATTCTTCTACTAAGTCAGTGGGAAGGGGGCTGGTAGGTAAGCAGGGAGAGTGGTTGTGTCAAGCCTGGGGAGCGTCTGGCATATAGTAGCGAAATGGTTATTTGATTGCTCAGCTGCGTCACCATTAGTGAGATGGCTAAGGAAGGGGAGGGGGTGTGTCTTATTGTTTAGTCCACAGAGTTCTTAAAGCTTACCATACCATTGACTGATGTTGGTCTGCTTCAGGTGTTGTAATTTGGTTGGGTAGTGGGACTTCTTTGCAGTGCGTATTTCACGGATGACTCGGTTGCGAAGGGACCTGTAGCGGATGTGGTCATTGAGATGAAAGGCTCTGTCTCTCTGTTGCATAAGTCTTTTGATCCGAGATGTGATCCAGGGCAAGTCAGCTGGGTGAGATCTGACGGACTTCTCGGGGAAGAAGTGGTGGTGACCTTCCGTGGTGGTGTATAATTTATCCATTTGGTTTCCACGACATCCACACTAAGTACTTCAGTCCAGGGATGGTGAACTATCCACTGTCCGAACAGGCGCACTGCAGAGTCAGTAATCGGCCTGTAGGTCTTGATGTAGGGTCTCTGTACTTGAGTGGGAGTGGCAGCTGGGGACCAGAGCACTGATAAGTGTGTGCTACACCCGATAGGAGGCATTGGTTGAGGTGGTTGGTACTGGTCCACTAAGTCAGTTAAGATAAGGTCAAGGGTATTTTGACCGTGTGTGGGGAAGTTCACAACTTGTGATAGTGATAGCTGGTCCTGGATATCAGTGGTGTCAATTTCATTATAATCCCCACATAATACTAACTTGGCACATGCGTTAATATGCATAACTCTTGGGAATCTGTCCAGACATTAGATATGTTTACAATGTTTATGCATAATAAATGTGAAAAATATTTTTGGGGTTTCAAATAACCAATAGTCATGCCTACAAAACAATCTTGATGCTCTAAGTGCATATATGTGTTAAATAACGAGTAACTGATCCACATTATTTTGGTAAATATTGAAATGAAAAGCAAGAACTTAGCCATATGGATATAGTTACACGGAAGAAGGGAAATAAGGATAAACCATGGTTTTGATGGAAACAATGTACTCTGGGATGATGCTCACAATGAAGAATGGGAGAAACCTCTTTATGAAACATCTCACCTACTAAGGATGAAGCTTAATGTTACAGAACACACACACACACACACACACACACACACACACACACACACACACAGTGTAACTTTGTGTGGCGCGTTGTCTGACTTCGGGTGGCTTTGAGCGAACCATACACTTGATATTACAATTTATGTATCCTTCCTGTCCATGATATATAACAATAACTGTAGGGTAAAAGTTACAATATTATACTAATAACACTGTCATGTATTGATACTATGACTAGTTACTAAGATACAGAGCACGATGAATATAACATGATAATGATAGTGAAGCCTGGAAGGGTTCATATCATAACTTGTGTGTAGTGCGTATGTTGCCCGGTGAGAGTTAACGTGGGCCTCCATGTGCCCAGGTAGGATGGTCAAAGTATTACACTATAAGTGTGTCAAATGAGGAGTGACTGATCCACATGTAATTTAAGGTTTTTGAAATATGTAGTTAAATTAAACACGATTTTTCATATAGTTATGCGAATGATGGGAAGCATCGTGGTCTGGCACACACACACTCGTTGTGTGGAGTCACTGGGTGGTTTGGAAGTGTTTATTTTCATTCATACTTTCGTAACTACAACCTATGGTATTTTTTCTTCTTGTTCATATATAATGAAGATAATGCAGAGTATAAATGCCATATACAATATTTATACATAGTGTCATCTATACAGCCGTACTATGACTGTGTGTGTATATACACAGAGAAATACTGTACGTCATATTCATTAACAGTATATATATACATATATATATATATACATATGTGGGTGTATATATATATATATATATATATATATATATATATATATATATATATATATATATATATATATATATATATACACCATACACACACATACACATACATATGCATACACATACACATACACATACCTACACATAAATGCATAGATCAGATTCATGTGGGTGATGTCACTGTTCACTGCCATGCAGGACAGAGGTTCGTACACAAAGAAATACATCATATTCATTAATAGTATATATAGGTCAGATTCATGTGGGTAATGTCACTTTTCAATGCCATGCAAGACAGAGGTTCGTACACAAAGAAATGCATCATTAGGTGGTAGTGGGAAGAGATGGAGGGGGAAGGGTGATTATTAATCAAGTAAATGCCTTAATGGGCAAGTGTGTAAGGGGAGGGTTTGAGTGTAGATCCATCAATGGCGTTCTTCACTTCTTGACGAAAGTATCCTCCTGCCTACATGAAATGCGCAGGGCTTCCATGCACAGCAAAGTCTGTATAGAAGGCGATTTTAACTTCATCCAAATAGATTGGATTGACCTTATGGGTAACTCAGAATCAGAGGATTTTCTTGAAACGATCCAGAACTGTTTCCTAATTCAACATATAACCGAACCCACCCGGGGTAATAAAATACTCAATTTAGTTCTGTTGAACAGAGAAAACTTCATTAGTAATGTCGAGGTAGGGAACGAATTTGCAAACAGCGATCACAAAGAAATTAGATTCCAGTTAGATTTTCAGGGTCAGCCGTAAGGAAAATTCCACGAAAGTCCCAGATTTCAGAAGGGCAAACTTTGATAGTTCGAAGAGGCAGTTGAGAGAAGGGGTATCACGCTTGGGGGTGAACTACATGACCTCACATGATGTGACCTACATTGTACCCACAGCGGGCGACCTCACCCTACCCGGAGACCTGACGGTTGAGTCTGACCTGATAACAACATCTGAGGTTGCCGAGTTCCACGACAATTTAAATAATGAGTTACTTAATGCACAAAGGCAAAACATACCATACAAAAAACTCAGATCAAACAAAAATGACCCTAATTGGATAAATAATTATTTAAAGAACATTATTAGTCAAAGGAAGGCTATAGGTAGGAGGATAAATCTTAACGAAGTTTATTATAAGGTATTGGCCAGTAGGGTTAAGACCGAGATAAGAGCAAAGAGGAATAATGAGCAGAGGATAGCAAGGGAGGCGAAGTCAAACCCCAAGGGATTCTATCAAACGTATCAAACTAAAACACGAGAAAAGATTGGACCAATACAGTCAGATACCGGAGAGCTAACTGACAACGACGGAGAAATGAGCAATAATCTGAATAAATATTTTTCAGCAGTTTTCACCACCGAAAATTTAAACATGATACCCGAGGCACCGACTCTATATAGAGATAGTGAAGAAAAGAAACTAAGCGAGATAGTAGTGAATAGTAACGATGTTAGTAAGCAAATAGACAAACTAAAGCCTAATAAGTCACCTGGTCCCGATGAAATATTTGCCAGAGTATTAAAAGAGTTTAAGGAAGTGCTTAGTATGCCCTTAGCAAAGTTGTTTAACATGTCCTTAAAAACAGGTGTAGTATCAGAATCCTGGAGGATAGCAAATGTAATACCTATTTTCTAGAAGGGAGATAGATCACTATCCTCTAACTACCGTTCAATCAGTCTAACATCAATTGTATGCAAATTACTGGAAGCAACCATTTCAAACTCCATTTGAAATCACCTGGAGAAGCACAAGTTGATCAATGATTCGCAGCATGGCTTCACAAGCGGGCGTTCATGTCTAACTAATATATTAACATTCTTTTCATCAGTTTTCGAATCAGTGGACGAGGGGCACAATTATGATGTGGTATATCTCGACTTTAGCAAACCCTTCGACAGAGTCCCCCACGAAAGACTCATGGAATTAAATGTGATATTCTAAAATGGATTAGGGCGTGGTTACAGGAAAGGAAACAGCGAGTGAGCATTAACGGCACTAAATCCCATTGGAGCAACGTCACTAGTGGAGTTCCCCAAGGCTCAGTACTTGGACCATTATTATTTATTATATACATAAACGACATAGATATCAGCATAGACAGCAACATAAGTAAATTTGCTAATGACACTAAAATAGGATGTGTAATTAAATCTGACGAGGACTCCGCAAAACTACAGGAAGATCTAAACAAATTTTTCGAATGGTCTGAAAAATGATAGATGAAATTCAATGTGGACAAATGTAAAGTACTCAGTATCGGAGATGTAAGCAGGGAAACCAGATAACAGATGAACAACGATGTTATTGAGAAATCCGACTGTGCGAGAGAGATTTAGGAGTAATGAAACGTAGGAATCTTAAGCCAAGTAAACAATGTGTTTTTGCTCGAAACAAGGCTAATAAAGTACTTGGGTTCATTCAAAGGAGTGTTAGCTACAAGACTAGCGAGGTCATCTTAAGACTATATCATGGGCTTGTGAGACCTCACTTGGATTACGCAGTTCAATTCTGGTCACTGTATTACAGAATGGATATAGAATCCTTGGAAAGAATTCAGAGGAGAATGACAAGACTAATCCCGGGCATTAAGAACCTTGAGTAAAGAGACAGGTTAAAGCATCTTAATTTGCGCTCCCTCGAAAGACGTAGAGCGAGAGGCGACATGATAGAGGTGTATAAATGGATGTCAGGGCTAAACAAAGGGGGCATTACAAAGGTACTCAAACTATCCAACCAGGAGCAAACTAGTAACAATGGTTTTGAATTAGACAAATTTAGATTTAGACACGAAATAGGTAAATATTGGTTTGGAAATAGAACATTGGCTGAGTGGAACACGTTACCAAATATCATCATTAACTCGAATACGCTGGATAGCTTCAAACATAGGTTGGATGCTTATATGAGCAATAGGGGTTGGGTGTAAATGGAACTGCCCAGTATGGGCCAATAGGCCCGCTGCAGTTTCCTCCATTCTTATGTTCTTATGTTCTTATGTTCTTATGTTAAGTCATATGGCATCGTGTGAGTGTGTAGGGGGGTCACAGGTGTCTTGTAAACTGTGTGTAGGAACTCACTCATGATGCCAGTAGTATTAATGTGTGTGTGTGTGTGTGTGTGTGTGTGTACATGATGTGTGTATGGGTGTGCATATGAGATGTTATATGTCCAGGGTGAGTCAAAAGTCTTCATACATAGGCAAAATGATCACCTATTTATGCAATCACTTGTAAGTCACAAAATATGCTCTATGTGGGCACCATTACATTTCAACAAGTTGGGGCGCTACCCTTGGAGGTATAAAGGGTAAAGGCGGCATGCCGCGCACTCCTAGTACTGTCATGTGAAGCCAATTCTCCCCCATGTCGGCCATCTTTGTATAGGCTGGTCGCTCGCCAGGAGGCTGAGTGACCCTCATTGACACTGGTTTGCACTGTTTACCAGCTATATAAGCAAATATTTTATCAGTACAAGGAGAGACCACACTAGATGAAACTAAGTTAACATTTCCCTCTTCTGAGAGCACATCAGACTCTTCATTTTGATAAATCTTATCTTGCTCAAAGAGCCTGCTTTTATCAAGAGAAGAGTTAATGAAATTGCTCGATGGAGCATTGTCATTAAGATCCTTTAGATAATTACTAGAGGCAGTTAGGATTGGGATAGATACTAAAACTAAGCAATTTCTACGAGTCCCTTCTTCAATGTCATTATGAGTTAACACCTTCTGCTGAGAATTGCCGACCCGTGGGATTGTTGTTGCACCTCCCATACTTCTAATTTTGCAAAAAAAAAAAAAAAATCTATATTATCCTGACTCAACTTGTAAGTTAAGAAGTAATCCAAAAGTGGTTTTGAAGTAAAAATTAGCATTTCGCTAACAAACAAGGAATCCAATAAAAACTGTTTTTCTTCTGGATTGAACAATAGGCAACTTATCAGGCAGTAATGTTAAGGAAGCCAGATACTGTTATACACTTTCAATGAATTTCAATACCTCTGAAATATTATCTGCTTCCAAAGGGCGCTTCCACCAACTACACAAATTCCGGGTATCTTTTCATTTATACAAAACTGGAGGGAGTCAGCAACAGAGTCACTAAGTAACTGCGAGGTCAATTTTACATTCATTTTTCTCTTTACGTATTCAATATGTGAAGCTCTTAACTTGTTTCCGAGATGCAGACCTTCTTTTTCCTGATAAGGTGGAGACCGACAATGAATCGCCACTCAATTGTATTGCCATCTACGTAGAAAAATTTACCTAGATCGCCAAGAGAATTTCTTTACAACTTGAACATATGACATGGATCAAGAAAAATGCACACTGGCTCTCCTGCAGCAGGATGATCAAAATATGACTTTATATTTTCAGGATACAAGCTGCAATCAAGATTTTTCATCATACCTAAATTAGTAGCTGCACCATCAAAAGTTAGAGATACAATATTCACTCCAACTGAATGAAGTTTGTTCAAAGCCTGCAAAACTAAATTACTGCGTTCATTACCGCAAAGTCCATTAATCATCAAATATCCAATTGGTAACTTAAAAGTAGGCTTGTGTGACACTACCATAAACGTGTGCGAGCTTCTTTAGCTACAGGCAAGCAATCATCATCTAGTTCAGCCCTCATGTCGATAAACCCTTGATATTTTTTGCCATCCCATTCAACATGTCGACGAATAGCCATTTCATCCATCACCAAAGAAAAAATATTACCAGAAGTCTCGTCTGTGGATTTCTTGACCTTCTGCTTGAGTGCATTGAATGATGCCTTGGTAAATCCGGGTTTCACTTCTACTGTATTGTACCATTTTTTTAACGTTCGTAAATGCGGCAAATAAGTATCAAAAGTTTTTCTAGTGAGTTTATATGTTAGTGGAGAGTAAAAGTTAAAAGTAAGAGCAAAACTTCTCAAAGCAGGGGCATATTGAGCATGTACTGGCTTACCGCTATTCTTAGCTATCTGTCTTTTCACAAGGTCAGTCACTCCACCAGCACAGGATTCTAAAATAGTCAGACTTTCTTCACTCACTAGGTTTTTTTTTTCTTTTAATACAATAATCACAGAGCACAAGTCGGCATTTTTCTTTTTCAGTCGTCGTGTTTGCTGTTGCCAAAAAATATTGTTTTTTCCTAGATTTCACAAGTTTTTCCTCTAATTTCCTCTTCATCACTTTCGATAGAGAATTTGTAAAATTAGCTTCTAGGTGATTTTCTGCTACAAAACTATATTCCCAGGCTTAGCAATACACATGTCAGAAAGTGATCCTCTCAAAAATCAACTTGTATTGCTAATCAAAGCAGTAACTGAGACCTATCTATAGGTGAGCTACATATATGCAGGCAAACAGTTCACAGCACGAAACGTATCTCTCAAAGCTGTGAAAATTAAAACTAGCATGAATTAGTTAATGTTGTTCAGTGGAATCTAATGATCAGTCGGCAAGGTAAAAATGCACAGAAATCCCCGTGCTCAGGTTACCAGGTTCGTACCATGATAAGGATAATGGATGCTAATGATTAGTGTTGTTCATTGAAATGTAGTTTTATTGAACTATAGTATATAATAAGTGGTTGAAAATAAAATAATAGTTTCACTTAACCACACAGGGATGCTAGGTAAACAGTGCAAACCAGTGTCAGTGAGGGCCACTCAGCCTCCTGGCGCGCGACCAGCTTATGCAAAAATGGCCGATGCTGGGCTTCAGGGAGCGCGCGGAAGAAGAAGAAAAATGCTAGTGACAGGGGGGAAGGAGGTTCAGAGGAAGAATAAAGGGAGGATGGAAGTGAATTTTAGAAGGAGAGAACAGGTGCAGTGGCTAAACACCGCTTGCGTGAGGGGGTAGGCAAAATGC